>NC_138064.1:57683563-58263563 GCF_964194185.1 Rhinolophus hipposideros | reverse complement strand
GGCGTAGCGCTGGGGTAGGCAAAGGGCAAGGGGTGGGTGTCGGGGTAAACTTCGGAGTAGGCCTAGGGCCAGGAGTTGGAGCTTTGGCTAGGGGTAGGAATGGGGGTGGGCCTATGGGTAGGGGGAGCTATAGGGCCAAGGGTAGGGGTAGGACTAGAGGTAGTGCTAGGCGTAGGCCTAGGGCGAGGGGTAGTGCTCGGGGTAGGTTTACGTGAAGGGCTAGTGGTTGGCAGAGGCCCACGGGCAATGTTAGGGTTAGGGGTCATGTTTAGGCCTAGGACTAGTGGTAGTGGTAGGGGTTTGCCGAGGGCTAGGGGTAGGTGTCACAGAAGGGCTCCGGGTAGTCCTAGGACACGGAACGAGTGTAGGGCTGGATTAGGGTGTGGTAAGAGTGGGTCCAGGGTTATTTCATAAAACACGTTTTAGTGCTCTGGCTAAGAGTAGGGCAAGGTGTACTGGTCGGCGTTATGCAAGTGGTAAGCCTCGGACTAGAGGGAGCACTGGGCGTTTGTCTAGGGCCCGAGGTAGGGCTAGTGGGAGCGGTAGGCGTAGTGCTGAAGTAGGCAAAGGGCAAGGGGTGAGTGTCGGGGTAAACCTCGGAGTAGGCCTAGGACCAGGAGTGGGAACTGTGGCTAGGGGTAGGGATGGGAATGGGCCTTTGGGTAGGGGGAGCTGTAGGGCCAGGGGTAGGGGTAGGACCAGAGGTAGTGCTAAACGTAGGCCTAGGGCGAGGTGTAGTGCTCAAGGTAACCTGACTTTAACCCTAACCCTAACCCTAACCCTAACCTAACCCTAACCCTAACCCTAACCCTAACCCTAACCCTAATTCTAACCCTAACCCTAACCATAACCCTAACCCTAACCCTAATTATAACACCAACCCTAACCCTAACCCTAACACTAACCCTAACCTAACAACTAACCCTAAACCTAACCCTAAACCTAACACCAACCCTAACCCTAACCCTAACCCTAACACCAACCCTAACCCTAACCCTAACCTTAACACCAACCTCAACCCTAACCCTAAACCTAACCCCTAACCCTAACCCTAACCCTAACCCTAACCTAACCCTAACCCTAACACCAACCCTAACCCTAACCCTAACACTAAACCTAACCTAACCCCTAATCCTAACCGTAACCCTAACCCTAACCCTAACACCAACTTCAACCCTAACCCTAACCCTAACCCTAACCCTAACCTAACCCTAACCCTAACACCAACCCTAACCCTAACCCTAACCCTAACCCTAATTCTAAACCTAACCCTAACCCTAACCCTAAACCTAAAACCAACCCTAACCCTAACCCTAACACCAACCTCAAACCTAACCCTAACCTTAACCCTAACCCTAACCCTAACCCTAACACCAACCTGAACCCTAACCCTAACCCTAACCCCTAACCCTAACCCTAACCCTAACCCTAATTCTAACCCTAACCCTAACCATAACACTCACCCTAACCCTAATCCTAACACCAACCCTAACCCTAACCCTAACACTAACCCTAACCTAACCCCTAACCCTAACACTAACCCTAACCCTAACCCTAAACCTAACACCAACCCTAACACTAACCCTAACCCTAACACCAACCCTAACCCTAACCCTAAGACTAACCCCTAACCCTAACCCTAACCCTAACCCTAACCTTAACACCAACCTCAACCCTAACCCTAAACCTAACCCATAAACCTAACCCTAACCCTAACCCTAACCCTAACCTAACCCTAACCCTACCACCAACCCTAACCCTAACCCTAACCCTAACCTAACCCTAACCCTAACACCAAACCTAACCCTAACCCTAACCCTAACACTAACCCTAATTCTAACCCTAACCCTAACTCTAACCCTAACCCTAACCCTAACCCTAAATCTAACACTAACCCTAACCCTAACCCTAACCCTAACCCAAATAAGGTCAAGGTGTAATGGTCTGCGACGGGCAAGTTCTAGGCCTCGGACTAGAGGGAGCCATGCGCGTTGGTCTAGAGCCCGAGCTAGGGCTAGTGGGAGCAGTAGGCGTAGCGCTGGGGTAGGCATAGGGCAAGGGGTGGGTGTCGAGGTAAACCTCGGAGTAGGCCTAGGGCCAGGAGTGGGAGCTGTGGATAGGGGTAGGGATGGGGATGGGCATATGGGTAGGGAAAGCTGTAGGGCCAAGGGTAGGAGTAGGACCAGAGGTAGTGTTAGACGTAAGCCTAGTGTGAGGCGTAGTGCTCGGGGTAGGGTTAGGTGAAGGGCTAGTGGTTGGCAGAGGCCCACGGGTAGTGTTAGGGTTAGGGTTCATGTTAGGCCTAGGACTAGTGGTAGTTGTAGGGGATGGCCGAGGGCTAGGGGTAGGTGTTACGGGAGGGCTCCGGGTAGTCCTAGGACTCGGAACGGATTTAGGGCTGGATTAGGGTGTGGTAAGTGTGGGTCCAGGGTGTTTTCGTAGGACACGGGTTAGTGCTCTGGCTATGGTAGGGCAAGGTGTAGTGGTCGTCAACGGGCAAGTGCTAGGCCTCGGACTAGAGTGAGCACTGGGCGTTGGTCTAGGGACCGAGGTAGGGCTAGTGGGAGCGATAGGCGTTGCGCTGGGGTAGGCAAAGGGCAAGGGGTGGGTGTCGGGGTAAACTTCGGAGTATGCCTAAGGCCAGGAGTTGGAGCTTTGGCTAGGGGTAGGAATGGGGGTGGGCCTATGGGTAGGGGGAGCTGTAGGGCCAGGGGTAGGTAGGACAAGAAGTAGTGCTAGGCGTAGGCCTAGGGCGAGTGGTAGTGCTCGGGGTAGGTTTAGGTGAAGGGCTAGTGGTTGGCAGAGGCCCACGGGCAATGTTAGGGTTACGGGTCATGTTAGGCCTAGGACTAGTGGTAGTGGTAGGGGTTTGCCGAGGGCTAGGGGTAGGTGTCACAGAAGGGCTCCGGGTAGTCCTAGGACACGGAACGAGTGTAGGGCTGGATTAGGATGTGGTAAGCGTGGGTCCAGGGTGATTTCATAAAACACGTTTTAGTGCTCTGGCTAACAGTAGAGCAAGGTGTACTGGTCAGCGTCATGCAAGTGGTAAGCCTCGAACTAGAGGGAGCACTGGGCGTTGGTCTAGGGCCCGAGGTAGGGCTAGTGGAAGCGGTAGGCGTAGCGCAGAAGTAGGCAAAGGACAAGGGGTGGGTTTCGGGGTAAACCTCAGAGTAGGCCTAAAACCAGGAGTGGGAGCTGTGGCTAGGGGTAGGGATGGGGTTGGGCCTATGGGTTGGGGGGGCTGTAGGGCCAGGGGTAGAGTTAGGACCAGAGGTAGTGCTAGGCGTAGGCCTAGGGCGAGGGGTAGTGCTCGGGGTAACCTGACTTTTACCCTAACCCTAACCCTAACCCTAACCCTAACCCTAACCTAACCCTAACCCTAACCCCAACCCTAACCCTAATTCTAACTCTAACCCTAACCATAACCCTAACCCTAACCCTAACCCTAACACCAACCCTAACCCTAACCCTAACACTAACCCTAACCTAACCCCTAACCCTAACCCTAACACTAACCCTAACCCTAAACCTAACACCAACCCTAACCCTAACCCTAACACCAACCTCAACCCTAACCCTAACCCTAACCCTAACACTAACCCTAACACCAACCTCAACCCTAACCCTAACCCTAACCTCTAACCCTAACCCTAACCCTAACCCTAACCTAACCCTAACCCTAACACCAACCCTAACGCTAACCCTAACCCTAATCCTAATTCTAACCCTAACCCTAACTGTAACCGTAACCCTAACACTAACCCTAACCCTAACCCTAACACCAACCCTAACCCTAACCGTAACCCTAACCCTAACCCTAACCTAACCCTAACCCTAACACCAACCCTAACCCTAACCCTAACCCTAATCCTAACCCTAACCCTAAACCTAACACCAACCCTAACCATAACCCTAACCCTAACCCTAACCCTAACCCAAATAAGGGCAAGGTGTACTGGTCAGCAACGGGCAAGTTCTAGGCCTCGGACTAGAGGGAACCATGCGCGTTGGTCTAGAGCCCGAGCTAGGGCTAGTGGGAGTAGTAGGCGTAGCGCTGGGGTAGGCATACGGCAAGGGGTGGGTGTCGAGGTAAACCTCGGAGTAGGCCTATGGCCAGGAGTGGGAGCTGTGGCTAGGGGTAGGGATGGGGGTGGGCCTATGGGTACGGGGAGCTGTAGGGCCAGGGGTAGGAGTAGGACCAGAGGTAGTGCTAGGCGTAGGCCTAGGGCGAGGGGTAGTGCTCGGGGTAACCTGACTTTAACCCTAACTCTAACCCTAACCCTAACCCTAACCCTAATCCCTAACCCTAACCCTAACCCTAACCCTAAACCTAAACCTAACACCAACCCTAACCCTAACCCTAATTCTAACCCTACCCTAACCATAACCCTAACCCTAAACCTAACCCTAACACCAACCCTAACCCTAACCCTAACACTAACCCTAACCTAACCCCTAACCCTAACCCTAACCCTAACCCTAAAACTAACACCAACCCTAACCCTAACCCTAACCCTAACCCTAACACCAACCCTAACCCTAACCCTAAGCCTAACCCCTAACCCTAACCCTAACCCTAACACTAACCCTAACCCTAACCTAACCGTAACCCTAACCCTAACACTAATTCTAACTCTAACCCTAACCATAACCCTAACCGTAACCCTAACACAACCCTAACCCTAACCTTAACACCAACCTCAACCCTAACCCTAACCCTAACCCCTAACCCTAACCCTAACCCTAACCCTAACCCTAACCTAACCCTAACCCTAACACCAACCCTAACCCTAACCCTAACCTTAACCCTAACCCTAAGACTAACCCCTAACCCTAACCCTAACCCTAACCCTAACCTTAACACCAACCTCAACCCTAACCCTAAACCTAACCCCTAAACCTAACCCTAACCCTAACCCTAACCCTAACCTAACCCTAACCCTACCACCAACCCTAACCCTAACCCTAACACTAACCCTAACCCTATACCTAACACCAACCCTAAACCTAACCCTAACCCTAACCCTAACACCAACCCTAACCCTAACCCTAAGCCTAACCCCTAACCCTAACCCTAACCCTAACCCTAACCTAAACCTAAACCTAACCCTAACCCTAACCCTAACCCTAAACCTAAACACCAACCCTAACCCTAACCCTAACACCAACCTCAACCCTAAATCTAACCCTAACCTAACCCTAACTCTAACACCAAACCTAACCCTAACCCTAACCCTAACACTAACACCAACCCTAACCCTAACCCTAAGCCTAACCCCTAACCCTAACCCTAACCCTAACCCTAACCCCCTAACCCTAACCCTAACCCTAACCCTAACCCTAACCCTAACCCTAACACCAACCCTAACCCTAACCCTAAGCCTAACCCCTAACCCTAACACCAAACCTAACCCTAACCCTAACCCTAACACTAACCCTAATTCTAACCCTAACCCTAACTCTAACCCTAACCCTAACCCTAACCCTAAATCTAACACTAACCCTAACCCTAACACTAACCCTAACCCTAACCCAAATAAGGTCAAGGTGTAATGGTCTGCGACGGGCAAGTTCTAGGCCTCGGACTAGAGGGAGCCATGCGCGTTGGTCTAGAGCCCGAGCTAGGGCTAGTGGGAGCAGTAGGCGTAGCGCTGGGGTAGTCATAGGGCAAGGGGTGGGTGTCGAGGTAAACCTCGGAGTAGGCCTAGGGCCAGGAGTGGGAGCTGTGGATAGCGGTAGGGATGGGGATGGGCATATGGGTAGGGGGAGCTGTAGGGCCAGGGGTAGGAGTAGGACCAGAGGTAGTGTTAGGCGTAAGCCTAGTGTGAGGCGTAGTGCTCGGGGTAGGGTTAGGTGAAGGGCTAGTGGTTGGCAGAGGCCCACGGGTAGTGTTAGGGTTAGGGTTCATGTTAGGCCTAGGACTAGTGGTAGTTGTAGGGGATGGCCGAGGGCTAGGGGTAGGTGTTACGAGAGGGCTCCGGGTAGTCCTAGGACTCGGAACGGATTTAGGGCTGGATTAGGGTGTGGTAAGTGTGGGTCCAGGGTGTTTTCGTAGGACACGGGTTAGTGCTCTGGCTATGGTAGGGCAAGGTGTAGAGGTCGGCGACGGGCAAGTGCTAGGCCTCGGACTAGAGTGAGCACTGGGCGTTGGTCTAGGGATCGAGGTAGGGCTAGTGGGAGCGATAGGCGTTGCGCTGGGGTAGGCAAAGGGCAAGGGCTGGGTGTCGGGGTAAACTTCGGAGTATGCCTAAGGCCAGGAGTTGGAGCTTTGGCTAGGGGTAGGAATGGGGGTGGGCCTATGGGTAGGGGGAGCTGTAGGGCCAGGGGTAGGTAGGACAAGAAGTAGTGCTAGGCGTAGACCTAGGGCGAGTGGTAGTGCTCGGGGTAGGTTTAGGTGAAGGGCTAGTGGTTGGCAGAGGCCCACGGGCAATGTTAGGGTTACGGGTCATGTTAGGCCTAGGACTAGTGGTAGTGGTAGGGGTTTGCCGAGGGCTAGGGGTAGGTGTCACAGAAGGGCTCCGGGTAGTCCTAGGACACGGAACGAGTGTAGGGCTGGATTAGGATGTGGTAAGCGTGGGTCCAGGGTGATTTCATAAAACACGTTTTAGTGCTCTGGCTAACAGTAGAGCAAGGTGTACTGGTCGGCGTCATGCAAGTGGTAAGCCTCGAACTAGAGGGAGCACTGGGCGTTGGTCTAGGGCCCGAGGTAGGGCTAGTGGAAGCGGTAGGCGTAGCGCAGAAGTAGGCAAAGGGCAAGGGGTGGGTTTCGGGGTAAACCTCAGAGTAGGCCTAAAACCAGGAGTGGGAGCTGTGGCTAGGGGTAGGGATGGGGTTGGGCCTATGGGTTGGGGGGGCTGTAGGGCCAGGGGTAGAGTTAGGACCAGAGGTAGTGCTAGGCGTAGGCCTAGGGCGAGGGGTAGTGCTCGGGGTAACCTGACTTTTACCCTAACCCTAACCCTAACCCTAACCCTAACACTAACCCTAAACCTAAACCTAACACCAACCCTAACCCTAACCCTAACACCAACCTCAACCCTAACCCTAACCCTAACCCTAACCCTAACCCTAACACCAACCTCAACCCTAACCCTAACCCTAACCTCTAACCCTAACCCTAACCCTAACCCTAACCTAACCCTAACCCTAACACCAACCCTAACGCTAACCCTAACCCTAATCCTAATTCTAACCCTAACCCTAACTGTAACCGTAACCCTAACACTAACCCTAACCCTAACCCTAACACCAACCCTAACCCTAACCGTAACCCTAACCCTAACCCTAACCTAACCCTAACGCTAACACCAACCCTAACCCTAACCCTAACCCTAATCCTAACCCTAACCCTAAACCTAACACCAACCCTAACCCTAACCCTAACCCTAACCCTAACCCTAACCCAAATAAGGGCAAGGTGTACTGGTCAGCAACGGGCAAGTTCTAGGCCTCGGACTAGAGGGAACCATGCGCGTTGGTCTAGAGCCCGAGCTAGGGCTAGTGGGAGTAGTAGGCGTAGCGCTGGGGTAGGCATACGGCAAGGGGTGGGTGTCGAGGTAAACCTCGGAGTAGGCCTATGGCCAGGAGTGGGAGCTGTGGCTAGGGGTAGGGATGGGGGTGGGCCTATGGGTACGGGGAGCTGTAGGGCCAGGGGTAGGAGTAGGACCAGAGGTAGTGCTAGGCGTAGGCCTAGGGCGAGGGGTAGTGCTCGGGGTAACCTGACTTTAACCCTAACTCTAACCCTAACCCTAACCCTAACCCTAATCCCTAACCCTAACCCTAACCCTAACCCTAAACCTAAACCTAACACCAACCCTAACCCTAACCCTAACCCTAACCCTAATTCTAACCCTACCCTAACCATAACCCTAACCCTAAAACTAACACCAACCCTAACCCTAACCCTAACCCTAACCCTAACACCAACCCTAACCCTAACCCTAAGCCTAACCCCTAACCCTAACCCTAACCCTAACACTAACCCTAACCCTAACCTAACCGTAACCCTAACCCTAACACTAATTCTAACTCTAACCCTAACCATAACCCTAACCGTAACCCTAACACAAACCCTAACCCTAACCCTAACACCAACCTCAACCCTAACCCTAACCCTAAACCTAACCCTAACCCTAACCTTAACACCAACCTCAACCCTAACCCTAACCCTAACCCCTAACCCTAACCCTAACCCTAACCCTAACCCTAACCTAACCCTAACCCTAACACCAACCCTAACCCTAACCCTAACTCTAATTCTAACTTTAACCCTAACTCTAACCCTAACCCTAACCCTAACCCTAACCCTAACCCTAACACCAACCCTAACCCTAACCCTAACCCTAACCCTAACCCTAACCTAACCCTAACCCTAACACCAACCCTAACCCTAACCCTAACCCTAACCCTAACCCTAACCCTAACCCTAATTCTAACCCTAACCCTAACTCTAACCCTAACCCTAACCCTAACCCTAAACCTAACACCAACACTAACCCTAACCCTAACCCTAACCCTAACCCTAAACCAAACAAGGGCAACGTGTACTGGTCTGCGTCAAGCAAGTTCTAGGCCTCGGACTAGAGGGAGCCATGCGCGTTGGTCTAGAGCCCGAGCTAGGGCTAGTGGGAGTAGTAGGCGTAGCGCTGGGGTAGGCAAAGGGCAAGGGGTGGGTGTCGGGGTAAACTTCGGAGTAGGCCTAGGGGCAGGAGTTGGAGCTTTGGCTAGGGGTAGGAATGGGGGTGGGCCTATGGGTAGGGGGAGCTGTAGGGCCAGGGGTAGGGGTAGGACAAGAGGTAGTGCTAGGCGTAGGTATAGGGCGAGGGGTAGTGCTCGGGGTAGGTTTATGTGAAGGGCTAGTGGTTGGCAAAGGCCCACGGGCAATGTTAGGGTTAGGGGTCATGTTAGGCCTAGGACTAGTGGTAGTGGTAGTGGTTGGCCGAGGGCTAGGGGTAGGTGTCACAGAAGGGCTCCGGGTAGTCCTAGGACACGGAACGAGTGTAGGGCTGGATTAGGGTGTGGTAAGAGTGGGTCCAGGATTATTTCATAAAACACGTTTTAGTGCTCTGGCTAACAGTAGGGCAAGGTGTACTGGTCGGCGATATGCAAGTGGTAAGCCTCGGACTAGAGGGAGCACTGGGCGTTGGTCTAGGGCCCGAGGTAGGGCTAGTGGGAGCGGTAGACGTAGCGCTGAAGTAGGCAAAGGGCAAGGGGTGGGTGTCGGGGTAAACCTCGGAGTAGGCCTAGGACGAGGAGTGGGAACTCTGGCTAGGGGTAGGGATGGGGTTGGGCCTATGGGTAGGGGGGGCTGTAGGGCCAGGGATAGGGATAGGACCAGAGGTAGTGCTAGGCGTAGGCGTAGGGCGAGGTGTAGTGCTCGGGGTAACCTGACTTTAACCCTAACCCTAACCCTAACCCTAACCCTAACCCTAACCCTAACACTAACCCTAACCCAAATCCCTAACCCTAACCCTAACCCTAACACTAACCCTAAACTTAACACCAACCCTAACCCTAACCGTAAAACTAACCCTAACACTAACACCAACCCTAGCCCTATGCCTAAGCCTAACCCCTAACCCTAACCCTAACCCTAACCCTAACCTAACCCTAACCCTAACCCTAACCTTAACCCTAACCCTAACCCTAATTCTAACCCTAACCCTAACCATAACCCTAACCCTAACCCTAACCCTAACACCAACCCTCACCCTAACCCTAACACTAAACCTAACCTAACCCCTAACCCTAACCCTAACCCTAACCCTAACCCAAAACCTAACACCAAACCTAACCCTAACCCTAACCCTAACCCTAACACCAACCCTAACCCTAACTCTAAGCCTAACCCCTAACCCTAACCCTAACCCTAACCCTAACCCTAACCCTAACCCTAACCTAACCCTAACTCTAACCCTAACCCTATCCCTAACCCTAATTCTAACCCTAACCCTAACCATAACCCTAACCCTAATCCTAACACCAACCCTAACCCTAAACCTAACACTAACCCTAACCTAACCCCTAACCCTAACCCTAACCCTAACCCTAACCCTAAACCTAACACCAACCCTAACCCTAACCCTAACCCTAACACCAACCCTAACCCTAACCCTAAGCCTAACCTAACCCTAACCCTAACACCAACCCTAACCCTAAACCTAACCCTAACTCTAATTCTAACCCTAATCCTAACTCTAACCTAACCCTAACCCTAACCCTAACCGTAACACCAACCCTAACTCTAACCCTAACCCTAACCCTAACCTAACCCTAACCCTAACACCAACCCTAACCCTAACCCTAACCCTAACCCTAATTCTAACCCTAACCCTAACTCTAACCCTAACCCTAACCTCTAACCCTAAACCTAACACCAACCCTAACCCTAACCCTAACCCTAACCCTAACCCTAACCCAAATAAGGGCAAGGTGTACTGCTCTGCGACGGGCAAGTTCTAGGCCTCGGACTAGAGGGAGCCATGCGCGTTGGTCTAGAGATTGAGCTAGGGATAGTGGGAGTAGTAGGCGTAGCGCTGGGGTAGGCATAGGGCAAGGGGTGGGTGTCGAGGTAAACCTCGGAGTAGGCCTAGGGCCAGGAGTGGGAGCTGTGGATAGGGGTAGGGATGGGGATGGGCCTATGGGTAGGGGGAGCTGTAGGGCCAGGGGTAGGAGTAGGACCAGAGGTAGTGTTAGGCGTAAGCCTAGTGCGAGGCGTAGTGCTCGGGGTAGGGTTAGGTGAAGGGCTAGTGGTTGGTAGTGGTAAAGGATGGCCGAGGGCTAGGGGTAGTTGTCACGGGAAAGCTCCGGGTAGTCCAAGGACTCGGAACGGATGTAGGGCTGGATTAAGGTGTGGCTAAGGGTGGGTCCAGGGTGATTTCGTAGGACACTGGTTAGTGCTCTGGCTAACGATAGGGCAAGGTGTACTGGTCGGCGACGGGCAAGTGCTAGGCCTCGGACTAGAGTGAGCACTGGGCGTTGGTCTAGGGCCCAAGGTAGGACTAGTGGGAGCGTTAGGCGGAGCGCTGGGGTAGGCAAAGGGCAAGGGGTGGGTGTCGGGGTTAACCTCAGAGTAGGACTAGGACCAGGATGGGGAGCTGTGGCTAAAGGTAGGGATGGGGGTGGGCCTATGGGTAGGGGGAGCTTTAGGGCCAGCGGTAGGGGTAGACCAGAGGTAGTGCTAGGCTTAGGCCTAGGGCGAGGGGTAGTGCTCGGGGTAACCTAACCCTAACCCTAACCCTAACCCTAACCCTAACCATAACCCTAACCCTAACCCTAACCCTAAACCTAACACCAACCCTAACCCTAACCCTAACCCTAACCCTAATTCTAACCCTAACCCTAACCATAATCCTAACCCTAACCCTAACACTAACACCAACCCTCACCCTAACCCTAACACCAACCCTAACCAAACCCCTAACCCTAACCCTAACCCTAACACTAACACTAACCCTAACCCAAATCCCTAACCCTAACCCTAACCCTAACCCTAACACTAAACCTAACACCAACCCTAAACCTAACCCTAACCGTAACCCTAATTCTAACCCTAACCCTAACCATAACCCTAACCCTAACCCTAACCCTAAAACCAACCCTCACCCTAACCCTAACACTAACCCTAACCTAACCCCTAACCCTAACCCTAACCCTAACCCTAACCCTAACCCTAACCCCCTAACCCTAACCCTAACCCTAACATTAACCCTAACACTAACCCTAACCCTAACCCCCTAACCCTAACCTTAACCCTAACCCTAACCCTAACCCTAAACCTAACCCTAATTCTAACCCTAACCCTAACCATAACCCTAACCCTAACCCTAACCCTAACCTAACCCTAACCCTAACACCAACCCTAACCCTAACCCTAACCCTAACCCTAATTCTAACCCTAACCCTAACTCTAACCCTAACCCTAACCTCTAACCCTAAACCTAACACCAACCCTAACCCTAACCCTAACCCTAACCCTAACCCTAACCCAAATAAGGGCAAGGTGTACTGCTCTGCGACGGGCAAGTTCTAGGCCTCGGACTAGAGGGAGCCATGCGCGTTGGTCTAGAGATTGAGCTAGGGATAGTGGGAGTAGTAGGCGTAGCGCTGGGGTAGGCATAGGGCAAGGGGTGGGTGTCGAGGTAAACCTCGGAGTAGGCCTAGGGCCAGGAGTGGGAGCTGTGGATAGGGGTAGGGATGGGGATGGGCCTATGGGTAGGGGGAGCTGTAGGGCCAGGGGTAGGAGTAGGACCAGAGGTAGTGTTAGGCGTAAGCCTAGTGCGAGGCGTAGTGCTCGGGGTAGGGTTAGGTGAAGGGCTAGTGGTTGGTAGTGGTAAAGGATGGCCGAGGGCTAGGGGTAGTTGTCACGGGAAAGCTCCGGGTAGTCCAAGGACTCGGAACGGATGTAGGGCTGGATTAAGGTGTGGCTAAGGGTGGGTCCAGGGTGATTTCGTAGGACACTGGTTAGTGCTCTGGCTAACGATAGGGCAAGGTGTACTGGTCGGCGACGGGCAAGTGCTAGGCCTCGGACTAGAGTGAGCACTGGGCGTTGGTCTAGGGCCCAAGGTAGGACTAGTGGGAGCGTTAGGCGGAGCGCTGGGGTAGGCAAAGGGCAAGGGGTGGGTGTCGGGGTTAACCTCAGAGTAGGACTAGGACCAGGATGGGGAGCTGTGGCTAAAGGTAGGGATGGGGGTGGGCCTATGGGTAGGGGGAGCTTTAGGGCCAGCGGTAGGGGTAGACCAGAGGTAGTGCTAGGCTTAGGCCTAGGGCGAGGGGTAGTGCTCGGGGTAACCTAACCCTAACCCTAACCCTAACCCTAACCCTAACCATAACCCTAACCCTAACCCTAACCCTAAACCTAACACCAACCCTAACCCTAACCCTAACCCTAACCCTAATTCTAACCCTAACCCTAACCATAATCCTAACCCTAACCCTAACACTAACACCAACCCTCACCCTAACCCTAACACCAACCCTAACCAAACCCCTAACCCTAACCCTAACCCTAACACTAACACTAACCCTAACCCAAATCCCTAACCCTAACCCTAACCCTAACCCTAACACTAAACCTAACACCAACCCTAAACCTAACCCTAACCGTAACCCTAATTCTAACCCTAACCCTAACCATAACCCTAACCCTAACCCTAACCCTAAAACCAACCCTCACCCTAACCCTAACACTAACCCTAACCTAACCCCTAACCCTAACCCTAACCCTAACCCTAACCCTAACCCTAACCCCCTAACCCTAACCCTAACCCTAACATTAACCCTAACACTAACCCTAACCCTAACCCCCTAACCCTAACCTTAACCCTAACCCTAACCCTAACCCTAAACCTAACCCTAATTCTAACCCTAACCCTAACCATAACCCTAACCCTAACCCTAACCCTAACACCAACCCTCACCCTAACCCTAAGATTAACCCTAACCTAACCCCTAACCCTAACCCTAACCCTAACCCTAAACCTAACACCAACCCTAACTTTAACCCTAACCCTAACCCGAACCCTAACACCAACCCTAACCCTAACCCTAAGCCTAACCCCTAACCCTAACCTTAACCCTAACCTAACCCTAACTCTAACCCTAACCCTAACCCTAACCCTAATTCTAACCCTAACCCTAACCATAACCCTAACCCTAACCCTAATCCTAACACCAACGCTAACCCTAAACCTAACACTAACCCTAACCTAACCCCTAACCCTAACCCTAACCCTAACCCTAACCCTAACACCAACCCTAACCCTAACCCTAAGCCTAACCCCTAACCCTAACCCTAACCCTAACCCTAACCCTAACCTTAACACCAACCTCAACCCTAACCCTAACCCTAACCCCTAACCCTAACCCTAACCCTAACCCTAACCCCTAACCCTAACCCTAACCCTAACACCAACCCTAACCCTAACCCTAAACCTAACTCTAATTCTAACCCTAACCCTAACTCTAACCCTAACCCTAACCCTAACCCTAACCCTAACACCAACCCTAACCCTAACCCTAACCCTAACCCTAACCCTAACCCTAACCTAACCCTAACCCTAACCCTAACCCTAACCCTAACCCTAATTCTAACCCTAGCCCTAACTCTAACCCTAACCCTAACCCTAACCCTATACCTAACACCAACCCTAACCCTAACCCTAACCCTAACCCTAACCCTAACCCTAAACCAAATACGGGCAAGGTGTACTGGTCTGCGTCGGGCAAGTTCTAGGCCTCGGACTAGAGGGAGCCATGCGCGTTGGTCTAGAGCCCGAGCTAGGGCTAGTGGGAGTAGTAGGCGTAGCGCTGGGGTAGGCATAGGGCAAGGGGTGGGTGTCGAAGTAAACCTCGGAGTAGGCCTAGGGCCAGGAGTGGGAGCTGTGGATAGGGGTAGGGATGGGGATGGGCCTATGGGTAGGGGGAGCTGTAGGGCCAGGGGTAGGAGTAGGACCAGAGGTAGTGTTAGGCGTAAGCCTAGTGTGAGGCGTAGTGCTCGGGGTAGGGTTAGGTGAAGGGCTAGTGGTTGGCAGAGGCCCACGGGCAGTGTTAGGGTTAGGGTTCATGTTAGGCCTAGGACTAGTGGTAGTTGTAGGGGATGGCCGAGGGCTAGGGGTAGGTGTTACGGGAGGGCTCCGGGTAGTCCTAGGACTCGGAACGGATTTAGGGCTGGATTAGGGTGTGGTAAGGGTGGGTCCAGGGTGTTTTCGTAGGACACGGGTTAGTGCTCTGGCTATGGTAGGGCAAGGTGTAGTGGTCAACGACGGGCAAGTGCTAGGCCTCGGACTAGAGTGAGCACTGGGCGTTGGTCTAGGGACCGAGGTAGGGCTAGTGGGAGAGATAGGCGTTGCGCTGGGGTAGGCAAAGGGCAAGGGGTGGGTGTCGGGGTAAACTTCGGAGTAGGCCTAATGCCAGGAGTTGGAACTTTGGCTAGGGGTAATAATGGGGGTGGGCCTATGGGTAGGGGGAGCTGTAGGGCCAGGGGTAGGTAGGACAAGAGGTAGTGCTAGGCGTAGGCCTAGGGCGAGGGGTAGTGCTCGGTGTAGGTTTAGGTGAAGGGCTAGTGGTTGGCAGAGGCCCACGGGCAATGTTAGGGTTAGGGGTCATGTTAGGCCTAGGACTAGTGGTAGTGGTAGGGGTTGGCCGAGGGCTAGGGGTAGGTGCCACAGGAGGTCTCCGGGTAGTCCTAAAACTCGGAACGGGTGTAGGGCTGGATTAGGGTGTGGTAAGTGAGGGTCCAGGGTGTTTTCGTAGGACACGGGTTAGTGCTCTGGCTATGGTAGGGCAAGGTGTAGTGGTCAACGACGGGCAAGTGCTAGGCCTCGGACTAGAGTGAGCACTGGGCGTTGGTCTAGGTACCGAGGTAGGGCTAGTGGGAGCGATAGGCGTAGCGCTGGGGTAGGCAAAGGGCAAGGGGTGGGTGTCGGGGTAAACTTCGGAGTAGGCCTAGGGCCAGGAGTTGGAGCTTTGGCTAGGGGTAGGAATGGGGGTGGGCCTATGGGTAGGGGGAGCTGTAGGGCCAAGGGTAGGGGTAGGACTAGAGGTAGTGCTAGGCGTAGGCCTAGGGCGAGGAGTAGTGCTCGGTGTAGGTTTAGGTGAAGGGCTAGTGGTTGGCAGAGGCCCACGGGCAATGTTAGGGTTAGGGGTCATGTTTAGGCCTAGGACTAGTGGTAGTGGTAGGGGTTGGCCGAGTGCTAGGGGTAGGTGTCACAGAAGGGCTCCGGGTAGTCCTAGGACACGGAACGAGTGTAGGGCTGGATTAGGGTGTGGTAAGAGTGGGTCCAGGGTTATTTCATAAAGCAAGTTTTAGTGCTCTGGCTAACAGTAGGGCAAGGTGTACTGGTCGGCGTTATGCAAGTGGTAAGCCTCGGACTAGAGGGAGCACTGGGCTTTGGTCTAGGGCCCGAGGTAGGGCTAGTGGGAGCGGTAGGCGTAGCGCTGAAGTAGGCAAAGGGCAAGGGGTGGGTGTCGGGGTAAACCTCGAAGTAGGCCTAGGACCAGGAGTGGGAACTGTGGCTAGGGGTAGGGATGGGGGTGGGCCTATGGGTAGGGGGAGCTGTAGGGCCAGGGGTAGGGGTAGGACCAGAGGTAGTGCTAGGCGTAGGCCTAGGGCGAGGTGTAGTGCTCGGGGTAACCTGACTTTAACCCTAACCCTAACCCTAACCCTAACCCTAACACTAACCCTAACCCAAATCCCTAACCTAACCCTAACCCTAACCCTAACCCTAACCCTAACTCTAACCCTAACCCTAACACTAACCCTAACCTAACACCTAACCCTAAACCTAACCCTAAACCTAACACCAAACCTAACCCTAACCCTAACCCTAACACCAACCCTAACCCTAACCCTAAGCCTAACCCCTAACCCTAACCCTAACCCTAACCCTAACCCTAACCTTAACACCAACCTCAACCCTAACCCTAAACCTAACCCCTAACCCTAACCCTAACCCTAACCCTAACCCTAACCCTAACCCTAACCCTAACCTAACTTTAACCCTAACACCAACCCTAACCCTAACCCTAACACTAAACCTAACCTAACCCCTAACCCTAACCCTAACCCTAACCCTAACCCTAACACCAACCTCAACCCTAACTCTAACCCTAACCCTAACCCTAACCTAACCCTAACCCTAACACCAACCCTAACCCTAACCCTAACCCTAACCCTAATTCTAACCCTAACCCTAACCTTAACCCTAAACCTAACACCAACCCTAACCCTAACCCTAACACCAACCTCAAACCTAACCCTAACCTTAACCCTAACCCTAACCCTAACTCTAACACCAACCTGAACCCTAACCCTAACCCTAACCCCTAACCCTAACCCTAACCCTAACCCTAATTCTAACCCTAACCCTAACCATAATTCTAACCCTAACCCTAACCCTAACACCAACCCTAACCCTAACCCTAACACTAACCCTAACCTAACCCCTAACCCTAACACTAACCCTAACCCTAACCCTAAACCTAACACCAACCCTAACCCTAACCCTAACCCTAACACCAACCCTAACCCTAACCCTAAGCCTAACCCCTAACCCTAACCCTAACCCTAACCCTAACCTTAACACCAACCTCAACCCTAACCCTAAACCTAACCCCTAAACCTAACCCTAACCCTAACCCTAACCCTAACCTAACCCTAACCCTAACACCAACCCTAACCCTAACCCTAACACTAACCCTAACCTAACCCCTAACCCTAACCCTAACCCTAACCCTATACCTAACACCAACCCTAACCCTAACACCAACCTCAACCCTAACCCTAACCCTATCCCTAACCCTAATCCTAACACCAACCCTAACCCTAAACCTAACACTAACCCTAACCTAACCCCTAACCCTAACCCTAACCCTAACCCTAACCCGAACCCTAACACCAACCCTAACCCTAACCCTAAGCCTAACCCCTAACCCTAATCCTAACCCTAACCCTAACCCTAACCTGAACACCAACCTCAACCCTAACCCTAACACTAACCCCTAACCCTAACCCTAACCCTAACCCTAACCCCTAACCCTAACCCTAACCCTAACACCAACCCTAACCCTAACCCTAACCCTAACTCTAATTCTAACCCTAACCCTAACTCTAACCCTAACCCTAACCCTAACCGTAACCCTAACACCAACCCTAACCCTAACCCTAACCCTAACCCTAACCTAACCCTAACCCTAACACCAACCCTAACCCTAACCCTAACCCTAATTCTAATCCTAACCCTAACTCTAACCCTAACCCTAACCCTAACCCTAAACCTAACACCAACCCTAACCCTAACCCTAACCCTAACCCTAACCCTAACCCTAACCCTAAACCAAATAAGGGCAAGGTGTACTGGTCTGCGTCGGGCAAGTTCTAGGCCTCGAACTAGAGGGAGCCATGCGCGTTGGTCTAGAGCTTGAGCTAGGGCTAGTGGGAGTAGTAGGCGTAGAGCTGGGGTAGGCATAGGGCAAGGGGTGGGTGTCGAAGTAAACCTCGGAGTAGGCCTAGGGCCAGGAGTGGGAGCTGTGGATAGGGGTAGGGATGGGGATGGGCCTATGGGTAGGGGGAGCTGTAGGGCCAGGGGTAGGAGTAGGACCAGAGGTAGTGTTAGGCGTAAGCCTAGTGTGAGGCGTAGTGCTTGGGGTAGGGTTAGGTGAAGGGCTAGTGGTTGGCAGAGGCCCACGGGCAGTGTTAGGGTTAGGGTTCATGTTAGGCCTAGGACTAGTGGTAGTTGTAGGGGATGGCCGAGGGCTAGGGGTAGGTGTTACGGGAGGGCTCCGGGTAGTCCTAGGACTCGGAACGGATTTAGGGCTGGATTAGGGTGTGGTAAGGGTGGGGCCAGGGTGTTTTCGTAGGACACGGGTTAGTGCTCTGGCTGTGGTAGGGCAAGGTGTAGTGGTCGGCGACGGGCAAGTGCTAGGCCTCGGACTAGAGTGAGCACTGGGCGTTGGTCTAGGGACCGAGGTAGGGCTAGTGGGAGCGATAGGCGTTGCGCTGGGGTAGGCAAAGGGCAAGGGGTGGGTGTCGGGGTAAACTTCGGAGTAGGCCTAAGGCCAGGAGTTGGAGCTTTGGCTAGGGGTAGGAATGGGGGTGGGCCTATGGGTAGGGGGAGCTGTAGAGCCAGGGGTATGTAGGACAAGAGGTAGTGCTAGGCGTAGGCCTAGGGCGAGGGGTAGTGCTCGGGGTAGGTTTAGGTGAAGGGCTAATGGTTGGCAGAGGCCCACGGGCAATGTTAGGGTTAGGGGTCATGTTAGGCCTAGGACTAGTGGTAGTGGTATGGGTTGGCCGAGGGCTAGGAGTAGGTGCCACAGGAGGTCTCCGGGTAGTCCTAAAACTCGGAACGGGTGTAGGGCTGGATTAGGGTGTGGTAAGGGTGGGTCCAGGGTGTTTTCGTAGGACACGGGTTAGTGCTCTGGCTATGGTAGGGCAAGGTGTAGTGGTCGGCGACGGGCAAGTGCTAGGCCTCGGACTAGAGTGAGCACTGGGCGTTGGTCTAGGGACCGAGGTAGGGCTAGTGGGAGCGATAGGCGTAGCGCTGGGGTAGGCAAAGGGCAAGGGGTGGGTGTTGGGGTAAACTTCGGAGTAGGCCTAGGGCCAGGAGTTGGAGCTTTGGCTAGGGGTAGGAATGGAAGTGGGCCTATGAGTAGGGGAAGCTGTAGGGCCAAGGGTAGGGGTAGGACTAGAGGTAGTGCTAGGCGTAGGCCTAGGACGAGTGGTAGTGCTCAGGGTAGGTTTAGGTGAAGGGCTAGTGGTTGGCAGAGGCCCACGGGCAATGTTAGGGTTAGGGGTCATGTTTAGGTTTAGGACTAGTGGTAGTGGTAGGGGTTGGCCGAGGGCTAGGGGTAGGTGTCACAGAAGGGCTCCGGGTAGTCCTAGGACACGGAACGAGTGTAGGGCTGGATTAGGGTGTGGTAAGAGTGGGTCCAGGGTTATTTCATAAAACACGTTTTAGTGCTCTGGCTAACAGTAGGGCAAGGTGTACTGGTCGGCGTTATGCAAGTGGTAAGCCTCGGACTAGAGGGAGCACTGGGCGTTGGTCTAGGGCCCGAGGTAGGGCTAGTGGGAGCGGTAGGCGTAGCGCTGAAGTAGGCAAAGGGCAAGGGGTGGGTGTCGGGGTAAACCTCGGAGTAGGCCTAGGACCAGGAGTGGGAACTGTGGCTAGGGGTAGGGATGGGGGTGGGCCTATAGGTAGGGGGAGCTGTAGGGCCAGGGGTAGGGGTAGGACCAGAGGTAGTGCTAGGCGTAGGCCTAGGGCGAGGTGTAGTGCTCAAGGTAACCTGACTTTAACCCTAACCCAAACCCTAACCCTAACCCTAACCCTAACCCTAACACTAACCCTAACCCAAACCCCTAACCCTAACCCTAACCCTAACACTAACCCTAAACTTAACACCAACCCTAACCCTAACCCTAACCCTAACCCTAACACCAACCCTAACCCTATGCCTAAGCCTAACCCCTAACCCTAACCCTAACCCTAACCCTAACCCTAACCCTAACCCTAACCCTAATTTAACCCTAACCCTAACCCTAACCCTAATTCTAACCCTAACCCTAACCATAACCCTAACCCTAACCCTAATTATAACACCAACCCTAACCCTAAACCTAACACTAACCCTAACCTAACACCTAACCCTAAACCTAACCCTAAACCTAACACCAACCCTAACCCTAACCCTAACCCTAACACCAACCCTAACCCTAACCCTAAGCCTAACCCCTAACCCTAACCCTAACCCTAACCCTAACCCTAACCCTAACCCTAACCCTAACTTTAACACCAACCTCAACCCTAACCCTAAACCTAACCCCTAACCCTCACCCTAACCCTAACCCTAACCCTAACCCTAACCTAACCCTAACCCTAACACCAACCCTAACCCTAACCCTAACACTAACCCTAACCTAACCCCTAACCCTAACCCTAACCCTAACCCTAACCCTAACACCAACCTCAACCCTAACCCTAACCCTAACCCTAACCCTAACCCTAACCCTAACCTAACCCTAACCCTAACACCAACCCTAACCCTAACCCTAACCCTAACCCTAATTCTAACCCTAACCCTAACCCTAACCCTAAACCTAACACCAACCCTAACCCTAACCCTAACACCAACCTCAAACTTAACCCTAACCTTAACCCTAACCCTAACCCTAACCCTAACACCAACCTGAACCCTAACCCTAACCCTAACCCCTAACCCTAACCCTAACCCCAACCCTAATTCTAACCCTAACCCTAACCATAACCCTAACCCTAACCCTAATCCTAACACCAACCCTAACCCTAACCCTAACACTAACCCTAACCATACATCTAACCCTAACCCTACCTTTAACAACCTTACCCCTAACCCTACCCTTAACCCTACCCATACCCCTATATTTACCCATACCCCTACTGCTACCCATAAATCTAACCCTACCCTTAACCCTATCCCTAACCTTAACAGACCACTAAACCTACCCCTACGCCTAACACTAACCTACGCCTACCCTACCTCTAACCCTTACCCTTACTTTACCCTACCCCAACCCCTACCCCTACCCCTAATTCTAACCCTAACCCTAAACCTAACCCTACCACTACCACTAACCCTACCCCTAACCCTAACCCTACCCATACCCCTAATCCTACCCCTACCTTTAACCCTACCCCAACCCCTACACCTACCCGTACCGCTAACCCTAACGCAACACCTAACAGTACCCCTTACCCTACCCTTACCCTTACACCTAACCCTAACCCTACCCCTACCTCTACCCCTACCAATCCCTAATCAAAACCCCAAACCTAGACCCTAACCCTAACACTAACCCTAACCCTAACCCTACCCCTACCCCTAACTCTAATCCTAACCTTACCCCTAACCCTACCCTTAACCTTACCCCTGCCTCTACCCCTACCCCTACCCCTAACCCTAACCCTAAGCCTCACCCTAATCCTAACCTTAACCCTAAACTTAACCTAGCCGTAGCTCCAGCCCTAGGCCTAGCCCTAGCCTTAGCCCTAGACCTAGGCCTAGCCCTAGTTCTACCCCTATCCCCATGCCTAGCCCTTGCCGTGGCCCTTACACTTCACTAGGCCTAGCCCTAGCCCTAGCCTTACACCTATCCCTAGACATAGGCGTAGCCCTAGCCCTACATCTTGCCATCGCCCTATCCCTAGCTCTAGCCGTAGCCCTAGGCCTAGGCCTTGCCCAAGCCCTAGCCCTAGCCCTTACCCTAGGTCTAGCCCTAGCCCTAGCCCTAGCCCTAGGCTTAGACCTAATTTTAACCTTAGCCCTAGCTCTACACCTAGGCCTAGCTTAGCCCTAGCCCTATACCTAGCCCTAACCCTAGGCCTAATCCAATTTCTAGCCCAGGCCTAACCCTAGACCTAGACCTAGACCTAGCCCTAGCCCTAAACCTAGGTCTAGACCTAGGCCTAACGCTTGCACTAGCTCTAGCCCTCGCCTTAGCCCTAGCCCAAGCTGTAGCCATAGCCATAGTCCTAGGGATAGGCCTATCCTAGCTTTGGCCCTAGGCTAAGGCCTAGACCTAACCCAGCCCTAATACTAGCCCAAGGTAGAGCCCTGGCCCTAAACCTAGCCCTAGGACTAGCCTGGAACCTAGTGCTAGACCTAGGCCTAGCTTTAGGCCTAGGCCTAGCCCTAGTTCTAGCCCTAGCTCTAGCTTTAGCCCTAGCCCTAAGCCATGATTTAGACCTAGATTTAGCCCTAGGCCTAGCCCTAACCCTAACCCTAGTCTTAGACCTAGGCATGGCCCTAGATCTAGCCCTAGTCCTAGGCTTAGCTGTAGCCCTAGGCTTAGCCCTAGCCATAGGTCTAGCCCAAGAACTAGCACTAGCCCTAGGCCTAACCCCAGCCCTAGGCCTATCCCTAGCCCTAGGCCTAGACCTAGCCCTTGGCCTATCCCTAGTCTTATCCCTAGATCTAGCCCTAGCCCTAGTCCTACACTTATCCCTAGCTTTACCCTCACCTTAGCCCTAGGCTTAGCCTTAACCCTAGCCCAAGAGCGAGCCCCAGCCCATGGCCTAGGCCTAGCCCTAACCCTAACCCTAGCCCTAGCCCTAGCCCTAGCCCTAGCCCTAGCCCTAGCCCTAGCCCAAGCCCTAGCCCTCGCCTTAGCATAGGCCTAGCCCTAAACTTAGCCCAAGAGCGAACCCTAGCCCAAGGCCTAGGCCTAGCCCTAATACTAGCCCTAGACCTAGCCCTATCCCTAAACCTAGGCTTAGCCCTAAGCTTAGACCTAACCCTAGGCCTAGCCCTTGCCTTAGCCCTAGCCCAAGCATTAGTCCTAGCCCTAGCCCTAGGCCTAGCACATGCCCTTGCCCTGGCAATAGCCCTAGGCCTAGTCCCAGCCCTAGACCCAGACTTAGCCCTAGGCTTCGACATAGACCAAAGACTAGACATAGCCTTAGCCCTAGTCCTAGCCCTAGCCCTAGCCCTAGTCATACCCTTAGTCCTAGACCTAGCCCTAGCCCTGGCCCTGGCCCTGGCCTAAACCTGGCCCTGGCCCTATACCTAGACCTAGGCTTAGCCCTAGCCCTAGCACTAACACTAGTCCTAGCCCTAGGCCTACACTAGCCCTAGCACTAGTCTTAGCCCTAGCCCTAGGCATAGCCCCAGGCCTAGGCCTACCCCTAGTCCTATGTATAGACCTAGCCCTTGGACTAGACCTAGCCTTATCACTAGCCCTCCCCCTAGCCCAAAACTTAGACCTAGGACTAGGACTAGGCCTAGCCCTAGCCTTAGCTCTAGCCTTAGTCCTATCCCTAGCCTTAGCCCTAGACCTCGCCTTAGTCCTAGGCCTAGACCTAACCCCAGTCCCAGAGCTAGCCCTAGGCCTAGGCCAAGCCTTAGCCCTAGATCTAGGCCTAGGCCTAGCCCTAGCCCTAGCCCTAGCCCTAGGCATAGCCTAGCAGTGACCGTGGCCCTGGCCCTAGCCCTGGCCATTGCCCTGGCCCTGGCCCTAAGCCTAGTCTTAGCCCTAGGCCTAGCCCTAGCCCTAGCCCTAGCCCTAGCACTTGGCCTTGCCCTAGCACTATCCCTAGACCTAGGCCTATACCCTAGGCCTGTCCTTAGATCTTGGCCTAGTTCTAGCCTTAGACCTAGCCCTAGACCTAACCTTAGCCCTAGACCCTAGGCTTAGGCCGAGACCTAGCACTAGCCCTATCCATAGCCCTAGGACTAGCCTAGGCTTAGCTCTAACCCTAGTCCTAAAACTTGCCCTAGCCCTAGCCCTAGCCTTAGGTCTAGACGTAGCCCTAACCCTATACTTAGCCCTAGCCCTATCCATAGCCTTAGCCCTAGCCCTAGGCCTTCCCATAACCCTATATCTAGCCCTAGCCATAAATTTAGACCTAGCCATAGCCTTAGACCTAGCCATAGCTTTAGCCCTAGCACTAGGCCTAGCCCTAGCCCTAAACTTAACCCTGTCCTAAGCCCTAGCCCTGAGCCTAGGCCTAGCCCTATCCATAGCACTAGGCCTAGCCCTAGGCTTAACCCTCACCCTAGTCCTGGCACTTGTCCTAGCCCAAGGCTTAGCCCTGGCCCTAGATTTAACCCTAACCCTAGCCCTAGGCCTTGCCCTAGCCCTATCCTTAGCCCTAGGACTAGCCTAGGCTTAGCTCTAACCCTAGTCCTAGACCTTGCCCTAGCCCTAGCCCTATCCCTAGCCTTAGTCTTAGCCTTAGAACTACATCCCTATAGTTGCCAAGCCCATGCCCTAGCCCTAGCTCTAGCCCTAGACCTACACCTAGATCTAACCCTAGCCTTAGCCCTAGCCCTAGGCCTTCCCATAGCCCTATATCTAGCCCTAGCCATAAACTTAGGCCTAGCCTTAGACCTAGGCCTAGCCATAGCTTTACCCCTAGCTGTATGCCTAGACCTAGCCCTTGGACTAGACCTAGCCTTATCCCTAGCCCTCCCCCTAGCCCCAGCCTTAGACCTAGGACAAGGGCTAGGCCTAGTCCTACCCTTAGGCCTGGTCCTATCCCCAGCCTTAGCCCTAGAAGTCACTTAGCCCTAGGCTTAGACCCAACCCTAGCCCTAGCCCTAGGCCTACCCTAGCCATGACTTTGGCCCTGGCCCTAGCCCTGGCCTTGACCCTTGCTCTGGCCAATGCCCTGGCCCTGGTCCTGAGCCTAGCCCTAGCCCTAGTCTTAGCCCTAGCCCTAGCACTAGTCCTAGCCCTAGGCCTAACCTAGCCCTAGCCCTAACATGAGCCATAGAACTAGGCCTAGCTCTAGCACTAGTCCTAGTTTTAGGTCTACACCTAGCCCTACCCTAGCCTTATCCCTAGACCTAGAACTAGCCCTAGGCCTAGGCCTAAGCCGAGACCTAACCCTAGCTTAGTCCTATCCCTAGCCCTAGCCCTCCCCTGAGTCCTAGGCCTAGACCTAACCCTAGCTTAGAGCTAGCCCTAACCCAAGGCCTAAGCCTAGCCCTAACCCTAGCCCTATCCCTATCCCTAGCCCTAGGCTTAGCCTTAGCCCTAGACTGGACCCTAGCCCTGGCCCTGGCCCTTGCCCTGACCTTAGGCCTATCCAGAGCCCTAGCCCAGGTATAATGCCTAGTCCTAGGTTTAGCCCTAGCCCTAGGTCTAGCCCTAGCCTTATGCCTTACCCTAGCCATATCCCTGTCCCTAGCCATAGCCATAGCCCTAGGCATAGCCCTATCCCTAGGACTAGCCCTACCCCAACCCTAACCCTAACCCTAGCTCTAGCTCTATTACTAGTGCTAGCTCTAGGCCTTGTCATAGCTCTATCCCTAGTCCTAGCCATATCCATAGGCTGAGACCTAGCCCTAGCCCAAGGCCTAGCCCTAGCAATACGCCTAGCCATAGCCCTAAGCCTAGCCCTTGTCCTAGCCCAAGCCCTAGCCCTAGACATAGGCCTAGCCTTAGACCAAATCCTAACCCTAACCCTAACATTAACTCTTACCCTAACCCTCTAACACAAACCCTAACCTCCTTTCCCTAACCCTAACTCTAACCCCCTAACCCTAATCCTTTTATCCCTAACCATAACAATAACCCTAACACTAAAATTAACCCTAGGCCTATCCCTAGGACTAAACCTAGCCCTAAGCCTAGGCGTAGCCAAAGCCCTAGCCCCATCCTTAGCCGTAGCATAAGACCGACCACTAGCCCTAGTCATAGCCCAGGTCTAGGCCTAGCCCTAGCCCAAAGCCTAGCCGTAGCCCTAGACCTAGAACTAGCCTTAGCCCTAGCCCTCTTCCTATTCCTTGCCCTTGCCCTAACCCTAACCCTATCCCTAAACCCCTAACCCTAATATAACGCCTTAACCCTAACCCTAACCTAACCGTAACCCTAACCCTTACCATAATCCTAACTCCCTAACCCTTACCCTCTTATCCTAATCCTAACCCTATCCCTGACCATAACACTTACCCTAACCCTAACACTAACCCTACTCTAACCATAGCCCTATCCCTAACCCCTAACCCTAAACATTATCCTAACCCTAACCTAACCATAAACTCTTAACCCTAACCCCCTTATCCCTAACCCTAACCTAACCCTAACACAAATCCTAGACTTAACCCATAATGCTATCCCTAACCCTAACTCTAACCCTAACCTTAACCCTAACCCTAACCCTAACCCTAACACTAACCCTAACCCTAATCCTAACCCTAACCCATAACCCTAACCCTAGCCCTAACCCTAGCCCTAAGCCTATGCCTAGCCCTAGCCCTAGACCTAGCCATATGCCTAGACATAGGCCTAGACTTAGCCCTAGCTTTAACCCTATTCCTAACCCTAACCCTAACCCCATAACCCTAACCCTAACCCCCTAACCCAAACCCTAACCCTAACCCTAACCCTAAACCTAACCCTAACACTAAACCTAACCCTAACCTAACCCTAACACTAACCCAAACCCTCTAACCCTAACCCCCTTATCCCTAACCCTAAACCTAACGCTAACCCTACACCTAAACCTACCCAAACCCTAACTCTAATTCTAACCCCTAATCATAAATCTAACACTAACCCTAACCCAAACCCTAACCCTAACCCTAAAATTAAACTGAATACTACCCTAACCCTAACCCTAAACCCTAACCCTAACCCTAACCCAAACCCTAACCCTAACCCTAATTCAAAACTTAACCCTAACTCTAACTCTAAAACTAACCCTGACCCTCACCCTAACCATAACCCTAACAATAACCATAACCCAAACTCTAACCCTAAACCTAAACTTAACCCTAACCGTAGCCGTAGCCCTAGACATAGCCCTAGCCTTAGGCCTAGACCTAGACCTAGTTCTAGCCCAAGTCCTAGGCATAAACCTAGCCCTATTCCTAGCCTTGCCCTAGCCCTAGACCTAGGCCTAGCCCTAGCCCCAGCCCTAGCCTTAGCACTAGCCCTAGCCCTAGCCCTTGCCCTAGTCCTAGGCCTAGGCCAAACCCTAGCCCTATTCCAAGCACTAACCATAGGCCTAGCGATAAGCCTAGCCCTAACCCTACCATGACACAACCCAAACCCTAAACGTAACGCTAACCCAAACACTAATGCCAACCCTAACCCTAGCCTACGGCCTCACCCTAACCCCCAACCCTAACCCTAAACCCCTACCCTAACCCTAACCCTAACCCAACCATAACCCTAACCCAAACCCTAACACCTAACCCTAAACCTAACCCTAACTCTAAACCTAACTGTATCCCTAACCCTAACCCTAAACCCATAAACCTAACCCAACCCCCTGACCTGAACCCTAACCCTACCATAACCCTAAACCTAACCCTAAACCTAACCCTAAACCCAACCCTACCATTAACCCTAACACTAACCCAAACCCTCTAACCCTAATCCCCTTATTCCTAACCTTAACCCTATCCCTAACCCTAATCCTAACCCTACCCTAAACCTAACTCTAATCCTAACCCCTAACCCTAACCCTAACCCAAAGCTTAACCCTAACCCTAACCTTGACACTAACCCTAACCCTACCCTAACCCTAACCCTAAACCAAACCCTAAACCTAACCTTAAACCTAACCTTAATTCTCACCCTAACCCTCACCCTAACCCCTAAACCTAAACCCTAACACTAACCCTAAACCTACCCCTTGCCTTGCCTTGCCTGGGACTTGCCTTGTTTTGCTTTGCCCTGCCTTGCCTTTCCTTTCCTTGCCTTGCCTTGCCTTGCCTTGCCTTGCATTGCCTGGGCCTGGCCTGGCCTTGCCTAGTCTTTCCTTGCCTTTCCCGGCCTTCCCTTGCCTTGCCTTGACTGGGCCTTGCCTTCCTTTGCCTTGTCTTGCCTTGCCTTGGGCTTGCCTTGTCTTGCCAGGGTCTTGCCTTGCATTGAATTTCCTTGCCTTGCCTGGGCCTTGCCTTGCATTGCCTTGCCTTGCCTTGCCTTGCCTTCCCTTGCCTTGCCTTGCCTGGGCTTTTCCATGCATTGCCTTGCCTGGGCCTTGCCTTGCTTTGCCTTGCATTGCCTTGCCTTGCCTGGGCCTTGCCTTGCCTTGTCTGGGCCTTGCCTTGCCTTGTTTTGCCTAGGCCCTAGCTTGCCTTGCACTGCATTGCCTTGCCTTGCCTTGCCTTGGCCTAGCCATGCGTTGCCTTGCCTTGCCTTGCCTTGCTTGAGCCTTGCCTTGCATTGCCTTGCCTTTCCGGGCCTTGCCTTGCCTGGGTTTTGCCTTGCCTTTCCTTGTCTTGCCTTGCCCGGGCCTTGCCTTGCCTTGCCTTGCCTTGCCTGGGCGTTGCCTTGTTTTGTATTGCCTTGCCTTGTTTTGCCTTGACTGGTCCTTGCCTTGCCTTGACTCGCCTTGCCTTGCCTGGGCCTTGCCTGGGCCTTGCCTTGCCTTGCCTTGCCTTGCCTTGGACTTTCCTTGCCTTGCCTTGTTTGCCTTGACTTGCCTTGCCCTGGCTTAGCCTTCCCTTGACTTGCCTTGCCTTGCCTGGGCCATTCCTTGCCTTGCCTTGCTTGCCTTGCTTGCCTTGCCTTGCCTTGCCTTGCCTTGCCTGAGCATTGCCTTGTCTTATATTGCCTTGCCTTGTTTTGCCTTGATGGGCCTTGCCTTGCCTTGCCTTGCCTTGCCCTGGCTTAGCCTTCCCTTGACTTGCCTTGCCTTGCCTGGGCCATTCCTTGCCTTGCCTTGCTTGCCTTGCTTGCCTTGCCTTGCCTTCCGTTGGCCTGCCATGCCTTGCCTTGCCTTGCCTTGCTTGAGCCTTGCCTTGTTTTGCTTTGCCTTGCCATGTTAAAAACAAAGAGAGAATCCTAAAAGCAGCAAGAGAAAGACAGAAGGTTACATACAAGGGAACTCCCATAAAACTATCAAATGACTTTTTCTACAGAAACATTGAAGGCCAGGAGGGAGTGGCAGGATATACTCAAAGTGATGGAAAACAAAGGCCTACAACCTACATTGCTTTACCCAGCAAGACTATCATTTAAAGTTAATGGAGAGAAAAAAAGCTTCCCAGAAAATAATAAGCTAAAGGAATTTATTACCACCAAGCCAGCATTGCAAGAAATACTGAAAGGACTTCTGTAAATAGAAGAAAGATGAAAACAACCTAACTACAAATTTAAAAATGGCCATAACTATGTACATATCAATAATCACTTTAAATGTAAATGGATTAAATGCTCCAATCAAGAGACATAGGATGGCTGAGTAGATAAGAAAGCAAGACCCTTGTATATGCTGTATACAAGAGACTCACCTCAGATCAAAAGACACACACAGGCTGAAAGTGAAGGGTTGGAGTAAGATATTTCATGCAAATGAAAATGAGAAAAAATCTGGAGTTGCAATACTTATATCTGACAAAATAGACTTTAAAATGAAAAACATATTAAAAGATAAAGATGGGCACTATATAAGAATAAAGGGATCAATCCGACAAAAGGGCATAACCCTAGTAAACATCTATGAACCCAACATAGGAGCACCTAAATATATAAAACAGATACAGACTGACATAAAGACAGAGAGCAACAGTAACATTATCATAGTAGGGGACTTCAACACACCTCTGACAACAAGGCACAGGTCCTCCAGACAGAAAATCAATATGGAAACAACAGCCTTAAATGATACATTGGAACACTTGGATTTAATCGATATTTTCAGAGCATTTCACCCCAATGCTTCAAAATACACGTTTTTCTCAAGTGCATATGGCACATTTTCCAAGATAGAGCATATGTTAGGCCACAAAACAAGTCTTGATAAATTTAAGAAAATTGAAATCATACCAATTGTCTTTTCTGACCACAGTGCTATGAAATTAGAAATGAACTACAGGAAAAAAACTGGAAGACACACCAACTCATGGAGGCTGAATAACTTACTACTAAATAATGAATGGGTCAAGAAGGAAATCAAGGAAGAAATCAAAAGATATCTCGATACAAACAAAAATGAAAATACGACGACCCAAAATCTATGGGATGCCCCGAAAGTAGTCTTAAGAGGGAAATTCATAGCATTGCAGGCTTACCTAAAGAAACAAGAAACATCACTAATCAACAGTTTATCTTCACACTTAAGGGATCTGAAAAAAAGAACAAAAAAATAAGCCCAAAGGGAGCACAAGGAAGGAGATAATAAAGATCAGAGCAGAAATAAATGAAATAGAAACCAGAAAAACTGTTGCGTCCTGCACAACAGAAGCCATGGGAAGGCGAGGGAGGCGGCGAGGGTTAAACTCTCATAAAGAGAAAGAGACTCAAATATAGTTAAATTACAGAGGACCAAGGGACTCACAGCCTCAAGGGACTGGAGCTCCGAATCGGGTCACCTTGGGTATTTATTGATTTTTCACAATAGAGATCACATGATTAGGGGCAGGGTCTGCGAAACTCTTACACCACACAATAATCATTCATTCCAAATCCCATAATCGTCCCAAAGCAACCGATGCATACCATCTCCCAAATGACCAAGGTGTGGTACATACAATCCCTGGGGGTACAAGTCTCACAAGATAAGATTATCCCATGAGCCAAACAGGAGGGGCGAGATGTTATTGTTCCTGAGAGTAAAGGACAATAGTTGAGGCATGTGTCAGCAGCAGCTTCTCAGAAGGAGGGGCACAGCTACCTCCTAACTTTACATTAGCTCATGGGGGTCCTAGGGAGGTCCCGTCTGGCTTAGGTTGTTTCTCCCGTGAGAAATCTTACCCGTCTTTGACTGCAGACCCTGCTTACAAGGACCAAACATGGAGACTTAGAGTAGCATAAACTCAACCCCAATGAGGGACAATTCCACAGGGTCACCTTTCCCTAAGGAAAGATTGGAGGAGACAGACTGCTAGGTTGCTGTGTGACTACAAAAAACAATACAAAAGATCAATGAATCCAAGAGTTGGTTCTTAGAGAAGATATACAAAATTGACAAACCTTTAGCCAGACTCATTAAAAGAAGGAGAGGACCCAAATTAATAAAATCAGAAATGAAATAGAGGTGAAAACAGACACCGCAGAAATACAATAAATTTTAAGAAACTACTATGAGCAACTATCTGCCAACAAATTTGACAATCTGGAAAAAATGGACAATTTTCTAGATGTGTACAACCTTCCAACGCTAACTCAAGAAGAAACAGAAAACCTGAATAGACTGATTACCACCAGGGAAATTGAATCAGTAATCAACAATCTCCCAACAAACAAAAGCCCTGGACTAGATGGCTTTACAGGTGAATTTTCCAAAACTTTCAAAAAAGAATTATCGCCTATTCTCCTCAAGCTCTTCCAAAAAATCTAGAAGGAAGGAAGACTCCAAACACTTTTTACGAAGCCACTATCACCCTGATCCCAAAAGCAGACAAAGACACCACAAGAAAAGAAAACTATAGGCCGATATCTCTAATGAACATGGATGCAAAAATTCTCAACCAAATATTAGCGAACAGAATTCATCAATACATGAAAAAGATCATACACCATGATCAAGTGGGATTCATCCCTGGTATGCAGGGGTGGTTCAACATCCGCAAATCAATTAATGTGATACACCACATTAACAAAATAAAAAATAAAAATCACATGATCATATCAATAGATGCAGAAATAGCATTTGATAAAATACAGCAACCTTTTATGATAAAAACCCTTAAGAAAGTGGGAATAGAGGGATCATATCTTAACATAATAAAGGCCATATATGACAAACCCACATCTAACATCATACTCAATGGGGAAAAGCTAAAACCATTCCCCCTATGATCAGGAACAAGACAAGGTTGCCCACTTTCTCCACTTCTATTCAACATAGTGCTGGAAGTTCTAGCCACAGCAATCAGACAAGAGAAAGAAATAAAAGGCATCCAAATTGGTAAGGAGGAAGTAAAATTATCACTATATGCAGATGATATGATACTATATAGAGAGAACCCTAAAGACTCCACCAAGAAACTATTAGAACTGATAGATGAATTTAGTAAAGTAGCAGGATATAAAATTAATATTCGGAAATCAGTTGCATTTGTATATACCAATGATAAAATATCAGAAGGAGAAATTAAAAAAAACAATTCCATTTACAATTGCTCCAAAGACAATAAAATATCTGGGAATAAATTTAACCAAAGATGTAAAAGATCTGTACTCGGAAAATTACACGACACTGAAGAAAGGAATGAAAGAAGACATAAATAGATGGAAACACATTCCATGTTCATGGATAGGAAGAATTAATATAGTTAAAATGTCCATACTGCCTAAGGCAATATACATATTCAACGCAATTCCTATCAAAGTACCAACGACGTTTTTCACAGAAATAGAACATATAATCCTGAAATTTATATGGGACCATAAAAGACCCCGGATAGCCTCAGCAATCTTGAGAAATAAGAACAAAGTGGGAGGTATAACGATACTTGATTTCAAACTATACAACAAGGCTACAGTAATCAGAACAGCATGTTACTGGCATAAAAATAGACACATAGATCAATGGAACAGAATAGAGAGTCCAGAAGTAAATCCATGCCTATATGCCCAACTAATCTACAACAATGGAAGCAAGAATGTACAATGGGATATAAACAGTCTGTTCAATAAGTGCTGTTGTGAAACCTGGACAGACACATGCAAGAAAATGAAGCTGGACCACCTCCTTACACCATATACAAAAATAAATTCAAAATGGCTTAAAGACTTAAATGTAAGATCTGAAACCATAAAATATCTAGAAGAAAATATAGGAAGAAACTTCATGGACATTACCCGGAGTAAGATTTTCACTGATATATCCCCTCGCGCGAGGGAAGTAAGAGAAAAAAATAAACATGTGGGATTACATCAAACTAAAAAGCTTTTTCACAGCAAAGGAAACCATCAATAAAACAAAAAGGGATCCTACTGAATGGGAAAAGATATTTGCCAATGATATATCTGATAATGGATTAATATCACAAATCTATGAAAAACTTACTCAACTCAACTCCAAAAAAACAAACAACCCAATTAAAAAATGGGCAGAGGACTTGAGGAGACATTGTTCTAAAAAGGACATACAGAAGGCAAGAAGACATATGAAGAAATGCTCAACCTCACTAACAATCAGAGAAATGCAAATAAAAACCACAATGAGATACCACCTCACTCCAGTCAAAATGGCTATCATCAATAAATCAACAAACAACAAATGCTGGCCTGGATGTGGAAAAAAGGAACGCTAGTGCACTGTTGGTGGGATTGCAGATTAGTGCAGCCACTATGGAAAACAGTATGGAGGTATCTCAGGAATCTGAAAATGGAACTACCCTATGATTCAGTAATTCCACTCCTAGGCATCTACCCAGAGAAATCCAAAACTCCAATTCAAAAATCAGTATGCACTCCTATGTTTATTGCAGCACTTTACACAATAGACAAGATATGGAAACAACCGAAATGCCCATAGGTAGAAGACTGGATTAAGAACTGTGGTACATTTATACAATGAAGTATTATGCAACCATAAAGAAGAAAGAAATCTTATTATTTGCAACAACATGGATGGATCTAGAGAACATTATGTTAAGTGAAATAAGTCAGAAAGAGAAAGACAAGTACCATATGATCTCACTTATATGCGGAATCTAAAGAAAAGAATATGTGAATGAACTAATCAGAGACAGTTTTGAGGACACAAAGAAAAAACCCAGAGTTGTTAGATGGGCGGGGGGCAGGGTTGGGGATAAGGGGAAAGGTGAAGGGATTAGGAAGCAGCTGGTAACCACAAGATGGCCTCAGGGGTTTTTTGAAAATTAATTTGGGGAACTTATTCAATAATGTTGTAAAGATTTTGTTGGGTATCCGATGGACATGCGTGCTATTTGGGAGACCACCTCAGAGATACTGTGGATGCCTGATCATGGCATTGTACACCAGAAGCTAAACATTAATGAATGCCAACTACAATTTTATATATATAATGTGATGGCTCGGTGTGAGGTCGGAGGGATAATGGATGGGGGGAAGCTGGTTCACAGTGTGAGGGATATAAATGATGAACGTCTAAGTATTACCTTGTCTTGTACACCTGAAACTAATAAATTTAAAAAAAAATGAAATAGAGGTAACAACAGACACCGCAGAAATACAAAAAATTTTAAGAAACTACTATGAGCAACTATATGCCAACAAATTTGACAATCTGGAAAAAATGGACAATTTTCTATGAGCGTACACCTTCCAATGCTAACTGAGGAAACAGAGAACCTGAATAGACTGATGACCATTAGGGAAGTTGAATCAGTAATCAACAATCTCCCAACAAACAAAAGCCCTGGACCAGATGGCTTTACAGGTGAATTTTCCAAAATGTTCAAAAAAGAATTATTGCCTATTCTCCTCAAGCTCTTCCAAAACATACAGGAAGAGGGAAGACTCCCAAACACTTTTACAAAGCCACTATCACCCTGATCCCAAAATCACACAAAGATACCACAAAAAAGAAAACTAGAGGCCGATATTTCTGATGAACATAGATGCAAAAATCCTCAACAAAATATTCGCGAACAGAATTCAGCAATACATTAAAAATATCATACACCATGATCAAGTGGGATTCATTCCTGGTATGCAAGGGTGGTTCAACATCTGCAAATCAATTAATGTGATACACCACATTAACAAAATGAAAAATAAAAATCACATGATTATATCAATAGGTGCAGAAAAAGCATTTGACAAAATCCAGTAGCCATTGATGATTAAAAACCCTTAAGAAAGTGGGAATAGAGGTATCATATCTCAACATAATAAAGGCCATATTTGACAAACCCACAGCTACTCATACTCAATGGGGAAAAGCTAAAACCATTCCCCCTAAGATAAGGAACAAGACAAGGGTGCCCACTTTCTCCACTTCTATTCAACATAGTGCTGGAAGTTCTACCCACAGTAATGAGACAAGAAAAGAAAATAAAAGGCATCCAAATTGGTAAGGAGGAAGTAAAATTATCATTATATGCAGATGATATGAAACTATACATAGAGAACCCTAAAGACTCCACCAAGAAACTATTAGAGCTCACAGATGAATTTAGTAAAGTAGCAGGATACACAATTAATATTCAGAAATCAGCTGCATTTGTATATACCAATAATAAAACATCAGAAGGAGAAATTTAAAAAATAATCCCATTTACAATTGTTTCAAAGACTATAAAAATACCTGGGAATAAATTTAACCAAAGATGTAAAAGATCTGTACTCAGAAAATTATAAGACACTGAAGAAAGAAATGAAAGAAGTCATAAATAGATGGAAACACATTCCACGTTCATGGATAGGAAGAATTAATATAGTTAAAATGTCCATACTGCCTAAGGCAATATACATATTCAACGCAATTCCTATGAAACTACCAATGACGTTTTTCACAGAAATAGAACATATAATCCTAAAATTTATATGGGACCATAAAAGACCCCGGATAGCCTCAGCAATCTTGAGAAATAAGAACAAAGTGGGAGGTATAATAATACCTGACATCAAATTATACTACAAGGCTACAGTAATCAAAACAGCATGGTACTGGCATAAAAACAGACACGTAGATCAATGGAACAGAATAGAAAGTCCAGAAATAAATCCATGCCTACATGGCCATTTAATCTACGACAATGGAAGCAAGAATGCACAGTGGGGTAAAGACAGTCTATTCAATAAATGGTGCTGGGAAACCTGGACACATGCAGAAAAATGAAGCTGGACCACCTCCTTATACCATATACAAAAATAAATTCAAAATGGCTTAAAAACTTAAATGTAAGATCTGCAACCATAAAATTCCTAGAAGAAAATATAGAAAGAAACTTCACAGACATTACCCGGAGTAAGATTTTTACTGATATATCTCCTTGTGCAAGGGAAGTAAGAGAAAAGATAAACATGTGGGATTACATCAAACTAAAAAGGTTTTTTGACAGCAAAGGAAACCATCAATAAAACAAAAAGGGAACCTACTGAATGGGAAAAGACATTTGCCAATGATATATCTGATAAGGGGTTAATATCATAAATTTATAAAAAACTTACTCAACTCCAAAAAAACGAACAACCCAATTAAAAAATGGGCAGAGGACATGAAGAGACATTTTTCCAAAAAGGACATACTGATGGCAAACAGACATATGAAAAAATGATCAAACTCACTAATCATTAGAGAAATGCAAATAAAAACTACAAAGAGATACCACCTCACTCCAATCAAAATGGCTATCATCAATAAATCAACAAAGAACAAGTGTTGGTGTGGATGTGGAGAAAAGGGAACCCTTCTGCACTGTTGGTGGGATTGCCGATTGGAGCAGCCACTATGGAAAACAGTATGGTTGTATCTCAAAAATCTGAAAATGGAACTACCTTATGATCAAGCAATTCCTCTCCTAGGTATCTATCCAGAGAATTCCAAAACTCTAATTCAAAAATCTTTATGCACTCCTATGTTTATTGCAGCACTATACACAATAGACAAGACATGGAAACAACTGAAATTCCCATCAGTTGATGACTGGATTAAGAAACTGTGATACATTTATAGAACGGAGTATTACGCAGCCATAAAGAAAAAAGAAATCTTAGCATTTGCAACAACATGGATGGACCTAGAGAACATTATGTTAAGTGAAATAAGTCAGACAGAGAAAGACAAAAACCATATGATCTCACTTATATGTGGAATCTAAAGAAAAGAATAAGTGAATGAACTAATCAGAAACAGTTTTGGAGACATTGAGGAAAAACTTAGAGTTGCTAGATAGGAGGGGGTGGGGATAAGGGGGAAGGTGAGGGGATTAGAAAACAGTCAGTAACCACAGAATGGCCACGGGGTTCTGAAAATTAATTTGGGGAATGTAATCAATAATGTTGTAAAGATTGTAGGGTATCTGATGGACACTTGTCTCATTAGGGAGACCACCTCAGGGATGATGCAGATGCTTGAACACTGCACTGTACACCTGAAACTGAACAATAATGGATGCCAACTACAAGTTTGTATGTATATGTATGTGTGTGTGTGTATATATATATGTATATATATATATATATATGTATATATGTGTATATGTATATGTATGTGCTTACAAGAAATGGAGTACAGCATTAGGAATAGAGACAGTGAAAATGTAATAGCTCTGTGCGATGTCAGAGGGATAGTGGATGGGGGGAGGGGAGTCACACAGTGTGAGGGATATAAAAGATAAATGTCTAAGTATTACTTTGTCTTGTGCACCTAAAACTAATTTTAAAAGAAAAAGAACCAAATAGAATGTCTGAAGATTAAGAACTCAATAAAAGAAATGAAGAATGAGAAAGCCAGCTTATGTAACAGAGTTGACCAGAGGAGGAAATAATCAGTGACATCAAAGACAGAAATCCGGAAATGACACAAATTGAAGGAGAGAGAGACTTGAGAGTTAAAAGAAATGAAAGAACTCTGCAAGAACTTTCTGACTTCATCAGAAAGAGCAATACAAAAATAATGGGCATACAGGAGGACAAGAAAGGGAGAAGGGAAAAAAGAGTGTATTCAAACAAATAGTCGATGAGAACTTCACAAACTTGTGGAAGATCTTGAATTCCAAGAAGCAAATAGAACATCTATTACCTCAATCCCAACAGGTTTTCTCCAATGCACATTGTATCGAAGCTGTCAAAAATTAACAACAAAGAAAGAATCCTCAAGGCAGCCAGGGAAAAGAAGACTGTAACCTACAAAGGAAAGCCCATTAAGTTATCATCAGATTTTTCAGCAGAAACTGTACAAGCCAGGAGGGAGTGGACTAAAATATTCAAACTATTGAAAGAGGGAAATTATGAGCCAAGAATAACATATCCAGCTGAGATATCCTTTAGATATGAAGGAGGAAAACGATCTTTCCAGACATAGAGAAGCTGAGGGAATTTTCTAACACATGATCTGCACAACAAGAAATAGTGAAGGAGGCTATTCCAGCATAAATAGGGATAATTTGTGACTACAAAAACTTAAAAGGGGGGAGAGTAAAGACCTGAACTGGAATATGGGAATGAGGAAGTAAGTATGCTGAAGAAAATGGAATACTCTAAATATCAAACTTTCTTTTACATAAACTTAAGGGTAACCACTCAAAAAATTCCAGAACTGAAATATGTAACAAAATAAAAGAAAAAAACAGAGGGAAAAATCATAGAATACAATCACACAGAAATAATAGACAACAAAAAGGCAAAGAAACAATGGAGACACATTCTACCAGAAAACCAAAGATAGAATCATAGGAAATCCTCACATATCAGTAATCACCCTAAATGTGAATGGACTGAACTCACCAATAGAAAAGCACAGAGTAGCAGATTGGATCAAAAAACTAAACCCAACCATATGCTGCCTCCAAGAGACACATCTCAGCTACAAGGACAAGCATAGACTCAAAGTGAAAGGGTGGAATTTGACACTCCAAGCAAATGATATCCAGAGAAAAGCAGGTGTAACCATTCTGATATCAAATGAAACAGACTTCCGACTAAAAAAGGTAACAAGACAAAGAGGGGGCCGGCCCGGTGGCTCAGGCAGTTAGAGCTCCATGCTTTTAACTCCGAAGGCTGCCCGTTCGATTCCCACATGGGCCAGTTGGCTCTCAACCACAAGGTTGCCAGTCAACTCCTTGAGTCCCGCAAGGGATGGTGGGCTCCGCCCCCTGTAACTAAGATGGAACACAGCACCTTGAGCTGAGCTGCCTCCCCAATGGCTCAGTTGGTGCTCAGTTGGTTGGAGCGTGGGCTCTCAACCACAAGGTTGCCAGTTCGATTCCTGGTGGGCAGCGCCCCCTGCAACTATGATTGAACATAGCACCTTGAGCTGAGCTGCTGCTGACCTCCTGGATGGCTCAGTTGGTTGGAGTGCATCCTCTCAACCACAGGGTTGCCAGTTCGACTCCCACAAGGGATGGTGGGCTGTGCCCCCTGCAACTAGAAAACAGCAACTGGACCTGGAACTGAGCTGCGCCCTCCACAACTAAAACTGAAAGGACAACTTGACTTGGAAAAAAAGACCTGGAAGTACACAGTTCCCCAATAAAGTCCTGTTCCCCTTCCCCCCAAAAAAGCATTTAAAAAATAAATAAATAAAAACCAAAAAAAAAAGACAAAGATGGACATTTCATAATGGTAAAGGGGACTATTCAACAAGAAGACATAACAGTCATCAATATTTATGCCCCCCAATCAGGGAGCACCAAAATATACCAAGCAACTACTAACAGAACTAAAGGGAGAAAATGACCAAAAACAATTATAGTAGAGGACCTAAATACATCATTGACAACTATGGATAGATCATCCAAACAGAATTTAAATAAAGACATATCAGCCCTAAATGACACATTAGATGAAATTGACTTAATTGACATTTATAGAGCACTTCATCCTAGAACATCAGACTATAAATTCTTTTTTTTTTAATTGGGGAATAGTGTGTTTCTCCAGGGCCCATCAGCTCTAAGTCGTTATCTTTCAATCTAGTTGTGGAGGGCGCAGCTCACTGGCCCATGTGGGAATCAAACCAGCAATCCTGTTGTTCTAACCAACTGAGCTATCTGGCCGCGCTATAAATTCTTTTCTAATGTACATGGAATGTTCTCAAGAATAGACCATATATTGAGACATAAAACTAGCCTCAGCAAATTTAAGAACTTTGAAATCATCCAAAGGATATTCTCTGATCACAAGGCTTTGAAATTGGATATCAACTGCAAAAAGAAAGCAGGAAAAAACCACACATATGTGGAGATTAAACAACATAGTTTTAAAGAAAGACTGGGTAAACTCATAGACATAGAAAATAGTTTAGGGGTTACAAGAGGGTAAGGGGGGAGGGGTTGTGGAGCTCTAGAAGAGGGTAAATAGAATCTAAGTTATGGTGATGGAAAGAGAACTGACTCTGGGTGATGAACACACAATGTGAGATATAGATAATGTATTACAGAATTGTACAACTGAAATCTATGTAACTTTACAAACAATTGTCACCCAAAAAACTTTAATTTAAAAAATAATACGATCAAGTGGGGTTCATCCCAAAAAATAAGTTGAACATGTGCAATCTATCATTGTGATAGACGAATAAACAAAATAAAAGGTAAAAATCGTACTATTATGTCAATAGATGCTGAAAAAGCATTTGACAATGTACAACATCCATTTATGATTCAAACAGTTAATAAAATGGGTATAGAAGGATAGTACCTCAACATAATAAAGGCCATATATGACAAACCCTCAGCCAAGATCATAATTAACAGAGAAAAAGTGAAACCTTTTGCTGTACATTCAGGAACAAGAAAGGAAAGCCCCCTATCACTCCTGTTATACAAAATAGCATTAATAGTCCTAGCCAGAGCAATCAGGCAAGAGAAAGAAATAAAAAAAACTCATGTAATAAATCCCTTATTTTTATCATAATGAAAAAAGTATACAATTTTTATTAATAAATCAGTTTCTCTTCTTTTTCTTAAACAAAAGATTCCAAATTGGGAATAAAGATGTTAAATTGTTGCTTTTTGAGGATGGCATAGTTCTTTATAGAGAAAACCATAAAGACCACCAAAAAACTTTTTGAAACAATAAAAGAATACAGTAAAGTTGCAAGATATAAAATCAATGTACAAAAATCCATTGCATTCCTATATACTAGCAATGAAATTTCAGAAAAATGATTTCTTTTGCAGTTGCAAAAAAAGGAGTAGAATACCTGGGAATAACCTTAACAAGGGATGTGAAGTACCTATACAATGAAAAATGTAAGACTTTTTAAAGGAAATTGAAGAAGACACAAAGAAATGGAAAGCTATTCCATGTTCATGGATTGGAAGAATCATCATAGTTAAAATGGCCCTATTACCCACAGCAATAATTGCACTCTTAATGCAATTCCCATCAAAACCCCAGTGGCATTTTTTTTTAAAGAAGTAGAACAAAAAAAAAAAATCAGATTTGTATGGAACCACAAAAGACTCCAAAGAGTCAAAGCAACCATAAGAAAAAAAGAACAAGGCTGGAGGTATCACACTCCCCAACTTCACCTTGTAGTACAAAGTGATGATAACCAAAACATCATGGTATTGGCCAAAAATCAGACACACAGACCAATTTACTAGAATTGACACCCCAGAAATAAACCCATATATACCATGGGTGCCAGAAAAATGTATAAACATTTTAAGAGATGTTGTATATGCTCAAGCAGTAGTTTGCTGTAATCAGAAGTGTCTGGACACTGATGGTAACCACTTTGCACACCTCTTGTAATTGCAGAAGTCAAACATATCTTGTATTCATCTTTTGTTATTGGCTATATATTGAGTATTACAATTTTAATAGTTTTGACCTTTCTTAAAATGTGTATACATTTTTTGGCACCCTCTGTATACAAGCAGATAATTTTAAACAAAGGAGCAAAATCACACAGTGGAGAAAGGAAATCCCTTTCAATAAATGGTGCTGGGAAAATTGGAAAGACACCTGCAAAAGAATGAACCTAGGATGCTCTCACTATATAGCAAAATTAACTCAAAATGGATCAAACACCTAAACATAAGACCTGAAGCAATAAACTGCATAGAAGAAAGCATATGTACTAAACTTATGACCTTGGGTTCAAAGAGGATTTTATGAATTTGACCTCAAAGGCAAGGAAGTAAAAGCTAACGTAAATGAATGGGACTATAGCAAACTAAAAAGCTTCTGCACAGCAAAAGCAACCATCATCAAAACAAAGAGGCAACAAACTGAATGGAAGAAGACATTTGCAACCATGAATCTGATAAGAAATTACACTCCAAAATATATAAAGAACTCATACAAGTTGAAAACAACAACAAAAACAAATAATCCAATTAAAATGGGAAGACGATATGAGTAGACACTTCTCCCAAGAAGACATACATATGGCCAACAGATATATGAAAAAATTCACAAATGCTTAGCTATTAGGGAAATGCAAATCAAAACCATAATATCCTCTCAAACCAGTTAGATTGGCTATCATCAACACAAATAATGACAAGTTTTGCAGAGACTGTGGATGAAAAGGAATCTTCACATACTTTTGATGGGAATGTAAATGGGCACAGCTGCTATGGAAAACAGTATGGAGGCTCCTCAAAAAAATTAAGGATAGAATTACCGTATGACCTAGCAATTCCTCTCCTTGGTATCTACCCCCAAAATCTGAAAACATGTATTCGTAAAGATATATGTACTCTAATTTTTACTGCAGCATTATTTATGGTGATTATGACACGGAAACAACAAAAGTGTCTTTTGATAGATGATTGGATAAAGAAGATGTGGCATGTATACACAGTGGAATACTTTCTATCATAAGAAAAGATGAAATACTGCCATTTGCAAAAACATGGATGGATCCTGAGATTATTATGCTTAGCTAATAAGTAAGACAGAAAAAGTGAAGAACGCCAGAGGCTAAACATTAATGAATGCCAACTATAATTTTATGTGTGTGATGTGATGGCTGGGTGTGAGGTCGGAGGGATGGTGGGTGGGGGAGGGGGGTTCACAGTGTGAGGGATGTAGATGGTGGGCTTCTAAATATTACCTTGTCTTGTACACCTGAAACTAATAAAAGAATAAAAATAAAAATAAAAAAAAGAAAAAGTGAAGAACCATATGACTTCACTCATATGTCGGATATAAAACTGAAAGCAACAAAGGAACAAATAGAGACAAAAACTTATAGACACAGACTGTAGTTTAGTGGTTACCAGAGGGTAAGAGGGTAAGAGGAGGACGGTAGAAGAGTGTAAAGGGGGTCAAATACATGGCAATGGAAGGAGAATTGACCCTGGGAAGTGGACACACAATGTGATATATAGATGATGTATTACAAAATTTATACTTGAAACCTGTGTAATTTTACTAACCATTGTAACCTTGATAAATTTTAATTTAAAAAATATTGCCAATAATACATCTGATAAAAGTTAATATCCAATACTTATAAAGAACTCATACAGCACAATACTTAAAAAAAAAAAAGAATCTAATTTGAAAAATGGGCAGAGGGCCTGAATTGACAATTCCCCATAGTGTCTTTGAAAAAGATACTTTTTCATCCAGGTTCATTGTTTCTACACTTCACATGTTGTCCTCAGTTGAATTCTTCCAGCTATACATATAATAAGTTTCATCTTATCTATGTCACTATCTTAGTTTTTCTAGTGAATGCATTTAAATCAACCAACCAACATTCTACGTCTGGATACCTTCCTCCTTTACTGCCCAACATTTTGACATTTGTAATTAATTATAATTTTTTACTTGTTTAATGCCAGTGCTAGCTACATAGTTGCCATTACAGATAGACAATCTACAATGTTGTAGATATTGGGTATCTGTTATATAACATCTATATGCCTAATAAGAATTTAAGTACATGAATAAATGCTACTGTCATAGTAATTTAATTTGGAGATTATGATAATTTAAACTTCAAAATTTCATCAATGTGAAGAGGTAACTGAGTGGCTGAAGGGGTATTCACTTGGAGATTCTTTTTCTTTCAATTTTGTTTTTATTAGTTTCAGGTGTACAAAGCAATGTAATATTTAGACATTTACATCCCTCATGAAGTGATAACCCCTCACCCCCAAGCTACTACCCCTCTGACATCTTATATAGCTGTTACAATACCATTGACTATCTTCCTGTTGCTATACCCCACATTCAGTGAATATATATATATATATATATATATATATATATATATATCATGTGTATACATTTTTTGGCACCCTCTGTATATGAGCAGATAATTTTAAACATATATATATACATATATATATATATATACACACATATATATATTCAAATATTTTTTGAGTGAGCAGTACATAGTCCAGATTTAGAGCTCAAAATCAATAAGGTGTGGGCTCCAACTAATGTCCTGAGATTGGGGAGTGGGCCTTTGCCCTCATCCATCTGGAAACATGAATGCAGGAGAAGTCATACCCATCAGTAGTCAACTGAGTTAACTTTCCTTCACCACAAACACAAGTAGTTGCCTCCCTTGGGAATTGTGTTTATGTTTTGTGGCTTTGAATTTTCATCAAATAAACTCTATAGCATAAAATCAGATTAATAGATATTTCTTGTTGATTGACAAATAAGCACATTAAGGACTGAAATGATAAAAGTAATTTATGGTTTGGAAATGATTTTTAAATATATTTGGAGAAAGAAGTTCAGAATTCTAACTATTCTAAAATAGATATTGAGTTCAGTATATATAAATCCCAAATATCAGCAGACTCTGCATAGGGAGAGTTTTCCTCAATCAAATGGAACATCCACTTGCAGCTTTTCTTGTATATGACCTACTACCAGATGGTCAGAAAGTGTCCATTTTTACAATTATGGAGGGGGCCAGGATAGAAGTATGGCCTCAAATCCTCTGTGAAGTGCTCTCTGTAAGTGTAGATGTGGGACAGACTGGTCACATAATAAAAAGGGATCCTCGCACCCTCATAGTCCAGGAATATTCCAACAATCCCAGGAGATTCTTCAAGGTGGAGTGTCACCCATGGACTTGCAAGGGCCTGGTAGTCATTACTTCTATTCAAGCATAAGGTCCAGAATCCAGCCTCTGTGGACACGTGGATTTCCCCTGTCTGCAGACAGAACTTTTACAAATGCCTAAGGTCCATTTTATTTTCTCTTTTACACTCACTCCCCGATAGTGTCTGTCTTTGAAGAAAATCTGTTGACCTAATACACAAACCGGGGTATCAAACCATTGCCTAAATTTTGGCAGGTCCTGAAAGATATCACCTCCTTTCACACCTTTGTTGTCTTCAGAGACTTAGAGATATGGGTGAGCTGTGTCTGGATCCAGAGTAACATCCTCTATGGAAGAACATCTTATCAGTTTTGGTCATGATCAACAATAATCAACAGAATATGCAAAGGTCTTACTCTATCTGGGATCTTCCTCTAGCCTTCCTCAAATAGAAGCTGCTTCTTCCCCTCAGGTCACACTTCTCATACCACCTCCAGTCACCAGCTCAAGCACCTAAAATCTTGATGATGAGGATTGGTCCAGAAATTTTAAAAAATGAATATTTAAACATATAGTTTTTTCTAGTTAAAATACTTTTTGAGTATAGCTAATATTACTTTTAACACTTACTATGTGCCTAGTGATGTTTGAAATGCACAAATATTTACTTAATTTACAAGCAATGGAATGGAGAATTATCCTTATTTTGTAGCTGAGATAACTGAGGTTTAGAAAGGTTTGTCCAACTTTAATTACTAACATCTATCAGTGTTTGGATCCACATACATGTATCTGTTCAATCTATAAAAATGAAAATAATTACATATTTTACTTGAATATACATGTTTTACAAATTTAAAACCTGCATTGGATCATTTCATGAAGTTTAACCAAATTTACTGAATTATTTCTCCTAAAAATGCTGTTATATTGATTCAAATTTACACAGACACATGACTTCAAATTTTATTTTTAAAGTGTTAAAAGCACATAAAACATGAGTTAGAGCTAAAAATTCCAGATAGTTACCTAATAACGCAGGATTCTATTAATATAAGCTAAGGTATTTTTCCCATGAGTCAAGTTCTTATAGTGGTAGGTAAAAGTAAATTTTAGTTGTATCAATGCAAACACAGACAAAAATCTATTAATATTAAGTAAAAATAAATGAAGACTCATGCTAACACTGTAAATACAGAAGTATGTGCCTTCAAAGCCACTGCAACTCACTGGCTCATGGACATTTTCTCAAAGTGAGGCATGATATATGCACTGTACTCTGTTTAACTGGAAACTGTGCTTGTCAAGTTGTCTAATGAAGGTAAATATTATGTCAGTTAGTTATATGACCTGGGAGAAGTCTCCTAAGAATACTCATCCTACTTTTCTTTATAAAACAGTATATTAATATCTGAGCTTTCTTCCTCACAGTGTACATGTGGGAATCAAATGAAAATTCTTTATTTAAAGTAATTAATACAGAGCTGGAAAATGTAACACAAAATTGTTTATATTCCTACTACTAAAAAAAGTTCATAAAGTTGACAGTTTGTTAGAAGTCAAAAGCTATCATGAAGGAGAAAGTAGCTTTCAATTTGGCAAGTCAAATGAGGAATAACTGATTGTGGATCATAAGTAGTTAGTGTCATTTTGTCATTAGACTCCATCCTAACATGGATGTCAACCTACATTTACCCCACTTTCTGCCAGCTACTTTCTATACTGATTTCTCAACATATTTCTGGTTCTGATAAGCATGTTTAATGGTATCATTTGGGGGTATAATATTCTGCCTCCCTCCAACCATGAGTCTTACAGAGCTGAACCATATGTGATATGTAAAGAGTCACTCAGAAATCAGATGGCGCTGTACCCTCAAACATGACTGTCTACACCCACTCAGGGTGTCTCCTCCTTGTCAGAATGCTTAATGTAAGTGAGCAGTGCTGTGAGGCATAAAGCATGAGAACAGAAAGAGAAGTCTTGGGGTGAAAACTGGTCCCAATACCTGTCAGCTATATGACATGTCAGGTATATGACATGTCAGCTATATGACAAGTCATGATCTCTCAGAAGCAAAGCGTTTTTCATTTGAAATAAGAAAGGGGAAAGGTTATGGGACAAACTCATGACTTCATAGCTGAGGAAATCCCACCATGCAAGTACAGCTGGACCTACTACAAATGCTGGCCTTTTCTCTTTTCTCCCTACCTTTCTACTCCACTCCAGTTTAGACCTCAGATCTTTCTGCTCAATCTGTAGTCTTTCCCTGCAGCCATACTCAAGGGCTTCACTTGTGACCCAAATCCTTGCATTGCTCTGAATCACATCCACACGGTGGGCTTTGCCTTCCTATCTGAGTTTTCCCCAAGATCTGGCTTTGAGTTGAACTTTGTTTCCAATTTGACTTTACATCCTCATTGCCTACACACAAAATGGATCTTATCCTAAAATCTAGGAATTCTGGAACTTTTAAACATTTAAATTAACTCATATTTTAGCTATAAACTATTCATCAATGAGCATAATAAAATGAAAGACTTGGACAGAAAAATTGTGTGTGAGTGTGTGTGTGTGTGTGTGTGTGTGTTATAGGTGCCCTTCTTTGGTGTTCCAGTGTGTTGGCTAAAACTAAGAATAAATATTCAAATACTCTTGTCTTTAGTTACCTGCATAACATCAAGCAAGTTTCAAGCAAGTTGTAGTTATTACAGCTCAAACCGAGATTTAGCAGTGAATAAAACAGGAAAGGGGTGAGAGGTCAAAAGGTCACTGCATGGGGAGTGGCCATTTTCATCACTCACCTTCTTCTCTCAGGAGTTTTCTCCTTTCTGAAAGAACAGGATTCAGTTGAGAGGTTGCTGTGAAATGCACTTACCTACCTATGCTCACAGTAAACCATCACTTACCAAGTTCTTCATGAAGCTTTCCTGAAATGCAAAACCAATCCTTGTGCGAAGTTGATTAGGAGTTGCTGACGAGACTCTCTTTCTGATGTTGACGTTTGGGCAAGAAAAAAACTATGGTTGGATTCAAATTACTGATTTTGGAAAATAGCGGTTTAAAGCCTTTTGTTGACTTTGCTTTAACATAATTCAGATGATCATAATGTCGGTGTTTGCCCAAGAGGAGACCCTCCTAGCTATTGCACTGAGCATATAGCTGACTGCCCTCACTGAGAACATATTTCAGAAACTAGCACTGAAGATACCAGTGGGTTTTGGATATAATTTCCATTTCTCTTCATTTGAAGTTACTTCTGCTATGCTGCTCATTATAAAAATGAAAATTTGCCCCAATGTGATTAGTATATTGGGGGAAAATCTGGACATATTGTGAATTTTGTATTCGCTTATGTGTGATTTGTGAGACAGAGAACTGTGCCCAGTTGAACCTAAAGGTGTAGAAATACGTAACACACACACGTGTGCACACACATTCACACACAAACCACAGGAGGACAATGAGACACACCCATTCACAACTGGTATCATAACTCTCCAAATGACATCAGATGACCTCCTTCCACCACTGCACCATAAATACAAGCTGCCATCCTGGCCATGTTCAATGAAGCACAGCCCCACACCCATCCTTCCTCCTTCTCTCATCACTCTCTGTCTGTTCTGTTCTCTTGCTGTGCACAATGTGTTGGACACTAAGGTGGAGGTAGGGGAGGTATATGCTGGCATGTGTAAACTTAAGGCCTCTTTCATGATAAAGTATCACATTATTGTAGTATTTCGATATTCCCTAGCAATTTAACAGGTATAAAATTGTGTCACCATTTTACTAGGTCCTACTTTTAAAATGTCACCAATAAACTTTTTGACTGCTATATCTCTAACATCATATTATGGTCTAAATATGTGTGTTTCTCCAAAAGTCATATGGTGAAATTTTAAACCCTAATACGATGGAATTAGAAGGTGGGGGCCTTTGTAGAATACTTACGTCATGAGGCTGGAGTCTTCAGGAATATGGTTGGTGCTCTTATAAGAAGAGACACGAGAGCTTGCTTTTCTTTTTTTAACATAATTTCTTCTATTTTATTTTATTTATGTTATTATTTTACTTTAGTTTTGAAAGCTTGCTTTTGCTCTCTGCTCTCGTTTATGTGAAGACATAGTGAGAAGACAGTCATCTGCACACCAGGAAAGGAACCACACATATACTAGACATGAAGGTGCCTTGATCTTGACCTCTTCAGCCTCTAGAACTTGAGAACAATTAAAAAAATGAAAAAGCAAAATAAAGAATTGGATAAAATATTTGAAAAACATATCTCAGATAAAATGGATGATATCCAGAATTAAACATGTAAAGAGAAAAAAAAGCTTCAGTAGCAAATAAAACAAAAATCTGATTACAATGGGCAAAGAAACTAAATGGACATTTTCCCAAAGAAGACACACAAATAGCCAAAAGGTACATGAAAATACACTCAACATCTATTTATCTATATATCTACATATACATCTATATATATAATATTCCATATGTGCAATAGAATATTATTGAGCCATGAAAAAGAAGGGAATCCTGCTATTTGTTGCAACATGAATAGAAATGAAACTTGAGGGTATTATGCTAAGTGAGATAACTCAGTAAAAGAAAGACAAATATCGTATGATTTCACTTATATGTGGAATCTATAAAACAAAGTAAGTGAACAAACAATAGAGAAACAAATTCAGATACAGAGAACATTTTGATGCTTGCCAGATGAGAGGGGGTTGGTCGGGGAGCTGTGTGAAAAAGGGGAAGAAATTAAGAAGTACAAATTGGTAATTACAAAATAGACAGGGAATTGTAAAGTACAATGGAGAATATAACCAATGATATTGTAATAGCTATGTATGGTTTCAGAAGGATATTAGATTTATTGGGGTGATCAATTCATGAGTTACATAAATGTCTAATCACTATGTTGTACACCTGAAACTAATATTATATTGTATGTCCACTGTAATTAAAAATAAAATACTATTTAAAAATAAAAATAAACTCGGACAGTCATTCCTCAGAGCCCATTAAAAAGTTATTCCTACTATAACTTATTTTTCTCCACTTTGAGATTAGCCAAAATTAATGAATGAATGAATAAAAAATGAAAGTGAATGAATAAACAAATGAAAAATATCTGAAGTAACCACCGATTTTACACAGAATTTCTCTTTTTCATTAAACAGATTATTATATCTATGTAATGACTAAAAAATAAATACAATTTGTGACATTGAAGACATAAGTAAATAATTAAGAAGGGATGGATATTTTACACCTGTGTATTTAGCTGGGTGTATATATCTCCATTCAAATTCTTCTTAATTTTTCTCTCTGAAAATGTTTACCCCTAGTGATAGAATCCATTTTCTATTGTCAAGAAAAATGATATTTTTTGAAATAAAAATTTAGTCCCTATACCCTTTCATGTTTAGCACTTCAGTGATTTTATGGTTTTTGGGGGACAATTTTGGGCAACATTAAAAATCCTTAGCATCGTGTGGAGATGCTGCATTACCCAGCCTTTGCCTACCTCATAGACTTGGCTGGGTTTTTTGAAACAGTCACCTGGCTAATATATGTCTACTCTGAGAGAACCATGGGTTGGCCCCTCCCAGAAATTAGTGCATGCTGTGCTAATTTGAATCCGTTTTCTGAACCCTTCCCAAAAGCAAAACTCCAGGACCAGACGGCTTCACATGAAGTCTACTAAACATTGAAAGAGGATCTAATACCTGTCGTACTCAAACTCTTCAAAAAAATTAAAAAAGAGACAATACTCCCTAACTCATTTTATGAGGTCAATATTACCTTGATACCAAAACCTGGTAAGGATGACACAAAAAAGAGAAAATTACAGATTAATATTTCTGATGAATATTGATGCAAAAATCTTAAACAAAATTCTAGCAAATCTAATATAACAATGCATTAAAAAGATTATACATCATGACTAAGTAGGGTTAATACCAGGGGCACGAGGGTGGTTCAACACACGTAAAACGATCAATGTGATACACCACATAAACAAAGTGAAGGACAAAAATCATAGGATTATATCAATACATGCAGACAAAGCATTTGATAAGATATAACACCCATTTATGATTAAAACACTTAATAAAATGGGTAGAGAAGTAAAATACATTAACATAATAAAGGCTATATATGACAAACCTCAGCTAATATAATTATTGGTGAAAAACTGAAGCCCTTTGCTCTACATTCAGGAACATGAAAGGGCTGTCTCCTATCACCTTTGTGTTTCAATATAGTTTTGGAGGTCCAAGCCAGAGCAATCAGGCAAAAGAAAGAAATAAAAGACATCCAAATTGGGAACGAAGAAGTTACATTGTCACTTTTTGCAGATGACATGATGCTATATATAGAAAACCCTAAAGACTCCACCAAAAAGCTATTAGAAACAATAAACGAATACAGTAAAGTTGCCAGCTACAAAATTAATGTACAAAAGTCCATTGGATTCCTATTACTAACAATGAAATCTCAGAAGAAGAAATTTAAAAAAAAAATCCATTTGCAATTGCAACAAAAAGAATAAAATACCTAAGAATAAATTTAACCAAGGATGTGAAAGACCTATACACTGAAAACTATAAGACATTTTTAAAAGAAATTGAAGAAGACACAAAGAAATGGAAAGACATTCCGTGTTCATGGATTGGAAGAATCAACATAGTTAAAATGGCGGTATTACCCAAAGCAATATACAGATTTAATGCAATCCCCATCTAAAGCCTAATGGCATTTTTTAAAGAAACAGAACAAAAAAACATCAGATTTCTATAAACCAGAAAAGACCCCAAATAGCCAAAGCAATATTAAAAAAAAAGAACAACGCTGGAGGTATCACACTCCCTGACTTCAGCTTGTACTACAGGGCAACAATAATCAAAATAGTATCGTATGGTATTGGCAGAAGAACAGACACACAGACCAATGGAATAGAATTGAGAATACAGAAATAAACTCACATAAATATGGCCAGATAATTTTTGACAAAGAAGCCAAAACATACAGAGAAAAGACAGCCTCTTCAATAAATGATGCTGGGAGAACTGGAAAGCCACGTGCAAAAGAATGAAACTAGACTGCTGTCTGTCACTGTACACCAAAATTAACTCAAAATGGACCAAACACCTAAACATAAGACCTGAAACAATAAACTGCATAGACGAAAACACAGGTACTAAACTTACGGACCTTGGGTTCAAAGAGGATTTTTGAATTTGATTCAGAGGTAAGGGAAGTAAAAGCTAAAATAAATGAATGAGACTATATCAAACTTAAAAGCTTCTTCACAGCAAAAGAAACCATGGACAAATAAAGAGGCACCAAATGGGAGAAGATTTTTGCAAACTATGCCTCTGATAAGGGGCTAATATCCAATATATATATAAAAAGAACTCATACAACTCAACAACAAGAAAACAACCAATCCAATTAAAAAATAGGCAAGAGGACCTGTATAGATATTTCTCCAAGAAAACATACAAATAATCAACAGACATATGAAAAAATGCTTAACATTTCTAATCATCAGAGAAATGCAGATAAAATCCACAATGATATATCACCTCACACTGGTTAGAATGGCAATCATCAACAAGACAAATAATAAGTGTTGGAGAGGCTGTAGAGGAAAAAGAACTCTCATACACTGTTGGTGGGAATGCAAATTGGTGCAGCCATTATGGAAGACACTGTGGAAGTTCCTTAAAAAATTAAGAATAGAATTACCATATGACCCAACAATGCTTCTCTTGGGTATCTACACCCCAAATTGAAAACATTTATCCATAAAGATATGTATGCTCCAATGTTCATTGCATCTTTATTCACGGTGGTTGAAACATGGAAACAACCAAAGTATCCTTTGATAGATGAATGTATAAATAAGTTTATATATATATATATATATATATATATATATATATATATATATATATATATATATAATATATATTTAATTTTTGCTTTAAATGGTTTTTCTTTTTAAATATTTTTAAAATTTTAATTTTGGTTTTTAATTATGTATATACTATACACTTGCAAGCAAAATAAAAACTAAAACTCTGGTATATTCAGAGGTGTAGCTTCCATCCCTGTTTCCTTTCCTCATTCCTCCTTCACTTAGTATAAAATGATTATATTTCATTAATATTTTTTCCAAGGTTTATTTCTTGAAAATATGCAAATGCATATTCATGTGTCTGTCCCTCTCTCCCATTTCCTATACAAAATATGGCATATTATCCATACTTTTCTGACTCCTGAGTTTTTTGACATTGCATACTGGAAGTCAATCTGTGGTTGACTTATATATATATATATATATATATATATATATATATATATATATATATATATATATATATGCAGTGGAATACTATTCTGCCATAAGAAAAGATGAAATAGTACCATTTACAAGAACATGGATGGATCTTGACATTATTATGTTAAGTGAAATAAGTCAGACAGAAAAAGTCGAGAACCATGTGATTTCACTGATATGCGGTATATATAAAACTGAAAACAACAAAAGAACAAGACAAACAAATGAAGAAACACAAACTCGTAGACGCAGACAATAGATTAGTGGTGACCAGAAGGTAAGGGGGGAGGGGAGTGGTAGATGAGGATAAAGGGAATCAAATATATGGTGATGGAAAGAGAACTGACTCTGGGTGGTGAACACATAATGTGATATATAGATGCTGAATTATACAATTGAAATCTATGTAACTTTGCTAAGAATTGTCACTCCAGTAAACTTTAATTTTAAAAAATGTGCACAAAACTCCTTATTTTAGCACTGTTTGCATTAGTAAAAGATAGGTTTTACTCAAATATCTTATTAACTGGAGACTAGTCAAATAAATTATGATACATTTATGTCAAAAAACTCAGGAGTCAGAAAAGTATGGATAATATGTCATATTTTGTATAGGAAATGGGAGAGAGGGACAGACACATGAATATGCATTTGCACATTTTCAAGAAATATACCTTGGGAAAAATATTAATGAAATATAATCATTTTATACTAAGTGAAGGAGGAATGAGGAAAGGAAACAGGGATGGAAGCTACACCTCTGAATATACTGTTACGGTCCGGAGTCAACCCCTCCTCAATCGAACAGAAGTCACACGATAATGAAAGTCACACAGCGAGGTTTATTTCCAGCTAGCTGGGGTCTGACTATCTGCTCGACACAGCGAGTTTCAACAAGGACCCCAAACACACAAAGCTAGGGGTTTTTATAGCATAACATTTTAAGGCTCTCAGTAATTTTCCATGCAGGCAAGATATTTACAAGACTTTTGGTCCTGTGTCCTTGCTTACATTTTTGCTGCAAGATAAGCCTTTTCTCAACAGAGCTTCCTGACCTTGCAATATGTGGTGTTTATGATTAATGACTAGGTTATTTTGGTCTGGGGGCTGTTCAGAAAAGGGCTTCTTGACCCTTGAGGAGGCAGTTCTGGTGCTACAGTAAAGGGTTTCTTAACCCTTGAGGAGGCAGTTCTGGTGCTACAGTATTCTACAATACCAGATTTATAGTTTTTATTTTGCTTACAAGTGTATCGTATATACATAATTAAAAACCAAAATTAATTTTTTAAAAAATATTTTAAAAGAAAAACCATTTAAAGCAAAAATTAAACAAATGAACCTAACTCTGTATCAACTTAGTGGTATAACCACTTTGAGAAAAATTATCATGACTTTAAAGCACTGTGTTTTGATAGTATATCTACAGACAAAATACCTGCAAAGAAGTCTTAAACTGAATTCAGTAGGTTTTACTTGTGCTAAAATTGTTATGTTGAAGCTATTTATAATAGTGTTTATATATAATATTTAATGTCTCTCTGTGTATTAGGATAAATTCAAATACATAATTGCATTAGTGTTGGGAACATATTTTTTCAAAATTAGAAAATGAAATGAAAATACAAAATCAAAGAATTGAAAACCTGACATCCTTATTTTCAATAAAAAATACTGCTATAAGTGCAGGATTTATTTATTTTTCATACTAAGTAAATACATATTTCCTAGCCCTGTTCATTTAAAAATAACAATCCATTAGCAATAAATACCCCTGGTATTTAGATTGTAATCTTAAAACACTATTTCTTCTTTAAAGAAACCAGACTCTGAAAAACGTGGCTGATTCCAGATATTGGACAGGAAATATGAAAAATATACCTGGGATATCTTAGCATTTCTGAAAACAGGGGAGTTATTAAAGACTACTGGAGTTATGTTTATAGGACACAGACATCATTTTGACCTAGCCAAGGATCAGACAGATTTGAAAAGTGAATCCTCATTAAAAAGTAATGACTACATTGAATTAAATGCATTAAGTACATTAAAATATATGAGATCACTTTAAAATAGTTTAAAATTTTTGAGAAATAATTGACATAACATTGTGTAAGTTTGAAATGTACAACATGATGACTTGTTTTCTTAGAAGTTATTGGGGTGACAATGGTCAACAAAACTACATAGGTTTCAAGTGTACAATTCCGTAACAGATCATCTATATATTACATTGCGTGTCCACCACCCTGACTTAGTTTTCTTTCCATGACCATACATTTGACCCCCTTTACCCTCTTCTACTATCCCCTCTCCCCCATTACCTTTTGGTAACCACTAAGCTATTGTCTGTGTCTATGAATTTTTGTTACTTTATTTGCGTGTCTTGTTCCTTTGTTGCCTTCAGTTTTATATCCCACATATGAGTGAAGTCATATGGTTCTTGACTTTTTCTGTCTGACTTATTTCACTTAGCATAATGATCTCAAGATCCATTCATGTTGCCGCAAATGGCAGTACAGGTAACCCCCATATAACACGGTTGTTAGGTTCCTAAAAAATGCCATGTTATGCGAATCTGTGTTATACGAAACAAATAACTAGTGCAAAAAAGGGAGTTAGGTTCCAAAAATTTAAAAAATATACTATTATATTTTTATAATCAAGATAAATATCTTTGTTAAAGCAATTTTCACCAAAAGTATAACATATTAATATGTATTAAGTAATGTTTTCTTTGTCATCACTACTAAGCTTTTATTATGTGTCATGTTGTTCGGCGATTTCCCTAACTTTGAATGAGACCTTTGCTCTTAAAAGCTCTTATTACATTTGGTGTTGTTCGGAGATTTCTGTAATTTCAAATGAAATATTTTTTTGCTCTTAAAAAAAACCCAAACAAACAAAAAACCACAGCCTCTTATTATGCTCCGTGTTATTCAGGGATTTCTCTAATTCTCAAACCACGTTAGAGTGAAACTGTGTTCTAGGGTGCTGTGTTGTACAAGGGTTTCCCCCAATTCTCAAACTGTGTTAGAGTGAAACCGCATTACAGAAGTGCCGTGCTATATGGGGGTACCTGTATTTCATCTTTACTTATGGCAGAGTGGTATTCCATTGTGCATATATATCACATCTTCTTTATCCAATCATCTATTAAAGGACACTTTGGTTGTTTCCTTGTCTTCTTGACCACTGTAAATAAAGCTGCAATGAACATTGGAGTACATATGGATAAATGTTTTCAGATTTTCTGGGTAGATACCCAGAAGAGGGATTGCTGGGTCATATGGTAATTCCGTTAGTAATTTTTTGATGAACCACACTGCCTTCCTTAGCGGCAGCACCAATCTACATTCCCACCAACAGTGTATGAGTGTTCCTGATTCTCCACAGCCTCTCCAACACTTGTTATTATTTGTCTTGTTGATGATAGCCATTCTTACTGGGGTAAGGTGATATCTCATCGTGATTTTGATTTGCACTTCCCTAATAGCTAGTGAAATTGAGCATTTTTTCATATATCTGTTGGCCATTTATATATCTTCATGGAAGAAGTGTCTCTTCACGTCCTCTGCCCAGTTTTTAATTGAACTGTTTATCTTTTTGTTGTTGACTTGTATGAGTTTCTTATATATATTGGATATTAGCCCCTTATCAGAGGCATTGTTTGCAAATATCTTGTCTCATTCAGTTGGTTGTCTCTTTGTTTTGTTGATGATTTCTTTTGCTGTGCAGAAGCTTTTTCGTTTGATATAGTCTCATTCACTTATTTTAGCTTTTACTTCCCTTGCGTTTGAAGTCAAATTCATAAAATCCTCTTTGAACGCAAGGTCCATAAGTTCGGTACATGTACTTTCTTCTGTGCAGTTTATTGTTTCAGGTTTTATCTTTTGGACTTTGATTCATTTTGAGTTAATTTTGTTGTACAGTGACAGATAGCAGTCTAGTTTCATTATTTTGCATGAGACTTTACAATTTTCCTAGCACCATTTATTGAAAAGGTTTTCTTTTCTCCGTTTTATGTTTTTGGCTCCTTTATCCAAAATTACATGCCCTCATAAAGTAAATATGTGGGTCTATTTCTGGTTTCTCTATTCTGTTCCATTGGTCTCTGTGTCTGTTTTTCTGCCAATACCATACCGTTTTTATTATTGTCTTTTTGGAGTATAATTTGAAGACAGGGAGTATGATACCTCAGGCTTGTTCTTTTTTCTCAGGATTGCTTTGGCTATTCAGGGCTTTTTGTGATTCCATACAAATCTGATGATTATTTTGTCTTATTTTTTAAAAAAACATGTCATTGGAATTGCATTAAATCTGTATATTGCTTTGGGTAGTGTGGTCATTTTAACTATGTTGATTCTTCCAATCCATGAACATGGAATATCTTTCCATTTCTCTGTGTCTTCAATTTCTTTTAAGAATGTCTTATAGTTTGCAGTGTATAGGTCCTTCACATCCTTTGTTACGTTTATTCTTAGGTATTGTATTTTTTTGTTGCAATTGCAAAATGAGTTATTTTTTCATTTCTTTTTCTGAAATTTCATTGTAAGTATATAGGAATGTAATAGATTTTTATACATTGATTTTGCATGCTGCAATTTCACTGTATTTGTTTATTGTTTCTAATAGTTTTTTGGTGGAGTCTTTAGGGTTTTCTATATAAAGAATCATGTCATCTGCAAAAAGTGACAATTTAACTTCTTCATTCCCAATTTGGATATCTATATTTCTTTCTCTTGCCTGATTGTTCTGGTTAGGACTTGCAAAATTTTGTTGACTAACAATGGTGAGAGAGGGCCATGCCTGTCTTGTTCTTGATCTTAGAAGAAAAGCTTTCAGTTTTTCATTATTAAGTATGATGTTAGCTGAGGGTTTGTCATGAATGGCCTTTACCATGTTGAGGTATTTCTTTCTATACCCATTTTATTAAATGTTTCAATCATAAATGTATATCTTATCTTGTCAAATGCTTTTTCTGCATCTATTGATTTGATCATATTATTTTTATCTTTTTTTTAATGTGGTGTAACACATTGATTGACTTACATATGTTGGACCATACTTCCCCCCACCCGGACTGAGCCCCACTTATTATGAAGTATTATTTTTTTTAATGTTACTTTATTTGCGTGTCTTGTTCCTTTGTTGCCTTCAGTTTTATATCCCACATATGAGTTTGAATATTTGGTTCCACTCCTTCCTGGCTTGTAGAGTTTCTGCTGAAAAATCTGATGATAATCTAATGGACTTTCCTTTGTAGGTTACCGTCTTCTTTTCCCTGGCTGCCTTGAGGATTCTTGCTTTGGTGTTAATTTTAGACAGCTTCAATACAATGTGCCTTGGAGAAGGCCTGTTGGGATTGAGGTAATTAGGTGTTCTATTTGCTTCTTGGATTCGAGGATCCAGTTCTGTCCACAAATTTGGGAAGTTCTCATTAACAATTTCTTTTAATATATTCTCTGTTCCCTTCTTTCTTTCTACTCCTTCTGGTATGTCCATTATTCTTATATTGCTCTTTCTGATAGAGACAGAAAGTTCTTGTAGAGTTCTTTCATTTCTTTTAAGTCTCAAGTCTCTTTCTTCTTCCATCTGTGTAATTTCCAGGTTTCAATCTTCGATGTCACTGATTCTTTCCTCCATCTGGTCAACTCTACTACCTAAGCTGGTTATTTCATTCTTAATTTCTTGTATTCAGTTCTTAATCTCCAGAAATTCCATTTGTTTCTTTTTAAAATTTCAATCTCTGGAAAACAAAATGGCGGCGTGAGGTGAGCCTCTGTAACGCTCCCCTGGAATTTACAACGAATCGGACAACAATAACTCCACAAAGGACTCCTTGCACAGCAGACAGGCAAGACGAAGAGGCCGACTACTGAATTCACCTCCAGGTGGGTGAATCGCGCGAGCGGGGGAGGAGGGAGAGGAGAAGTGTGGAGACGGAGCCGCGCGGGCGCAGGACACAGACCTAGCTCAGTGCTCGGAGCCCACTGCGCCAGGATCTTCCGCAGCTGCAGGAGAGGGAAGGACTCGGACTGCTAGGGCTCCGCTTACGGCCCACAGGGCTGAGGGGGCAGCATACAAAACCGCTGAACCCAACGCTCGCTCACGGCAGACCTCGGAGCAAAGACTGAGGGAAGAGGGCTGAAATCAGTGGTTTAAGCCCTCACTGCCGAGCGGAGAACGGAAGCCTTAGGCACAGAGACTAGCCGCCCCCTCCCTACCCTCCCAGAGCTCGCCCCGCCCCCACCTGCCCGGTGCTAGAAGCGATGAAGTAGCAGTGTCGGACCAAAGGACAGAATATTTGCTGCTCTGAGAACTGTGGACCACAGACACAGATTCGCAGCTCAACTAGTTCCGGCAAAGGGGAGGGAGCTGTGGAAGCAGGACTGGCTGTGGTGGTGGTCGCCGCCATTGCTCTGGGCCACCTCTCACAACTCACCCCGCCCCTGGCCCCACCTATCTGGGCGGATCCCTGCAGGAGTAAACAGAACTGCTGAAACAAACGGGCTCTGAATCTGGTGCAGAAAGAGCTTTGGAACTCCAAAAGCTCTTCGCATACCTATCAACCTGTTGCAGAAGACACTCCTGTAGATGTCTAGGAAGAGAAATAGTAAATCAGTGATTGCCATGAATAACCAAGGCAACAAGATAGCTCAGAAAGAAAGTGAAAAGTCTCCAGAAAAGGAACTTAGAGATATGGACCTTTGTGATTTAAATGACAGAGAATTCAAGATCGCAATTCTGAAAAAACTGAACGAGATGCAAGAAAACACAGAAAGGCAGTTTAATGAACTCAGAAACACAATCAAAGAACACCATGAGCATTTTACAAAAGAGATTGAAATCTTGAAAAGAACCAAATAGAATTTCTGGAGATTAAGAACTCAATAGAAGAAATTAACAATAAAATATCCAGCTTAGGTAGTAGAGTTGACCAGATGGAGGAAAGAATCAGTGACATCAAAGATAGGAACCTGGAATTTACACAGAGGGAAGAAGAAAGAGACTTGAGACTTAAAAGAAATGAAAGAACTCTACAAGAACTTTCTGACTCCATCAGAAAGAGCAATATAAGAATAATGGGTATACCAGAAGGAGAAGAAAGAGAAAAGGGAACAGAGAATATATTCAAACAAATCGTCGATGAGAACTTCCCAAACTTGTGGACAGAACTGGATCCTCGAATCCAAGAAGCAAATAGAACACCTAATTACCTCAATCCCAACAGGCCTTCACCAAGGCACATTGTATTGAAGCTGTCTAAAATCAATGATAAAGAAAGAATCCTCAAGGCAGCCAGGGAAAAGAAGACGGTAACTTACAAAGGAAAGCCCATTAGATTATCATCAGATTTTTCAGCAGAAACTCTACAACCTAGGAGGGAATGGAACCAAATATTCAAACTATTGAAAGAGAGAAATCATGAGCCAAGAATAATATATCCAGCAAAGATCTCCTTTAGATATGAAGGAGGAATAAAGACCTTTCCAGACATTCAGAAGCTGAGGGAATTTTCTAATACACGATCTGCACTACAAGAAATACTAAAGGAGGCTATTAGACCACCATCAACAGGGACAACTTGTGGCAACCGAAACATAAAAAGGGGGAGCGTAAAGGCCTGAACTGGAATATGGGAATAGAGAAAGTAAGCGTACTGAAGAAACTGGAATACTCTAAATATCAAACTTTCTTTTACATAAACTTAAGGGTAACCACTCAAAAAACATCCAAATCTGAAATATATACTGTAATAAAAGAAGAAACAGAGGGAAACATCATATAATACTACCACACAGAAATAACAGACAACAACAAAAAGGCAAAGAAACAATGGAGACACAGCCTTACCAGAAAACTAAAGACAGAATGACAGGAAATCCTCACATATCAATAATCACCCTAAATGTAAATGGACTGAACTCACCAATAAAGAGACACAGAGTAGCAGATTGGATCAAAAAACTAAACCCAACCATATGCTGCCTACAAGAGACACATCTCAGCTACAAGGACAAGCATAGACTCAAAGTGAAAGGGTGGAAATTGACACTTCAAGCAAATGGTACCCAGAAAAAATCAGGTGTAGCCATAATGATTTCCGATGAAACAGACTTCAGGGTGAAAAAGATAACAAGAGACAAAGATGGACATTTCATAATGGTAAAGGGGACTATACAACAAGAAGACATAACAGTCATCAATATTTATGCCCCCAATCAGGGAGCACCGAAATATACCAAGCAACTACTAACAGAACTAAAGGGAGAAATTGACCAAAACACAATTATACTAGGGGACTTAAATACATCATTGACAGCTATGGATAGATCATCCAAACAGAAGATAAATAACGAAATCGCAGCCCTAAATGACACATTAGATGAATTGGACATAATTGACATATATAGAGCACTTCATCCTAAAACATCAGACTATACATTCTTTTCTAGTGTACATGGAACATTCTCAAGGATAGACCATATATTGGGACACAAAATCAGCCTCAGCAAATTTAAGAAGATTGAAATCATACCAATCATATTCTCTGATCACAAAGCTTTGAAATTGGATATCAACTGCAAAAAGAAAGCAGGAAAAAACACAAATACATGGAGATTAAACAACATACTTTTAAAGAACGACTGGGTCAAAGAAGAAATTAGAGGAGAGCTCAAAAGATACATAGAAACAAATGACAATGAAAATACATCCTACCAAAATTTTTGGGATGCCGCGAAAGCAGTTTTAAGAGGGAAATTTATATCATTACAGGCCTATCTCAAGAAACAAGAAAAATCCCAAATAAATAACCTCATGTTACACCTTAAAAAACTAGAAAAAGAAGAACAAGCGAAACCCAAGGTCAGTAGAAGAAAGGAAATAACAAAAATCAGAGCAGAACTAAATGAAATAGAGAACAAAAAGACAATAGAAAAAATTAATGTGACAAAAAGCTGGTTCTTTGAAAAGATTAACAAAATCGACAAACCCTTGGCTAGACTCACTAAGAGAAAAAGAGAGAAGACACTAATTAACAAAATCAGAAATGAAAAAGGGGAAGTTATCACGGACACCACAGAAATACAAAGGATTATCCAAGAATACTATGAAGGACTATATGCCACCAAATTTAATAACTTAAAAGAAATGGACAAGTTCTTAGAAACATACAGCCTCCCAAGGCTGAATCATGAAGAACTGGAAAATCTTAACAGGCCGATCACCAGTAAGGAAATTGAATCAGTCATCAAAAACCTTCCCAAAATCAAAAGTCCTGGACCAGATGGCTTCACCAGTGAATTCTACCAAACCTTCAAAGAGGATCTAATACCAATCCTGCTCAAACTCTTCCAAAAAATTGAAGAAGAGTCAGTACTCCCTAACTCATTTTATGAGGCCAATATTACCCTGATACCAAAACCTGGTAAGGACAACACAAAAAAAGAAAACTACAGACCTATATCTCTGATGAATACAGATGCTAAAATCCTAAACAAAATTCTAGCAAATCGAATACAACAATGCATTAAAAAGATTATTCATCACGACCAAGTGGGGTTCATCCCCGGGGCACAAGGATGGTTCAACATTCGCAAATCCATTAATGTGATACATCACATAAACAAAATAAAGGACAAAAATCATATGATTCTATCAATTGATGCAGAAAAAGCATTTGATAAGATACAACATCCATTTATGATTAAAACACTTACTAAAATTGGTATAGAAGGAAAATACCTCAACATAATGAAGGCCATATACGACAAGCCCTCAGCTAACTTCATAATTAATGGTGAAAAGCTGAAGCCCTTTGCTCTACGTTCAGGAACACGACAAGGTTGTCCCCTATCACCTCTGCTTTTCAACATAGTGTTGGAAGTCCTCGCCAGAGCTATCAGGCAAGAGAAAGAAATAAAAGGCATCCAAATTGGGAATGAAGAAGTTAAATTGTCACTCTTTGCAGATGACATGATGCTATATATAGAAAACCCTAAAGACTCCACCAAAAAGCTATTAGAAACAATCAATGAATATAGTAAAGTTGCTGGCTACAAAATCAACGTACAAAAGTCCATTGTTTTCCTATATACCAACAATGAAATCTCAGAAAAAGAGATAGAAAAAACAATTCCTTTTGCAATTGCAGCAAAAAGAATAAAATACCTAGGAATAAACTTAACCAAGGATGTGAAGGATTTATATGCTGAAAACTATAAGACATTTTTGAAAGAAATTGAAGAAGACACAAAGAAATGGAAAGACATTCCGTGCTCATGGATTGGAAGAATCAACATAGTTAAAATGGCCATATTACCCAAAGCCATATACAGATTTAATGCAATCCCCATTAAAATCCCAATGGCGTTTTTTAAAGAAATAGAACAAAAAATCATCAGATTTGTTTGGAACCACAAAAGACCCTGAATAGCCAAAGCAATATTAAAAAAAAAAGAACAATACTGGAGGTATCACACTCCCTGATTTTTCCTTGTACTACAGGGCTACAATAATCAAAACAGCTTGGTATTGGCGGAAAAACAGACACATAGACCAATGGAATAGAATTGAGAACCCAGAAATAAAACCACATAAATATGGACAGATAATTTTTGACAAAGAAGCTAAAAACATACAATGGACGAAAGACAGCCTCTTCAATAAATGGTGCTGGCAGAATTGGATAGCTACGTGCAAAAGAATGAAACTGGACTGCTATCTGTCACCATGTACCAAAATTAATTCAAAATGGATCAAAGACTTAAGCATAAGGCCTGACACAATAAACTGCATTGAAGAAAACATAGGTACTAAACTTATGGACCTTGGGTTCAAAGAGCATTTTATGAATTTGACTCCAAAGGCAATGGAAGTAAAAACTAAAATAAACAAATGGGATTATATGAAACTGAAAAGCTTCTGCACAGCAAAAGAAACTATTGACAAAATAATGAGGCAACCAACTGAATGGGAGAAGATTTTCGCAAACAGTTCCTCTGATAAGGGGCTCATATCCAAAATATACAAGGAACTCATGAAACTCAACAACAAAAAAACAAACAACCCAATTGAAAAATGGACAGAGGACCTGAAGAGACATTTCTCCAAAGAGGATATACAAATGGCAAATAGACATATGAAAAAATGCTCAACATCGCTAATCATCAGAGAAATGCAAATGAAAACCACAATGAGATATCACCTCACCCCAGTCAGAATGGCTTTCATCAACAAAACAAATAGTAACAAGTGTTGGAGAGGCTGTGGAGAAAAAGGAACTCTCATACACTGTTGGTGGGAATGCAGACTGGTGCAGCCTCTATGGAAGGCAGTGTGGAGGTTCCTCAAGAAATTACGAATAGAATTACCATATGACCCAGCAATCGCTCTCCTGGGTATCTACCCCAAAAATATAAAAGCATTTCTCTATAGAGACACGTGTACGCCAATGTTCATTGCAGCTTTGTTTACGGTGGCCAAGACATGGAAACAACCAAAATGTCCTTCGATAGATGAATGGATAAAGAAGTTGTGGTACATATACACAATGGAATACTATTCGGCGTTAAGGAAAGATGATATAGGAGCATTTGTGACAACATGGATGGATCTCGAGAGAATAATGCTAAGTGAAATAAGTCAGACAGAAAAAGCAGAGAACCCTATGATTTCACTGATATGTGGTAGATAAACCAAAAAGAACAAGACAAACAAATGAGAAACAAAAACTCATAGACACAGACAATAATTTAGTGGTTACCAGAGGGTAAGGGGGTGGGGGGTGGGTGATGAGGGTAAAGGGGATCAAATATATGGTGATGGAAGGAGAACTGACTCTGGGTGGTGAACACACAATGGGATTTATAGATGATGTAATACAGAATTGTACACCTGAAATCTATGTAAATTTACTAACAATTGTCACCCCAATAAAATTAATTAAAATAAATAAATAAATAAATAAATAAAATAAAATAAAAAAAATTTCAATCTCTTTCGTAAAATGCTCATGTTGTTCTTTGATTGCATTTCTGAGTTCATTAAATTGCCTTTCTGTGTTTTCTTGCATCTCGTTGAGTTTTTTCAGAACTGCAATCTTGAATTCTGTGTCATTTAAGTCACATATTTCCATATCTTTAAGTTCCTTTTCTGGAGATTTCACTTTCTTTCTGAGCTGTCTTGTTGCCTTGGTTATTTATGGTAATTACTGATTTATTATTTCTCTTTCTAGACATCTACAGGAGTGGCTTCTGCAACAGGTTGATAGGAAGAGGTCTTTCTTTTGTTTTCCAATGCTTGTTGGTAGAATGTTTTATTTTCTCTCTGACTGCAGCCTTTTTTTTTCTCTCTGACACTGTAGTGCTATGTTTTCTCTGCACTATTCCAGCTTCTCACACAATGGGGGGATTCCCTGGGAGACGAGCCTCTCCTCTGTTAACAGTCCACCTGGGTCATAGGGTGCCACGTCTCTGTGGGTGCGGAGAGCTTTTGAACTTCCAAAGCTTTTTCTGCACCTGATTCAGAGCTCGTATGTTTCAGCAGTTCTGTTTACTCCTGCAGGGATCCACCCAGATAGGTGGGGCCAGGGGTGGGGTGAGTTGTGAGAGGTGGCCCAGAGCAATGGCGGTGACCACCACCACAGCGGGTCCCGCCCCCACAGCTCCTCCCCGCCCTCCTCCGCTGGAACCAGTTGGGCTGCGAATCCGTGTCTAAGGTCCACAGTTCTCAGAACATCAAACATCCCGTCCTTTTGATCTGACACTGCCACTTCATCGCTTCCAGCACCGGGAAGTTGGAGGCAGGTTGAGCCCTGGGAGCGTAAGGAGGGGTTGGCTAGTCTTGTTAGGGTCCGGAGTCAACCCCTCCTCAAGTGAACAGAAGTCACACGATAATGCAAGTCACACAGCGAGGTTTATTTCCAGCTAGCTGTGGTCCGAGTATCTGCCCGACACAGCGGGTTTCAACAAGGACCCCAAACACTTAAAACCCAGGGTTTATATAGCATCTTCAAGGCACACAGTAATTAAACTACAGGACTTACATAGCTTTGAGGAGTATGTGATAAACTGCAGGACGTAAAGGCACACAGCAATTAACTACAGGACTTACACAGCTTCAAAGAGTATAAGATAAGCTACAGGGCCACTTGTCTCCTCGCTGTCACTGCCCACATCTTGGAATTTACAGTCAGGTTGTGTTTACACTTAGGTTGTGTTTCAAGCCAGGGGCCGTTAACCCTGACCTTAAGATAGCAGTTCTCAGGCTAACAGTCTCTTACATTTCCCCCCCCCCCGTTTGTTTTTCATAATGAGCAATCTTGCTTATGTGCGGGCCAGCCGTAGAGGTCCTCAGGGGCGGCCACTCTCTCATACTGTTGTCTGAGGACCATGAGCTGGACGGCATTAATGCGCTCTTTCACAAAATTAATAAGCTTGTTCAATATACAAGGGCCAAAGGTTAAAATGAGTACAAGCAACACAATCGGGCCCACTAAGGTAGATACTAAGGTGGTGAACCAGGGGGATCTATTAAACCAAGACTCAAACCAGTTTTCTTGAGCTTCTCTTTCCCATTTCCTTTTAGCTAACCCTTCTCTTACTTTAGCCATGGATTCCTTAACTACACCAGTATGGTCAGCATAAAAACAACATTCTTCTCCTAGCGCGACGCACAGTCCCCCTTGTTGGAGGAACAACAAATCAAGTCCTCTTCTATTCTGGAGTACAACCTCAGATAGAGAAGTGAGCGACTTTTCTAAATGACTAATAGAGGTTTCTAGTCTTTCTATATCCTCATCTATGGCCGCCCTTAGGGAGGTCATTCCTGATTGTTGAGTGGCCAGGGAAGCTATGCCGGTCCCGGCTCCAGCTATCCCCAAGCTGAATAGGGTGGCAATGGTTAGAGCAGTGATGGGCTCTCTCTTACTTCTCGTACTTGTGTCACTATCCCAATGCGAATATATGCTTTTCTCGGGGTGATAGAGGATGCGGGGCAGCACAGTTACTAAGACACAGAATTCATCGGCGGCATTAAAGACCGAAGTAGATAGGCATGGGGTGAGGCCAGTCTTTGAACATATCCACCATCCATCAGTTCTGGGAATTAACCACTTAGTGTCATGTTCCCAACTAGGGGAGCTGTTCATGGAGGCACATAAACTTTGTTTAGCTTGGGGCACTTTCCCTAAACAGGTCCCATTGCCGCTCACTAGTTGCAGGGTTAAGCCAACTTTACGATTCCCCCATGAACACTGAGAGGGGTTGTTACTGTTAGAGGCGTTGTAGGTGGCGTTAAGTCCTATTGCCTCATAAAACGGGGGCCTTACATCATAGCACAGCCAACAGGAGGTCGTGAGGTTAGGACTGGTAGCATTAAGGGTCTCATATACAGTGCGCACCAGCTTCCGCAAGGAGTCTTCGGTTGCCTGCGTAGCAGGTGTCGAAGGAGTTACAGAGGTCTTTGGTTGGGGTCCCGTGATCCCTCCTGCGGTGTCCTTATCCCTTGATATACCTGGGTTCTTGGTAGGGATGAGAGGGGCCAGTACCTTGTTTGGACCTACCGGAGCACTGCTTGCCGGGGGCATCTCAACCTTCAACCTGACAATAATAGTGGATCCCGCATGTCCCCCGTATTTGTAAAACACCATTCCCCACACCTTCCCTCGAATCCAACTTTGAACCCCTTCTTGTTTTCCCTGGTCAGTGAACCTAACTTGGATTCTGTCAGAATTTTTAGGGGAACAGGGACCTGTAAAGAGAGGAACGGTCGCCCCTCTTGGCTCCCCTCTATTAACAAAGGCAAATTTGAGGGAGTCAGGTCGTGATGCCGACCATTTCCAATCTCCATCATTAGAGGTGACACAGTCCCATCTTTTACAGAAAGAATATTGGACCCCCCCACATTGTCGGCCCTTAGAATGTCCTGGACAGGCATATAATCCATAGCTACGGGCTAAATTGGGTGCCGTGGACCTGTATTCCGGGTTGATATCTCTGAAGCAGAAGTATAGGTCTGGCCACCACGTGGACAGTGGGGCCATGTGGGTGGTTTCGCTGAGAGTTGCACCAGTCTCTCCATCAGTCAGGATCCATGTCTGTTTGTAAGGCTGATGGGCATTGGTCTCCGAGCCCCTGAATGTTATGGTCTCTGTGTGGCTCCTTCTCCAGATGTTGAGCAGAGTTAGGGCTAGCAGCCACTTTATTGTTGGGTGAGGCAGGGGGCTTGGCATTTCCCCGAGGTCGGGAGAGCTGCAGCTTCAGAGGATTATCAGGGTGTCGCCGCACGGTCCACTCCCCAGCTTGTGTCTGCTCCAGCTGGTTGGCTCGGCGTACGTGAGAGTAATGGACCCAAGGCCCGATGCCGTCAACCTTTAAGGCGGTGGGAGTAACCAGAATAACCACACAAGGACCTTTCCACCTTTCCTCCAGTGTCCGGGACCTGTGTCTCCTCACCCATACCCAATCCCCCGGAACGATGCCATGTTCCGGGTGCGGTGCGTCTTTAACTTCATACAGGGAACGCACTAGGGGCCAAATCTCATGCTGGACCTCCTGCAGGGCCTTTAAACTGGCCAGATAACTTGGGGCCACCTTAGGGTCATGATCTGGTAGAGTACGAACAATAATGGGGGGTGGTGCCCCATACAGAATTTCAAAGGGTGTCAATCCATGTACATATGGTGAGTTCCGAACCCGGAAGATGGCATAGGGTAAGAGGGTCACCCAGTCCCCGCCAGTCTCGATGGCCAGTTTGGACAAGGTCTCCTGTAGGGTCCGATTCATTCTCTCTACCTGCCCTGAGCTCTGGGGATTATATTCACAATGTGACTTCCAATTGGTCCCTATCGCTCGGGCCAGTCCCTGTAGGACGTTACTGATGAAAGCTGGGCCGTTGTCGGAGCCTAAAACCTCGGGGACTCCATATCTGGGAATAATTTCCTCTAGCAATGCCTTAGCAACAACCTGGGCAGTCTCCCGTTTCGTGGGGAAGGCTTCCACCCAGCCTGAAAATGTGTCAACCATGACTAGCAAGTACTTGTACCCACACCTCCCAGGCTTTACCTCAGTAAAATCCACTTCCCAATTCCGTCCTGGCGCTCTCCCCCGTACCCTTGTACCTGTATGTAGGGGTCCTTTCCTACTGGGTTTCATGGCCTGGCACCCAATGCACTGATCTACGATCTCTTGGATCTGAGCTGCTTGTCGGGAAACCGGAGGCGGGCAGACTCAAGAATCGTCAGCAACTTTCTCTTTCCCAAGTGGGTGGCTTGGTGCAGGCTGGACAGGAGAAACAGTCCTAGCTGTGCCGGCAGTATCAATCTTCCTTCTGCATCCCAATGCCACCCCTGCCGATCAGACTCCGGGCAGTGGTGGCTCTGGATCCATCGCAGGTCTTCCGGAGTGTAGTCAGGTTGCGGGGGCAGGCGCGGGAGCTCGGGTGCGGGCAGGGTGAGTGCTAAAGCTGATGATGAAGCTACTGCCGCTGCTTTGGCGGCTTCATCCGCTCGCCTGTTTCCTTCAGCTTCCGGGGTCCGTGCAGACTGGTGCCCTGGGACGTGGACAACAGCAACTGCCCGGGGCATTTGCACGGCTATCAGCAGTCTTTGTACCTCAGGGAAATTGCACAGGACCTTTCCTTCCGTTGTAACAAAGCCTCTCTCCCGGTAGATGGCGCCATGCACATGGACAGTGCCGAAAGCATAGCGGCTATCGGTGTAGACAGTCACTTGTCTCCCTTCAGCCCGTTCCAGCGCCTCTGCCAACGCGATCAGCTCAGCCTTCTGGGCTGAGGTCCCCGGGGGAAGCGGGGCGCTCCAAATGATGTTCCCGCCTTGGTCTACTACCGCCGCGCCCGCCCTCCGCACACCGTCTATAATGAAGCTGCTTCCATCAGTGTACCATACCAACTCACTGTTGGGTAGTGCGGTGTCCGGAGGTCGGGGCGCACCTGGGTGAATCTTGCCATGACCTCTCGGCAATCATGCAGGGGGGCTTCCAGATCCAGGGTCGGCAACAGGGTGGCTGGATTCAGAGCGGTGGGTTCAGTGAAGATGATCCGGGGCGCGTCTAGCAAGAGACCTTGGTAATGGGTTAGGCGAGCATTGGTCATCCACTTACCAGGGGGATATTTCAGACCCCCTCGATCGCATGGGGGGTCACCACCTTCAAATGTTGCCCGAAAGTGAGTTTATCTGCATCCTTCACCATTAGGGCTACTGCCGCGATGATCCTTAGGCACGGGGGCCATCCTGCTGCAACTGGATCTAACTTCTTGGATAAATAGGCAACCGGACATTTCCAGGGCCCCAGACGCTGCATTAGCACCCCTTTGGCTATCCCCCTCCTCTCATCAACAAAGAGAGTAAAAGGCTTCAGGGGGTCTGGCAATGCCAGGGCTGGGGCTCTCCAGAGAGTGGCCTTGAGTTCGTCAAAGGCCTTCTGTTGGTCCGGCCCCCAGGCCCAGGGGGCCTTATCCTTGGTTGCCTCGTACAGAGGCTTTGCTATTTCAGCATACCCCAGAATCCACAGCCGGCAGTAGCCTGTCGTCCCTAAAAACTCATGGACCTCTCGGGCGGAGGTCGGAATCGGCAGTATAAGAATAGTCTCTTTCATGGCCCCTGTCAGCCATCTGGTTCCCTCTTTCAGCTTGTATCCCAGGTAGGTGACTGTTTGCCTGCATATTTGAGCCTTCTTTGCACTGGCCCGATAGCCCAGCTGCCCCAGCTCCTGGAGGAGGTCTCCAGTGGCCCGTCGGCATTCGGCTTCAGAGGGGGCTGCCAGGAGCAAATCATCTACATACTGCAGGAGCGGAACTGAATCCTGGCTCCGGCGGAACGAGTCCAAGTCCTGATTCAGGGCTTCATTAAACAGGGTAGGAGAGTTTTTGAAGCCTTGTGGTAGTCTAGTCCAGGTCAGCTGCCCGGGGGTTCCCGTAATGCCATCATGCCATTCAAAGGCAAAAATATGTTGGCTGCTGGGTGCCAGGGCTATGCTAAAAAATGCATCCTTCAGGTCTAAGGTTGTGTACCAAACATGTGAAGGGGGTAAGTGACTTAGCAAAGTATAAGGGTTGGGGACCGTAGGGTGGATGTCTTCGACCCTCTTATTCACTTCCCTAAAGTCCTGGACTGGCCTATAATCTTTTCCCCCCAGTTTCTTTACGGGGAGAAGTGGGGTGTTCCAGGCAGAATGGCAAGGTCTCAGTATTCCGGCTTTCAGTAGACGGTTAATATGTGGGGCAATCCCTTTCTGCGCCTCGGCAGACATGGGGTACTGGCGGATCCGGATAGGCTGGGCCGAGGCTCTAAGTTTGACCACCACCGGTGCTCGGCGGGCCGCCTGACCCACACCCGCTATCTCCACCCATGCCTGAGGGTACATTTTAAGCCAATAATCCATATCACAGGGCCATTCTGTAGAGGGAGCGTTGGAGGGGTTGTCCTGCAGAGTGAACAGGGGATGTTCATCTGCAAGAGACAGGGTCAAAATATGGAGGGGCTGTCCCTGACCATCCAATACCTTGATGCCATCTGGCTCAAAGTGAATCTGGGCCCTGATCTTGGTCAGGAGATCGCGCCCCAACAAAGGGGCAGGGCATTCAGGAATAACCAGGAAGGAGTGGGTCACTTGGTGGCGGCCTAAGTCCACTTGGCGCCTACTGGTCCACCGATAAGCCTTAGACCCGGTTGCCCCTTGCACCAAACTGGTTTTCTTAGATAAGGGCTCTGTAGGCTTGTTCAAAACTGAATACTGGGCTCCAGTATCTACCATGAATTCCACTGGCTTCCCCTCCACATACGCAGTTACCCAAGACTCGGGGAGGGGATCCGAGTCCCGTCCCCCCTAGTCACTGTCCATTCCTGCCAGCAGAACCCGTGCGCCTTGCCCGGTCTGGCCTTGGTGCTTGGGGCACTCCCTCTTCCAATGTCCATATTCTTTGCAGTATGCACACTGCCCCCTATCCAGTCGGGGCCGCGGTCTCCAAGTCGGGCTGGTCCGGCTGGACCCGGTCCTGCCCCGACTGTGCCTTGCACGCCTGCCAACAAGATCTTGGCCATCTCCCTCTGCTGCCTCCTGTTTTCCCTACTCTGATGCTCTCTGTCTTCCTTCCTAATCCGTTCCTGCAACTCCTGATTTTCTTTTCTAATTCTATCTTCCCTTTCTTCGGGAGTCTCTCAAGTGTTGAAGACTCTCTCCGCTACTTTCATCAAATCCTGAATGGACATCTCTCCCAGTCCGTCCTGTTTGTACAATTTTTTCCTAATATCTGGGGCAGCCTGGTTTATAAAAGACATAATTACAGCCGACTGGTTCTCCTCTGCCAGGGGGTCCAACGGGGTGTACTGTCTATAAGCATCATAGAGGCGTTCTAAAAACACGGCCGGGCTTTCATTTTCCCCTTGCATAATAGCTTTTACCTTGGCCAAATTGGTGGGGCGGCGTGCCGCCGCTCGGAGACCTGCCATTAGAGTCTGGCGGTAGACATGGAGACGCTCCCTACCTTCTGCGTTCCCAAAGTCCCAATCCGGCCTATTCAGGGGAAAACGCTCATCGATCAGGTTCGGCAAGGTCGTTGGTCGCCCGTTGTCGCCAGGGACATTTTTTCTGGCCTCGGTGAGGATCCGCTCGCACTCTTCAGTGGTGAATAAAGTCTTAAGAAGCTGTTGGCAGTCATCCCAAGTCGGGCTATGTGTGTACATAACAGACTCGAACAGGTCAGTTAGGCCTTTCGGATCCTCAGAAAAAGGGGCGTTTTGGGCCTTCCAATTGTACAGATCACTGCTTGAAAAGGGCCAATACTGGTAGGCTCACTCCCCATCTGAACCAGCCCCTCCTAGGGCTCGCACGGGGAGAATCGGTGCCTCAGCGGAGGTGGAGGAAGACGGTTCCTCCTCTGGGGTCTCTTCCCGGTGTCTGCGGGACCTCAATCCCCTCGCTGGTCCCTGGGTTGGGGCAGAGGGAGCCGGGGGAGGGGGAGCTGGGGCCGGAGCTGATGGGGAGGTGGTGGAGTGAGCAGATGCGGGAGGGGCAACTGCCTCAGGCTGGAGCGGCGCCACAGGCGCGTAGGGAGGGGGAGTCCTTTCAAAATCTAAGTCTATCAGGGAGGGATATATGTTTGACCTTTCCTGCAGGATGGGTCTTTGGGTCGGCTTCTCCGGGGGTTTCGGGCCGGCCGTGGGCACTGCTGGCTGGCGGGAGGGTCCCGAAACGGTCAGGACCTTAGGGGGATCTTCCGGCTTTTCGGGGATAAAGGGTTTAAGCCAGGAGGGAGGACTCTCTACTAAGGCTTGCCACATCAAGATATAGGGATATTGGTCCGGATGGCGCCGATTAACAATATCTCGGACCTTCTTAATAATGCCTAGGGAAAAAGTCCCCTGGGGAGGCCAGCCCACATTAAAAGTACGCCATTCTGCAGAGCAGAAGGTGTCAAACTTACCTTTCTTCACTTCCATGCCATTATTACGAGCCTTGGCGCGGATTTCAGGAAAGTGGCTCAGGAGCAGGGTCTTAGGTGTTACCTGAGCCTGTCCCATAATGGTCACAAAGAGAAACCAAGAAAAGGCAAAGGAAAGGACGAAAGACACAGTACCAGCAAATACACAACTTCGCACGGGACTTTTCAACACCCACCGGCCGGTCAACCACACCACATTCATAGGCGCCGTTTCAATCACACCAGTCACACCACACTCAGGATCCTTACCCAGGGGGGCTCGTCCAAACGGCGTCCAATGCAGACATCGCTGAGCCACCTTCTCGTCGGGGACGTCTCCCACGACTTCTAGTAATGGAAGCTCCAGGGTCGTAACCCGCTCCTTCCTTCCCGTGAGAATTCTCAATTGGGACCGGGCAGAGACCTGTTTCAGTCTCTCCGGCCGAGGGCCTGTTTCAGCCCTTCCCTGATGACCGGGCAGAGACGTGTTTCAGTCTCTCTGGCCGAGGGCCTGTTTCAGCCCTTCCTTGATTGGAGGTGGCCAAACCTCCTACCACGGTTCCAGAATAAACCTCGGTATCCGGAGTCGTCTGTTCCCCTGAGGTAGGGTCCTATGATCCCGGACGAGCCCCCAAATGTTAGGGTCTGGAGTCAACCCCGCCTCAAGTGAACAGAAGTCACACGATAATGCAAGTCACACAGCGAGGTTTATTTCCAGCTAGCTGGGGTCCGAGTATCTGCCCGACGCAGCGGGTTTCAACAAGGACCCCAAACACTTAAAACCCAGGGTTTATATAGCATCTTCAAGGCACACAGTAATTAAACTACAGGACTTACATAGCTTTGAGGAGTATGTGATAAACTGCAGGACGTAAAGGCACACAGCAATTAACTACAGGACTTACACAGCTTCAAAGAGTATAAGATAAGCTACAGGGCCACTTGTCTCCTCGCTGTCACTGCCCACATCTTGGAATTTACAGTCAGGTTGTGTTTACACTTAGGTTGTGTTTCAAGCCAGGGGCCGTTAACCCTGACCTTAAGATAGCAGTTCTCAGGCTAACAGTCTCTTACAGTCTCAGCGCCCAAGGCCTCCGCTCTCCGCTCGCCAGTGAAGGCCCAAACCACCGCTTTCAGCCCTCCTCCCTCAATCCCCGCTCCGAAGTCTCTGCCGTGGGCACTGGGCTCAGCCGTGCTACATGCTGCCCCCTCAGCCCTGTGGGCCGCAAGCGGAGCCCCAGCAGTCCGAGTTCCTCCCTCTCTCGCAGCTGTGGCAGTTCCGGGATGCAGCGAGCTTGGAGCACTGAGCCAGGTCTGCGTCCTGCGCCTGCGCGGCTCCGCCCCTGCACCTCTCCCTTCCCCCCTCCCCTGCTCGCGACTCGCTCACCTGGAGGTAAACTCAGCAGTGGACCTCTTTGTCTCGCCTGTCTGCTGTGCAGGGAGTCCTTTGTGGAGTCATTGCTGTCCGATTAGTTGTAAATTCCAGGGGAGCTTTACAGAGGCTCACCTCACGCCGCCATTTTGAAGCAGGAAATTCCAATATGTTGTATTTTCATTACTATTTGTTTCTATGTAACTTTTGATCTCTCCTTGTAGGGAAGATGGGGCCAGTCACGCTCCCTCCCATGACCACCTGGTGACCCTGACCTGGTAGCCCTCCGGTCACAGGAGATGGAATTCTGCAAAGGTGCCATCCGACTCAAAAGTATTGCTGTTGGTGTATACTGTAAATACTCTTATGTAAGCACCTTGGCTGTGAGCCACTTTTGTCTCAATATGGTATAAAAGGGTCCAGCCCTTTTACTAGGGGGCTGCTGAGCAATGAGGCTGCTGCTGGCTGCAGGTTGTAACCTGAGAATGTCTAGCTGTGGCCAGCAGTGAGGAACCCTGGCTGTATCCTGAAAGTCTTTGAATAAAGCATATCTACTCTGCCTTCTGCTCCACGCATCTTCTTCCAGCTCCCCAAGTCGCAGAAAATTTGCCCCCCAGGACTCCACCCACTCAGACCCCTGGACAGTGAGCCAGGTAAGAAAATCTTCCGACTCCAGGGAGGAGTATATGTGGCAACCACACAGTGTGTGGTACCTGGTTTTGCTGTTGTCACGGCTGGGCCCCCGTGGAGGGGTGGGAATATGGATGGTTCTCAGGCCAGCATGGAAAAATCCTTGCAGGTTTTAACTGGTCCGTTGCTGGAGAAGGCGAGAAGCACAGCCGGCTGTGTGGGCTGGATGTGGGCTGGATGTTCACCGCGTTGCACTATAGCACGGAGGAAGTGATTACTGAAGCAGCCCAGGTACAGGACTTGCAGTACCAAGAGGAGGTGCTGGATGCTTGGGTCCGCCAGCTAGAGGGAGACCTCCATGGCAGAGACTCTGAGGCAGAGGCAGATGATACAAGTGGGAGCGATGTCACTCCCCAACACCATGCCCAGCCCATCGTGCAACAGAAGGTAAAACACGAACAACCTTTGGGCCCCAGGGGCATTGCTGCTGGCAACCCAGCAGTGACTGAGTTCACAACTTATACCACTTACACTCCCAGTGAGTTGTGGGAATTGAGGAGGCAGTGCCAGCAGCACCCCAGAGTACCACTCCTGGCTTGGTTGCTGTGTTTATGGGACAAGGGGGCAGACAGCATTCTCTGCTCCCCAGGTGAAATGGAAAAGCTAGCCTCCATGACAGTGCATCTGCAGCAGCGGTACACAACTGCTACGGTACACACAGTGTGGGATGATGTTAGCAAGAGAATGTTAGCAAGTGGCAATCATATGCCGAACTTGTGCAAATCATCCATGAAATTGACATGAGGCTTGCTATGTTTAACCCTAATATGCAGGGGCCAGATGATGAGCATTTTACGACCAGTATGAGAGATCTGGTTTTGGATACTGCCCCTGCAAGTGCCTTTGTGTCATGTGTTGCCATTCTTGCACCTTATGTGGGGCGTTGGATCCATGAAGTTACCACCATCGCCACCCTGGGGGATGTTAAAAACCATCAGCGGGGGAAGTCAGGATGTGAGGACTGAGAAGTCAAGACCAGGAAGCCCAAATCAGAAGCAAGAGGGCGAGGTCGAGGGCCCCATAAAGTAACATACATGCAGATGATCTTGTGGCAGTGGGGTTGATCAGGAAAAAATAGACCGGCAACACAATGTAGTCTTTTTGGAGCTTTGGAAACAGTTGCATTCGAAATAGCAATTCTGGCAAAAACCAAAGGGAGGTCTGGGAAGGCATGACCTGTGTCCCTCCAGGATTTTATGCGACCACCAGAGGCAAGCTCCTTACAGTTTGACTAGGGGGTGTGCCAAGGTACCTGGTTGGAGGAGACGAGCAGGGACCAGAGGCCCCAAGTGGAACTGTCCATACATTGGTCCCCTTTTATGTACAGAGGGTTTTGGTCCTGGTTGACACCAGTAAGGACTGCAGCCTTATTTTATGGGAACCCAGAACAGTTCCCCGGACAAGCAATCTACATTGATGACTACAAGGGAAGGACTGTGAAGGTGAAAGCTGTTACCTTACCACTGGGTATAGGTAGGTTTCCCGCCCCGTACCCACACGGTATATGTCACCCCTATCCTGGAATATATTCTAGGGGGGGAGGACGGGACGTGCTGCATGACCTCAGCTTACAATGTGACAGTACCACCTGTCGGGGGGACAGGAGGAGATTGGCTGTACAATTTTGGAATTGGAGAAGGCACGTATTGTGAGGCCAACACACAGTCCCTTTAATTCCCCAGTATGGCTTGTCAAGAAACCTGATGGGACCTGGCGAATGATGTGGACTATAGGGAATTGCATAAGGTGACACCACCTTTGCACGCTGAGGTGCCTACAATCCATGAATTGATGGACCACCTAACTGTTCCCCTAGGAACGTACTACTATGTAGTGGATCTGGCAAACGCCTTTCTCTCCACTGACATTGCAGCCAAGAGTCAAGAGCAGTTACTTTTACATGGGAAGGGTGTCAATGGACCTTTCAAGTCCTCCAACAAGTATATTTGCACAGTCCCACTGTTTGCAAATACAAGTCCTGGACTTGTAGCCCAGGACTTGGCACAATGGGATCACCTGTCTTCTGTGACCCCGTTTCACTACGTTGATGATGTCTTATTAACATCTGATTCTCTTTCAGATTTAGAGCAAGCAGCTCCCTCTCTCCTTTGTCACCTAAGTCATGTGGCTGGGTGGTGAATGAGAAGGTCCAAGGCCCTGGCTTATCTGTCAAGACTTTGGGTTTTGTGTGGTCGGGTAAGACAAAGGTCATACCAGAAGCTGTTATTGGTAAAATGCAGGCATTTCCCCATCCAACCAAGGTTTCCCAACTACGGATGTATTTGGGTCTGCTAGGGTATTGGTGGGTATTTATACCCCATCTACCACAGATAGCAAGGCCCTTGTATTCCATGGTGAAAAATGGTACCTTATGGGATTGGACAGAGGCTATAGAACAAGGTTTTGTTGCTACAAAATGGGCAGTACAGAAGGCACAGGCTCTACAAGTAGTAGATCCTGGTAGCCGTTTGAACTTGATGTTCATGTAACCCAAAAGGGGTACAACTGGGGCCTCTGGCAACGGCAGGAGCATCTCTGGTCACCAGTGGGATTTTGGTCCCAATTGTGGAAAGGAGCGGAAGTCCACTACTCACTAATAGAGAAACAACTAGCCACAGCGTATACAGCTATGGTGGCCACAGAAGCCATCACAGGAACGGCACAGGTGTTGGTTTGCACAAATTATCCCATCCAGGGGTGGGTCCATACTTGGATCCAAGGACCCAAAAAGGGGGTGGTGCAGACCATCACCCTTGCCAAGTGGGGGGTCTACTTAGAGCAATGTAGCACCTTCAGTTCAAGCCCTTTGAGCACAGAAATGCGAGAGGTCCTGGGGCCTGTGGAGCTTGTAATCCAGGCCATGCCAAGTGCTCTACCTAGTGGGGAGGACCTCACCTTACAAAGAAGGTCAGCCCCCAATACCTGAAGATGCCTGGTATACTGATGGTTCTAGCAGGGGAGCTGCTGCTATTTGGATGGCTATTTGAGTTCAGCCCAAAACAGACACCGTTTGGTTTGATACTGGGGCACACCAGAGTAGCCAGTGGGCTGAGCTACAGGCTGTGGGGATGATAATCATTCCTGAGCCCGGACCCCTGGTTATTTGTACAGACAGCTGGGTGGTGTTCAGGGGCCTAACGTTGTGGCTTCCCACATGGAAACACCAAAATTCGTTGGTAGGACAATATCCACTGTGGGGTCAGGCCATGTAGCAAGACCTCTGGGACCTACGGCAGGGAAAGGAGGTGACCCTGATGCATGTCACAGGTCACTCCCCCTTAACGTCCCCAGGTAATGTGGAAGCAGAAGCCCTGGTACGGGTCCTGTGGTTCGAACAGGCCCCAGCCACTGATGTAGCCCATTGGCTGCATAGAAATTTGCAGCATGCTGGAAGCAGAACCATGTGTCAGGTGAGCAGATGCTGGGGGCTGCCCTTGAAATGGCAGGAGATAGCAGATGCCTGCTATGACTGTGCCGTCTGTGCCCAGGACAGCCCTCAGACAGCAGATTATGCAAGGGAAGGTGCCCCTAACTTGCTGGCAAGTGGATTACATTGGACTCCTGCCTAAAGCCTGTAATGCTATGTACACGTTCAAAGCAGTGGACACAGCTACAGAGTTACTGTTTGCCTGGCTGTGTCTGGCTGCGGATCAGCAGCATACATAACAGTCATTGTTACACAGCTCTGTGCCCTCTATGGGGGTCCCCAGGTCATTGAAAGTGACAGGGGTACTCATTTTAAGGGGCAAGAAGTGCAGCAATGGGCTGCCTGGATGGGCATACAATGGTTGTTCCACAATCCGTATAACCCACCGCAGCTGGCGTGATTGAACGCTGCAACAACCTTTTGACAGGCCTCCGGGTGTCAAAAAACCCTCCCACCATGCGTGACCTGGCCTCGCATCCGTGGGACATTTCGAGAATCTTGAATGAAAGACCACAGAAAAGAGGGCCCTCACCAGTAGAGGCTCTGCTACATCCAACAGCCACTCCCATTTAGTTACAGGTCACCACAAGTGAGACCCTGTTAAAGCCGGGATATGGCAGAAATGGGAACATCTTGCTGCCAGCGCCCACATGCTTAAAAGCAGGAGAACGACAACAATAGACTTGGCCCTGGGAGGTCAAAAGCCCCCAGTGTCGTTGGTTGGATCTGGTAGCCCCATGGGAGGCTGGTTTGACCCATGATTTGCAAGTGATGCCAGGGTTGGTGGCCAAGTGGCCGCCACAAGTGACTGTGGTATACGGAGATCCTGATGCCGGGACAATTTTGCAGGGGACCTTTGTGCTCTCGCTGTGGCTTATCACGGCATCCCCTGTTCTGCTATATGTTGAAACAATTCAGGGAACCCCAAGCATTGCCATAGAGGTCTGTACCACAAACCGGGAAAGGTGCCAGTAGCAGGAACTCTCCTCTCCCAGGACAAATAGCTAGCATGTATCCTCCCAGATAGGAGGGATCTGCCATTGCTGGTTCCTATGACTGCTGTTTCTTTCTGCCCGTAGGTGACTATGGGCTAATACAATAGTGGACGGGGCTCAGACCTACGCCAGAGTAGCCAACATCTCCAGCTGCTGAATTTGTAAGGAGTTTCTGGCTAGCGTTGTGGCAGGGCTGCCGTGGTTAATCTCTCCAGCTACCGCAGAAAACTGGACTTGATTGTGAGAATGGAGCCTTCAACGAGCAGGCTGGAACCAACCTGGCAACACATCCTCTCCCTCATGAGGGCTCAGAGAAACGGCACCAAGACATGGCTGAGCTACGCAGTATAGGATGGATGGGGGTGGCTCACGGGTGAAGGTTTAGAGCTTGCCCAGGTCGTTCCTCTGAGTTTGGAATGACAGACCGCACCAGAGATGAAGGCTGGGTGATTGTGGCCCAATGTCAGAACATAACCCGAGACCCTGAGGGTCGTGTACGGTGGAATGGCCCAAAGCAACAGGGGTTGGCCCCCACTGTTTTAATTCCATATGGGAGCCATATGTTTTAATTCCATATGGCTTGTATGGTTGGCCCTACCTTCCTGCCAGGTGGACAGGGCGCTGTATGGGAGGTGGCCATACCTCCCTGCTAGTGTATGATCTACACTAGCTGTCAACCCCAAAATTGGGAGTCGTTTAAAGCTAAGCACCACTGTGTCAAGAGGGCAGCCTGGTGGTTTTATCCCTTGGCTATTCTTGGTTTGCAAGCCAATTTCGTTGTGGTGGAAACACAAGTAACTGTGTTTGCTGAGCGCAGTGCCTGAGGCCTCAATAAAACCCACCAGGCCCTGGGCCTCCTGACGGAGGAAGTAGACCAGATGAGGAAAGTGGTCCTCCAAAACCCGATGGCTTTGGACATTTTAACTGCTGCCCAGGGAGGGTCCTGCGCCATTGTGCATATTGAATGATGTGTGTATCTTGCAGATAATAAGAAAAATGTAAGCCAGGCACTGTCTGCCCTAGCTGAGGAAATCTAAGGCATTCAATGGCTGACAGGAGACCCCCTGCAGGAATGGTGGGCTCAATTCTCCTCCTCTTGGAGGTGTGCCCTCGCCCTTTTGGGAGGAAGGGCTTGTCTCCTGCTGGCCTTCTGCTGTTCTTTGTATTGCTGTTGCAGCCTCTGGGTACAGGGCTCTTCCCTGGTATCAAAGAGGTCTTCCACAAAGGCCCGAGCCTGAATAGGCAAACTAGCTGGTGAGGAACCCTGAAGGGGTGGTGTGTAGGGAAGATGAGGCCAGTCAGGCTCCCTTCCCTGGTCAGCTGGTGACTCTGACCTGGCGGCCCGCCGGTCACAGGAGATGGAATGCTGCAGAGGCGTTGTCCATCCCAAAGGTGTTGCTGTTTGTATGTACTGTAAATACTCTTATGTAAGCACCCTGGCTGTGAGCCACTTTTGTCTCAGTATGGTGTAAAAGCGGCCGACCATTTTACAAGGGGGGCTGCTGAGCAATGAGGCTGCTGCTGGCTGAGGGTTGTAAGCTGAGAATGTCTAGCTGTAGCCAGCAGTGATGAACCCTGGCTGTGTCCAGAAAGCCTGTGAATAAAGCATGTCTACTCTGTCTTTGGCTCCACACATCTTCTTCTGGCTCCTCAAGTCACAGACACCTTGACCCCGGGAGTCCACCCACTCGGACACTCCTTATATTTCTTCTTTGACCCAGTCATTCTTCACCAGCATGTTGTTTAGTCTCAACATTTTTGTGCTTTTTCCACTTTCTTTTTGAGGTAGGTTTCCATTTTCAAAGCACTGTGGTCAGAGAATATGCTCGGTATGATTTTAATCTTATTAAATTTGTGGAGTCTAGTTTTGAACCCAATATGAGGTCTGTCCTTGAGAATGTTCCAGGTGTACTAGAGAATATATAATCTGGTGTTCTGGGATGAAAGGCTCTGTAAATGTCAATTATGTCCATTTTTTTCTAATGTGTCATTTAAGGCTGATCTTTCTTTATTGATTTTCTGTTTGGATGATCTATTCATAATTGTCAATGGCGTATTTAGGTCTCCTATTATAATTGTGCTTTTGTCAGTTTCTCCCTTTAGTTTTGTCAGTAGTTTCTTTATATATTTTGGTGTTCTGAGATCATATGTTTTGATGAGTGTTATGCCTTCTTGATGTCTCCTTTTTCATTATGAAAAGTCCATCTTTGTCTCTTGTTACATTTTTTATCTTGAAGGCTATTTTGTCAGATATAAGTATGGTTACACCCATTTTTTTTTCCAGATGGCTTTTGCTTGGAGTATCATTTTCCACCCTGTCATTTTGAGTCTATATTTGTCCTTGCAGCTGAGATGTGTCTCTGGAAGGCAGCATATGGTTGAGTTTTATTTTTTTGATCAAGTGTGCTACTGAGTTTTTTTAATTAGTGAGTTCAGACCATTTACATTTAGGGGATAATTGATATATGAAGATTTCCTCTAGCCATTTTATCTTTTGTTTCCTATTAGCTTGGTATTGCCATTGTTTTTTGCCCATTTGTTTCTGTCTGTTATTTTAGTTTGGTGGTACTCTATGATTTTTTCCTGCTTCCTCTTTTTTTAATGTAGTGTGTCTCAGTTGTGAGGCTTTTTGTGTGTGGTTACCATAAGTTTAGGTAAAAGGAAGTTTCATGTATACAGTAGTTCTTTTTCTTCTGTGTGCATCTGATTTCCATTTCCTTTTGCAAATTCAGATATTTATCCCTTTCTCTTTTAGGTTTTCATTGTCACAAATTATCGTTATTTATGCTGTCAGTTCATTTCTGAGTTGCAGTAGCAATTGTTTTCTCATTTTATCTTTTATGTTTTTACCTTCTTTAATCTCGGTTATATTTAAGTGTACAGTGCCCTTTTCTGAATAGGGGTTGCCATTTCCTGCTTCTGTCTGTCTTCTTACTCATAGTTTTATATCATTTGTCTTTTTGTTTCTGGTAGAAAACCCCCCTTCAGTATTTCTTGTAATGCAGGCCTGTGGTGGAAAATTCCCTCAGCTTCTGTGTGTCTGGAAAGGTCTTTTTCCTCCTTCATATCAAAAGGATAACTTTCATGGATATATTATTTTTGGATATAATTTCTCTTTCAATAGTTTGAATGTTTGATTCCACTCCCTCTTCGCTTGTAGTTTCTGCTGAAAAATCTGATGATTATCTAATGGCTTTCCTTTGTAGGTTACCCTCTTCTTTTCCCTGGCTGCCTTGAGAATTTTTTCTTTGTCATTACTTTTTGACAGCTTCAATATAATGTGCCTTAAGGAAGTCCTGTTAGGATTGAGGTAATTAGGTGTTCTGCTTCCTTCTTGGATTCAAGGATCCATTTCTTTCCATTGGTTTGGGAAGTTCTCATCAACTGTTTATTTGAATAAGATCTCTGTTCCCTTCTCCCTGTCCTCTTTTACTGTTGTACATATTGTTCCTATATGGCTCTTTCTGATGGAGCCTCATAGTTCTTGTAGAGTTGTTTTTTTTTTTTCTCATTTCTTATAACTCTCAAGTCTCTCTCTTCTCTCATCTGTATCATTTCCAGATTTCAATCTTTGGTATCACTAATACTTGCCTCTATCTGGTAAACTTTATTTTCTAATCTTGCTATTTTATTCTTCAACTCTTTTATTGAGTTCTTCAGCTCCAGAATTTCTATTTGATTCTTTTAAATTTGTTTTCATCTTTATAATATATTTTATTTTACTCAATATAGCCAAAATATTATTTCAACATTAAAACATTTTAATCACTTTGGTAAAGTTTTCATTTTGTTTGTTGAATTTTATTTTTTAAACTGCCTGTCTGAATTTTCTTGCATCTCATTGAGGTTTTTCATTACTGCAATCTTAAATTCTCTGTTATTTAAGTCACATATTTCCACGTCATTAAGGTTATTTGCTGGAAGTTTTTAATTTTCTTTCTGAGCTTCGTTCTTCATGACATTTGATGGATAATTTCTCTGCCTAGGCATCTATGGGAGTGAATTCTGCTTGATAAGATGGTTGATGATAAGAGGTCTTGTTTTTTCCCAGTAGGTGGAGCTGGAGTGTTTTATTTTATTTATTTATTTATTTATTTATTTATTTATTTATTTATTTATTCATTCATTCATTCATTCATTCATTCATTCACTCATTCATTTATTCATTCATTCATTTAGTTTTTGCATTGATTTTTCTGGCTTTTCAGATTTTTGCTGGGTGGTGGGAGATGCCTTGCATTCCCTGGCAAGGTGGGTGTTTTTTCCTATGACCAGGTCACTTTGCTCTCAGGGCACCATTTCTGTGGGAGGGTGTAGTGGGTGATGGGGTTCTGATCCCCTAAACCTCCAGTGCTGCTTCTGCAGCGAGATGCAGTGCTCTATTGTCTGAGCTGTCCCAGGTGGCTCCTCTGGGATCAGCTGTGAAGGGTGGGGGAGGGGGGGACTGGGAGAGGCCACTGGTGTGTTTGTGGCTTTATTCTTTTCCTGGTAATGACAACTGTCAGGCGTCAGCTGCCTCGCCTCTGTATCTTCACTCCTGTCACTGGGATTAGCCTCAGTGTGAGTCTGCCACTCAGGAACTGTCTCTCCAGTTCCCAGGGCTGCTGTAGATATTCTGCTTTGTATGCAACACTCACTGCTACTATTTATTCCGGGGCTTGCTGCTAGCTTTGGGAGGGTGTAGGGAGGTGAGCTCTGGGATGGTGGGGGGAAGTAGCCAGGCTCCATGTCTTTGTTTTCTGTCTGGGATGGCAGCTGATAGAAGACAGCTGTCACACTTCTTTATTTTTCTCTTCCCAGTCACTGGGTTCAGCCATATTATATGCTGATTACTCAGGCAGAAATGCCTGGGCCCACTGAGAATGCACCTGTAGTCTGAATCCTCCCCTCTCCTGAGACTCGTAGTGAGCTCTGGGCTACATCTGCAGCAGTGAGCTCCATGTTACATTCATGGCACCCATATCTACTCTTCTCCCTTTCCTCCTCCCCTGTTTGCCTGAGTCAGTCTACCCTCAGATATTTCAATGTGCAGATCTCAGGTGTGTTGTGCAGGCAATACTTTGTTGAATTATAGCTTTTTAACTTGCTGTAACTTCAGTGGGAGAGATCAAGGGGATTCCAGGATTCCTCACCTGCTATGGTTCTGAAATCACTCCCCACCACCTGTTTTTGTAAATAAAGTTTTATTGGAACACAACCACACCCACTCATTTACATATTGTTGATGGTTGTTTTCACCCTACAACAGCAGATTTGAGCATTTGTGACAGAGTTCATGTGGCTCATAAACTTGAACATGGTTAATATCTGGCCCTTTATAGGAAAAGTATGCTGTCCCCTGTCCAAGGATATTGCCCTCTTCCAAGTCAAAATACCATGCTGCTATGCACACTGGATCTACATTGAAGCCCAAAGGGAAGGGAAAATGATCAGTTGAGGGAACACCTTATCATTTAAGGACATGATTTGGAAATTGTACAAATCACTTCAGTTCCCATACTTCCAATTCAGACTTAATCTCATGACTACACCTTGCTGCAAAGGAGGCTAGGTACTGTGCTCTGTTATGGCCAAAATTTGGGTGACTAAAAGCAGGAGAATTGATATAGGGGTTGATTAGTATTTTCTTCCACAGTATTCTATTTATAGCCAACTACGATTACTGGCTGAATATGTACTCCAAACATTGCAAAGAAAAAGTGGTAGACAAAGTCCAAGTTTCCAATTCAAGAGATAGGAAATAGATACATTTCCATACGTGACATAAATCAAAGTTAAGATTTGAGTTTGGAAAGACAAAAAGTAGGAATAAGTGTTAAATGTTCCAAGTCATTAAAATCATGAAAAGATTAAGAGTTTACCACATCCTAATGTCTTAGAATTGAGGGGCAACCTTAAAATTTGAAGGAGGCGTAAACTTGGGTGGCAGGTGACAGAAATTGGCTGATAATGGTCTTAATGACTAAGCACATTGCTAGGCTATTGGAAGAAAAGAAGAACTTGGCCAGGGGAGATTTGCTTCACTCTGGTCTGGCAGATTAATTGGGGTCACAGCCAAGAATTTGAAAAGAGAGGAAAGAGCAGAGACGGGGAATGCTGTGAACATCTTCCCTAATGAAGTCAGCACTCTCATTAGAGCCAAAAGGGAATTTGGAGTTAGGGGTTGGGGATGCAAAACACTGAAAGAAGGTAGCTAATGGTCATTGCTTAGTAGACATTATCCTCAGAGCTACTGTATGAATATTTGTTCTTTCTACCTACCCCAAATCCACTCCTCCTGCTTTTGATACTATTCCATTTTGTTTCAAGAGAACTCCTTGCTCCTACTTAGTTCACATGGTCTGTGTGGAGCATAATACCTAGTCATCCCAAATCAAATCACTGCATTCCTCTGGGATAGTGATTAACCCCGAGATAGGTATATAATAGATTCAGATTCAAGGAATTTATGGGACTCTGAGAGTAAAGCCGTTTACTCTTTGTCACTGATTTTGAACCTCAGAGTTTATGAAAGAATGTCTGTTGTGAGAGAACAGAAAGCTTATTCAAACAAATAACTGATGAAAAAATCCAAACTTTTGAAAAGAACTGGATCCTTGAATACAAGAAGCTAACAAAACACCTAACTATTATAATTCAAAAGGCCTTTTCCAAGGCACACTATATTAAAACTGACAAAGAAAGAATTCTCAAGGCAGCCATTAAAAAGAAGACGGCAGCCTATTAAGGAAATCCCATTAGGTTATTATTGGATTTGTCAGCAGAAACCCTATACGCTAAAAGAAAGTGCAATCAAATATTTGAATTATAGAGAGAGATCACCAACCAAGAATAATATATCCAACAAAGTTACCCTTTAAGTATGAAGCAGAAATAAAAACTTTTCCAGACATAGAGAAGCTAAGGGAGTTTACTACCACAAGACCTACATTACAGAAAATACTGAAGAGGGTTATTCTGTTAGGGTCCGGGGTCAACCCCTCCTCAGGCGAACAGAAGTCACACGATAATGCAAGTCACACAGCGAGATTTATTTCCAGCTAGCTGGGGTCCGAGTATCTGACCGACGCAGCGGGTTTCAACAAGGACCCCAAACACACAAAGCTAGGGGTTTTTATAGCATAACATTTTAAGGCTCTCAATAACTTTCCATGCAGGAAAGATATTTACAAGACTTTTGATCCTGTGTCCTTGCTTACATTTTTGCTGCAAGATAAGACTTTTCTCAACAGAGCTTCCTGACCTTGCAATACGTGGTGTTTATCATTAATGACTAGGTATTTTGGTCTGGGGGCTGTTCAGAAAAGGGCTTCTTGACCCTTGAAGAGGCAGTCCTGGTGCTACAGTAAAGGGTTTCTTAACCCTTGAGGAGGCAGTCCTGGTGCTACAGTAAAGGGTTTCTTAACCCTTGAGGAGGCAGTCCTGGTGCTACAGTAAAGGGTTTCTTAACCCTTGAGGAGGCAGTCCTGGTGCTACAGTAAAGGGTTTCTTAACCCTTGAGGAGGCAGTCCTGGTGCTACAGTAAAGAATTTCTTAACCCTTGAGGAGGCAGTCCTGGTGCTACAGTAAAGGGTTTCTTAACCCTTGAGGAGGCAGTCCTGGTGCTACAGTAAAGAATTTCTTGATCCTTGAGTAGGCAGTCCTGGTGCTACAGTAAAGGGTTTCTTAACCCTTGAGGAGGCAGTCCTGGTGCTACAGTAAAGAATTTCTTAACCCTTGAAGAGGCAGTCCTGGTGCCACAGTAAAGAATTTCTTAACCCTTGAGGAGGCAGTTCTGGTGCTACAGTAAAGGGTTTCTTAACCCTTGAGGAGGCAGTCCTGGTGCTACAGTAAAGGGTTTCTTAACCCTTCAGGAGGCAGTCCTGGTGCTACAGTAAAGGGTTTCTTAACCCTTGAGGAGGCAGTCCTGGTGCTACAGTAAAGGGTTTCTTAACCCTTGAGGAGGCAGTCCTGGTGCTACAGTAAAGAATTTCTTAACCCTTGAGGAGGCAGTCCTGGTGCTACAGTAAAGGGTTTCTTAACCCTTGAGGAGGCAGTCCTGGTGCTACAGTAAAGAATTTCTTGATCCTTGAGTAGGCAGTCCTGGTGCTACAGTAAAGGGTTTCTTAACCCTTGAGGAGGCAGTCCTGGTGCTACAGTAAAGAATTTCTTAACCCTTGAAGAGGCAGTCCTGGTGCTACAGTAAAGAATTTCTTGATCCTTGAGTAGGCAGTCCTGGTGCTACAGTAAAGGGTTTCTTAACCCTTGAGGAGGCAGTCCTGGTGCTACAGTAAAGAATTTCTTAACCCTTGAAGAGGCAGTCCTGGTGCCACAGTAAAGAATTTCTTAACCCTTGAGGAGGCAGTTCTGGTGCTACAGTAAAGGGTTTCTTAACCCTTGAGGAGGCAGTCCTGGTGCTACAGTAAAGGGTTTCTTAACCCTTCAGGAGGCAGTCCTGGTGCTACAGTAAAGAATTTCTTGACCCTTGAGTAGGCAGTCCTGGTGCTACAGTAAAGGGTTTCTTAACCCTTGAGGAGGCAGTCCTGGTGCTACAGTAAAGAATTTCTTAACCCTTGAAGAGGCAGTCCTGGTGCTACAGTAAAGAATTTCTTAACCCTTGAGGAGGCAGTTCTGGTGCTACAGTAAAGGGTTTCTTAACCCTTGAGGAGGCAGTCCTGGTGCTACAGTATTCTACAATTCTAACTAAAACAAAATGACAAAAAGATACAACACTATGAGCAAGATGACTAACAGACAGACAAAACCTGGGAATTGCAAACCTTGTTCAGAAGAGGGTATCAAACACTTAAATATAACATAAAAGTTAATGGAAGTAAACATATTTAAAAATAATACAAAGAAAATAGCTACTGCAATTTGGAAATCAACTCACAGCATAAAAAGGGATTATCTGTGGCAACAAAATCATAAAAGGGAGTGGGGTAAAGGTCTGAATTTACATAGGTGAATGGAGATAAGATGCAATCAGAAGAAAAAGAACTGCTACATATATGGAACTTTCTTTTGCATAAACCTAATGGTAATCATACAACAAATCTATAACTGAAACACATAACATAAAAAAAAAGAAATGGAGAAAAAAATCATAGAACCATCAAACTAAAACAATAGACAGAAACACAAGGGAAAAGAAACAATGGAGAAAGAGCTATCAGAAAAGAAAAGATAAAATGGCTATAGAAAATCTTCAGATATTAATGTAAACTGATTGAACTTAAAAGGCACAGAGCAGCAGGTTGGACCAAAAACCAAAAAGCAAATACATGAGGCCTGACAATTAAGTTCACAAACTTCCCACCATACGCTTACATTGTCAGCACTGTACAAAACCTCGGTAAGGTTTCATAGCCTTGGTGTATCAGTGTCTCACGGCTGTGTTCGTGTTGACATGTGGCAGTGTCTTGCTGAATGGTGTTCATTATTGTTGTTGCGTGTTTTTGTGTTCCATTGCAAGAATGTCTCAGCTTGAATTATAGCAATGAGCAAACATTAAATTTCTTCTTAAACTGGGCAAAAGTGGAAGTGAAGTCAGGGACATCTTAGTCCAATTTTATGGGGATAATGCCATGAAGAAAACGGCAGTGTACAAAAGGAATAATAATTTCTCTGAGGGGAGAGACTACATCACTGATGAAGAGAGGTCAGGGCGGCCAGTAATGATAAAAACATTGCAAAAAATTCGTCAAATCGTGCGCCAGAATCGTTGTCTGATTGTGAGAAGCATAGCAGACCAAGTAAACTTTAATAGAGAAACAATTAGGAAAATCTAAACTGAAAATCTTGGCATGAGAAAGGTGTGTGCAAAACTGGTCCCGAAGGAGCTCACCAATGAACAAAAGCAAAAGAAAGTTGAAGTTTGCCAAGACCTTTTGGAGAGGCAAGGTAATGTTTTGGACCGTGTTATCACTGGTGATGAAACATGGGTGCACCAATATGACCCTGAAACAAAGCGTCAAAGTGCACAGTGGAAGTTCAGCCAATTCTCCGTCAGTCCAAATCAAGAATTAAAATGATGTTGCTAACCTTTTTTGCTATCAGAGGGATTATTCATTATGAATCTGTACCAACTGGACAAACAGTTAACCAAGTTTACCATATGGAAATGCTGAAAAGGCTGCATGAACAAGTTAGACGAAAACAACCTGAACTTTTCGCCAGCAATTCATGGCTCTTGCATCACGACAATGCACCAGCACACACTACACTGTCTGTGAGGGAGTTTATACCAGTAAACAAATAATTGTATTGGAACACCTTCCCTATACAGTAACCCCAATGTCTTCTTTCTTTATCTGAAGATAAAGGAAATATTGAAAGGAAGACATTTTGATGACATTCAGGATTTCAAGGGTAATACGATGACATCTCTGATAGCCATTCCAGAAAAAGAGTTCCAAAATTGCTTCGAAGGGGGGACTAGGTGCTAGTGTCAGTGTATAGCTTCTCAAGGGGAGTACTTCACAGGTGACTATAGTGATATTCAGCAATGAGGTATGTAGAACTTTTTCTGGGATGAGTTCGCGAACCTAATTGTCAGACCTTGTATGCTGCCTTCAGAAGATGAATCTCAGCTGAAAGGACAAATACAGACTCAAAGTGGAGGGCTTGAAAATGATACTCCAAGCAAATAGCATCCAGAGAAAAGTGGGTATAGCTGTACTTACATCTCACAAAGTAATTTTCAAGATAAAAATGATAACAAGAGACAAAGATGGACATGTTATAAAGATAAAGGGGACGATGCTCCAAGAAGATATATCATGTATCAATATCTATGCACTCAACCTGGGAACACCAAAATATATAAAGCAACTACTAACAGAACTAAAAAGAGGAACTGACAAAAACACACACAATTATAATAGGGGACCTAAAGTCCTCATTGAGAACTATAGCTATATCCTCCAAACATATATATAGATATATAGATATTTAGATATATAGATATATAGAGATATAGATATAGATATAGATATAGATATAGATATAGATATAGATATAGATATAGATATAGATATAGATATATAGATATAGATATAGATATTATATAGATATAATAGGGGACCTAAAGTCCTCATTGAGAACTATAGATATATCCTATAGATATATCTATATAACTATAGATATATAGATAGGATTTAATACCTATCCTCCCTACAGAATAAGGGAATATCAGTCTTAAAAGACACTTTAGACCAAATGGAAATAATCCATATTTATAGAGGTTTTCATCTCAGAACACCAGAACACCAGATTGTTCTCTAGTGCACATGGCACATTCTCAAGGATAGACCATATATTGGAACACAAAGCTAGTCTCAACAAATTTAAGATTGAAAGCATACCAAACATATTTTCTGACCACGATGCTTTGAAATTGGAAATCAACTGGAAAAAAAAAAGTGGGAGAAACCACAAATATGTGGAGATGAGAAAATATGGTACTAATAATGGTAAAATAATGACTGCGTCAAAAAGAAATAGGAGATCAAAAGATACATAGAGACAAATGAGAATGATAATATGACATATCAGAACATTTTGGATACAATTAAAGTGGTAATTAATGGTATGTTTATATCCTTACAGGCCTACCTCAACAAACAAGAAAACTATCAAATAAACTAACATTTTACCTTAAAGAACTAAGTAAAGAAAAACAAACAAATCACAAAGTCAATAGAAGTAAGAAAATAATAAAAATTAGAGCAGAAATAAATGAAATGGAGACCAAAGAGACAATAGAAAAAAATTTATGCAATGAGGTGTTTGTTCTTTGAAAAGATTAATAAAATTGACAAACCTCTACTTAGACTCACTAAGGAAAATAAAGAAAAGACTGAAACAAAATCAGAAATGAAACAGGAGAAATTACATTGAACACCAAAGAAATACAAAGGAATGTACAAGAATACTATGAAAGGGGCACAAGAATAATGCCACCAAATTCTATAACCTAAAAGAAATGGACACGTTCTTAGAAATATATAACGTTCTATACTAAATCATGAAGAAATGGAAAATCAAAATACACTGATTAACAATGAGGAAAATGAAACAGTCATCAAAAACTTTCCCAAAAGTCCAGGAGCAGATGGCTTCACTAGTGAATTCTACTGAACATTCAAAGGAGATTTAATACCTATCCTTGCTAACTCTTCCAAAATATTGTAGAAAAGGCAATACTTCTTAACTCTTTTTATGACGTTAACATTACCTTGATACCAAAACCTGGCAAAAACAGCAACAAAAAAAGGAAATTACAGACCAATATCTTTGATAAATACAGATGTAAAAATCCTTTTAAAAAAAGAAAAACCTAGAAAACCAAATACAACAATACATTAAAAACACAATATATCACAATCAAGTAGGGTTTATTCTAGGGGCACAAGGATTTTTTTTAACCTATGAAAATTGATAAATATAGTACACTATATTAACAATATAAAGGATAAAAAATATCATATGATCATATCAATAGATGCAGAAAAAGCAGTTGACAAGATATAATATCCATTTATGATTAAAACACTTAGTAGAATGGGTATAGAAGGAAATTATCTCAACATAATAGAGGATATATATGACAAACCCTCAGTTAATGCATACTGAATGTTGAAAAAGTGAAAGCTTTTCCTCTAAGGTCAGGAAAAGACAAGGATGCCCACTCTCACCACTGTTATTCAGTAGCACTGGAAGTCCTAGCCAGTACAAGAAGATAAGGGGAAGAAATAAAAACCATTCAAATTTAGAATGGAGAATTCAAATGAACACTTTTTGCATATGATATCATTCTTTATATAGAAAACCATAACGACTCTACCAAAAAACTATAAGAAACAATAAACTAATACAGTGAAGTTGCAGGATACAAAATCAATGTACAAAAATCCATTGTGTTCCTATATACTAACAATAAAATTTCAGAAAAAGAAATGAAAAAAAATTCAAATGCAATTGCAACACAAGAATAAAATACCTAGGTATAAACTTAACAAAGGATGTGAAGGACCTACACCACTGTAAACTACAAGATATTATTGAAAGGAATTGAGAAGACATAAAGAAATGGAAAGCTAATCCATGTTTATGAATTGGAAGTATCAACACAGTTAAAATTCCCATATTACCCAAAGCTGAACAGACACTTCTCCCAAGAAGACATACAAATGACTGGCATATATATGAAAGATGGTCAACTTCACTAGCTATTAGGGAACCACAGATCAAAACCACAATGAGATATCACCTCACACCTGTTAGAACAGCTATTATCAAAAAGGCAAGTAATAACAAATGTTGGAGAGGATGTGGGGGAAAAAAGGAACCCTCATAAACTGCTAGTGAGACTAAAACTCAGTATAGCCACTATGGACAGCAGTATGGAGGTTCCTCAAAATATTAAGAATATGACCCAGAAATCCCTTTTCTGGGTATCTGAAACATTAGAAAAGAATTATTCATAAATAGATATGTACCCCTATGTTCATTGCAGCATTATTCACGGTAGCCAAGACATGAAAACAACTTAAGTGCTCTTTGATAAATGATTGGATAAAGAAGATGTGGCACATATATACGGTGGAATACAACACAGCTATACGAAAAGTGAAATACTGCATTTGCAACAAAATGGATGGATCTTGACAATATCATGACACATGAAACAAGTCAGACAGATATAAAACAGAAAGCCACAAATGAATGAACAAAACAAACAAACAAACAAAAGACTCACTGAGAAACACAACCATATGGTAGTTACCAGAGGGGAAGAAGGATAGGGAAGGTAGAAGAGGGTAAAGGGGCTCAAATATATGGTGATGGAAGCAGAATAAACTTTGGGTGATGAACACACAATGCAATATACAGATAATGTTTTATAATATTATGTACCTGAAACTTATATAAACCTATTAACCATGTCGCCACAACACATTTTTTTTTACATTAAAATTTGTTGGGGTGACAATGGTCAACAAAACTACATAGGTTTCAAGTGTACAATTCTATAATACATCATCTATATATTGCATTATGTGTTCACCATCCAGAGTCAGTTCTCCTTCCATCACCATATATTTGTCCCTCTTTACACTCTTCTACCATCCCCCCTCTCTCCTTACATACTCTGCTGTTCTTTGCAGCATTATTTATGTGACCAAGACATGGAAAGAACCAAAGTATCCTTCAATAGATGATTGGATAAAGAAGAGGTGGTATAATATACCACAATATATTTTATAAAAAATACATTTAAAAAAGGAAATGGAAAATATAGCTATAAGGTATACAGAAAAAAAATAATACAATCACAGAAGTAAGTCCTTCATTATTAGCAATTACTTTAAATGTAAATGGATTCAACTGTCCAATCAAAAGGCAGATTGGCAATATGGATGAAAATTCATGATCCAACTACATGCTGTCTACAAGAAACTCACTAGAGATCCAAAGACACAAGCAGGTTGAAAGTGAAGGGAAGGAAAGGTAGTCAATGCAAATAGTAACCAAAAGAGAGCAGATGTGGCTATAATAATGTCAGACAAAAAAGACTAAATCAAAAAATGTTACAAGAGACAAAAAAGGACATTATATATTAATAAAAGTTTAAGTACAGCAAGAAGATATTTGTATTACAAACATTTAGCCACCAAGTAGCAGACTATCAAAATACACGAAGGAAAATCTGACGGAATAGAAGAACAGATAGTTTCACAACAGTAATAGTTGAAGATTTCAATAACCCACTCAAACAATAAATAGAAAAAAAAGCAGACAGGATAAAGCTAAGGAAATTGAGGAGTTAAATGACACAATAAACCACTGAATCTACTAGACATACACAGAACACTCTACTCAACAACAACCCGGTACACATTATTCTCAAGTATCCATTGGACATTTTCCGGGATAGACCATACATTAGGCCAGAAATTAAGTCTCAATAGATTAAAGATATCATACAAAACATCTTTTCTGACCACAATGGGATGAAGCTTGAAATCAGTAACAAAAGGAAAACTGGAACTGTGGAAATTAAACATCTTTAAACACTCAACGTATCAAAGAAGAAAATATAAGGGGAATTAGAAAATATTGAGAGATGAATGAAAACAAAACCACAACATACTATAACTTATGGGACACAGCAAAAGCAATGCTAAGGGGGAAATTTATAGCTGTAAATGCTATATTAAAAACAAGAAAGCTTTCAAATCAACAACCTAACTTTACAACCCAAGGATCTGAAAAAAGAACAAACTAAACCCAAAGCAAGCAGAAGGGAAATAATAAAGATTAAGATAAAATAAATAGAGAATACAAAAACAATAGAGAAAATCAATGACAGTAAAAGTTGGTTCTTCAAAAAGATCAGAAAAATTGACAAAAATTTAGGTAGATGGACTTAGAAAAAAGATAGAAGGCTCAAATACTAAAATCAGAAATGAAGTCGGGACATTACTATTGATTCTACATAAATATAAAGGATTATAAGAGAGTACTATAAACAATTGTATACCAACACATTGGATAACCTAGATTAAATCAACAAATTCCTAGAAGCCTGCCAAGACTAAATCATGAAGAATTAGAAAATATGAACAGACCTATAACTAACAAAGAGATTGATACAGTAATCAAAAATTTCCCTACAAAGAAAAGCCCTGGAACTCATGGCTTCATTGGTGAATCTTCTTTAAAACATTTAAAGAAGAATTAATACCAATCCTTCTGAAATTTTCCAAAAATTGAAGAAGGACCACTTCCTAACTCATTGTATGAGGTCAGTATTGCCATGATGGTAAAGCCAGACAAAGACAGTATAAAAAAGAGAAACTACAGATCAGTATCTCTTATGAACATTCATGCAAAACTACCAAAATACTAGGAAATAAAATTCAGCAGCATATTGAGAGGATTATGCACCATGACCAAGTGTGATGGTTCAACATAGGAAAATCAATCAATGTAATACTTCACATTTACGGGGCGGGGGGGGTGGAGAAAGAAAAAGATCACTTCAGTTGATGCAGAAAAAAAAACATTTGACAAAATTCAACACCCTTCCATGATGAAAACATTAATCTAGTAATAGAAGGAAACTTCCTCATCATAATAAAAGCCATATGTGAAAAACTCACAGCAAACATCACACTCAATGGCAAAAGAATGAAAGCTTTTCCTTTAAGACCAGGAACTAGGCAACGATGCCCACTTTTCACCACTTCTATTGAATACAGTACTGAAAGTACTAGCCAGTGTGATTTAGTAAGAAAAAGAAACAAATGTCATACAAATTAGAAGGGGAAAAGCAAAATTATCTCTGTTTGCAGATGATAGGATCTAATATGTAGAAAACCCTATGGACTCCACAGGGGGAAAAATATTATTGGAACTAATAAATGAATTCAGGTAGGTAACAGTATACAAAGCAAACACACAAAAATCAGTTGCATTTCTATACACTAACAATTGACTATCTTAAAAAAATTATAAAAATCATTCCATTTACAATAGCATCAAAAAGAATAAAATACTTAGGAATTAACCAAGGAGGTGAAAGACTTATATAATGAACCCTTACAAAACATTGCTGAAAAAAATTAAAGAAGACATAGATAAATGAAAACACATCCCATGTTTATGAATTGAAAGACTTAATATTGTTAAAATGTCAATACTACCTAAAGCAATCTACAGATCAAAGCAATCCCTATGAAAATCCCAATGATAGTTTTATTTTTTAATTTTTACAGAAATAGCAAAAACAAATCTTAAAATTCATATGGAATTTCAAGAGGCCCTGACTTATCAAAACAATCTCGAAAAAGAATAAAAGTGAAGGACACTCACTTCCTGATTTCAAAACTTATTAGAAAGCTACAGCAATCAAAACAGGTGGTGCTGGCATAAAGGCAGAGATCTCAACCAATGGAATAGAATAAGGAACCCTAAAATAAACCCTTTCATGTGGTCAAATGATTTTTGACAAAGATCCCAAAACCATTCAATAAAGAAAGGACAGTCTGTTCAACAAATGTTTCTGGGAAAACTGGATATCCACATGCAAAAGAATGAAGTTGAACCCTTGCCTAATACCACATACAAAAATTAACTCAAAATGTATGAAGGACCTGAATGTAAGACCTAAAACAATAAAACTCCTAAAAGGAAACATTTTATGACATTGAATTTAGCAATGATTTATTGGATATAACACCAAAGGCACAGGTAATAAAATGAAAAATAGATAAATTAGACTTCATGAAAATTAAAAATTTTGTTCATCAAAAGACATTATCAACAGAGTAAAAAGGCAACCCATAGGAGAAAATATTTGCAAATCATATATCTAGTAAAGAATATCCAGAATATATAAAGAATTCCTAAAATTCAACAACCAAAACCCAAACATGATTCCAAAGTCAGCAAAGAACTTGAGTATTTCTTCAAAGAGGAGATACTGATGGCCAACAGACACATGACAAGATGCTCAACATCACCAATCACTAGGGAAATGCAAATCAAAATTACAATGAGATACCACCTCATACTCATTAGGATGGATACTATCAAGAAGACAAAAAGTGTGTATTGGCAAGAATGTGGAGAAATTGGAACCTTTGTGAAGAATTGGTAGAAATGTAAAATGGACAGTCACTACGGAAAACAGTGTGATGGTTCGTCAAATAATTAAAAATAGAATTACTATATGAAGTCTGACAATTAGGTTCACGAACTCATCCTAGAAAAGGTGCTACCTACCTCATTGCTGAATATCACTACGGTCACCTTTGAAGTACTCCCCTTGGGAAGGTATGCACCAATGCCAGTACCTAGTCCACCTTTTAAGGAAATTTTGGAACTCTTTTTCTGGAATGGCCGTTAAAGTTGTCCTTGTATTACCCTTGATGTCCTCAATGTCATCAAAATGTCTTCCTTTCAATATTTCCTTTATGTTTGGGTAAAGAAAGTCATTGGGAGCCAGATCAGGTGAGTAAGGAGGGTGTTCCAATACGGTTATTTGTTTACTGGCTAAAAACTCCCTCACAGACAGTGCCGTGTGAGCTAATGCACTGTCGTGATGCAAGAGCTCCTTCGGAACCATTTTTCCCACACCTTTTTTCATGCCAAGATTTTCAGTTAAGTTTCCTAACTATTTCTCTACAGATGTTCACTTGGACTGCTGTGCTTCTCACAGTCAGCCAATGATTTTGACGCACAATTCGATGAATTTTTGCAATGTTTTCTGTGGCCACACAACAGCCTAGATGTCTGTCCCCCCATGCCTTTCCCTAAGAAAGGAAGGATTTGTGGAACTGTGCCTCTCTGGGATTCAGTTTATTACACCTTGTGTCTCTCCGCCTGGTCTTCAGATGATGGGTTTGCAGTCAAAGACGGGTAAGATTTCTCACGGGAGAAACAACCTAAGCCAGACGGGACCCCGTTGACCCCCAATGAGCTGTATGAAGATTGATGAGAAGAGGCTTCAGTCATTCCTTCTGCTGACTCTGGCCTCTCCCTCTCACCTAATTGTGAGAGAGGATCCTTAGAGCGATAAGAAGATCAAGCTGTTTCTGCTCAGCTCCAGGCATTGTTTTACCTCGAGAGACTTTCCCCGCCCCAGGGAGGCACATACCACACCGTAGTTATCATGGGACTGGATACCTTGGCTGTTTGGGGACAAAGAATTGGATTTTGAGATCATTCTTTCTATGTGGTTTAAGAAGTTTCACAGACCATGCCGTAAATGCTAAAATCCTTAAAACATGTGACTTTGTCTAAAATCAATAAATACTGACAGTCGACCTGATTTGGGATCCCAGTCTCTGATACTGCGGGTCCCCTGGTCCTCTGTAATTTAACTGCATCGAGTCTCTGCCTATTTATTACAGCTTAATCCAAAGCCGCCCCTTCTCGCCTCTCTACAGCCTTTGTTGCGCAGGACGCGACAGTTTTCGTCAGTTCTGCTCCTTACTGGCTGCCCTGACCTTTCGTCATCAGTGACGCATTCTCTCCCCTCAGAAAAACATTTAATCTATTTGTACACTGCTGTTTTCTTCATTGCATTATCCACATAAACTTAGACTAGCATGTCCCTGATTTCACTTCTACTCTTGCCAAGTTTAAGAAGAAATTTAATGTATGTTTGTTGCTTTAATTGAAGCTCAGACAGTCCGCGACAGCACACAAAAAGACAACAATAATGAATGCCACTCAGCAGGACACCACCGCACATCAACATGAACACAGCTGTGAGACACTGATATGCCAAGGTTATGAAACATTACTGAGCTGTTTGTACAGTGCTGCCAACGTAAGTGCATAGTGGGAAGTTTGCGAACTTAATTGTCAGACCATGTATAATCCAGCAATTCCACTTTTGAGTATGCATCTAAACTAATTGAAATCAGGGTCTCAAAGAGGTATGTGTACATCCATGTTCATAGCAGCGTTATTCACAATTGTTAGACCATGGAACAACTCAAGTGTTCATCAATGGATGAATGGGTAAACAAAATGTGGATAATACATACAGTAGAATATTGTTCAGTCTTAAAAAGGAAGAACAAGATTGTAGCTTCTACAATAAGCTACAATATGGACGAAGCTTGAGGACATTATGCTAAATAAGCCAGTCACAAAAAGACAAACACTGTACGATTCCACTTATGTGAGGGATTTAGAGTAGTCAAAAGATAAAGATGGAAAGTAATGGTGTTTGCCAGGGGCTGGAGGCAAAGGATAACCGGGATTTATTGCCTAATGAAACTGCTTAGTTTCAGTGTCACATGAAAAGAGTTATGGGGATGGACAGTGGTGATTTTTTTCACGATAATGTGAATGTATTTAATACCACTGAACTGTACACTTAAAAATGGTTATGATGGTAACTTTTGCTGTGTATTTTATGACACACACACAAAGCAAAGAAAAAGAAATACAAACAAAACAAAACAAAACGGCAGCTTCTGCTGCCTGCTCAGTAGGGGCTTCTGGCTACTAACTCAAAAAGTACCCAGCGGTTTCCATGTGGTTGGAGTGGGGTGGAGGAGAGTACTGCCATGCCCCCCCACTCCAGGCAGAGCACACTGTGAGGGCCACTGACACCTCCACAGGCTCCAGAGCCTGGGTCTAGGGACGACCCCCATCCAATTGGCAAGTGCCAGACAAGAAAATAATTCTGAGATGTTCTAAATTAAAATTACAGTGGCTGGACGGTGAGAGAAAAAGAATAGTTAGCTTGTTAAAAGCTGTGGACCAGCTCTGGCAAAAGACTGCTCCCATTCCTGTGTATGTTGGAATTTAGGATTAATTTCCCAGGGGCTACGTCTGGGATCATCCAAAAGAGAGAATAGTCAGGTGCCATGGAACCCCAGGAGCCTCCGCTTGTTTTTTGTTTTTGTTTTTTAATTAAAGTTTATCGGGGTGACAATGGTAAATAGTCAATGGTAAATAGTAAAGTTACATAGATTTCAGGTGTACAATTCTGTAACATATCATCTATATATCACACTGTGTGTTCACCACCCAGAGTCAGTTCTCCTTCCATCACCATATATTTGAACCCCTTTACCCTCATCTCCAACCCCCTTTCCTCTTACCCTCTGGTAACCACTATACTATTGACTGTGGCTATGAGTTTTTGTTTCTTTGTTACTTTGTTTCTTTCAGTTTTATATTCCGCTTGTTATTTTAACAGGAGCTTTAAGGACTCTTCCATGGAGCCTGTGGCAGACTTTGCTGCCCCTATCCCAGAACTAGCCTGGATTCACCTTCTTCCATCCCCTTTGTCTATAGCTAATGTAAATTCCTTCAGAAAGGCTTACATCTTTCTCCCTGCTACTCGATGTATAAAAACTCTTGCAAAACTCTTACATATCAGACACGTTGTCTTTTTTACGCAGCCTTGCTCCTGGTAGTTTAGACTCTATGCCCCAGAACTTTTTTTTTTTTCTTTTTCCCCCCTAGCAATGGCCTAAAAAAAACCCTTTCTTTTAAAAAACATTTTCAGCCTGGAAGTTAAAATTCTTGTGTTTAACACGCCCACTGCTTCTTGCGGCTGCCCAGGAGGGCGCGGGAACAAGGCAGGGGCATAGCTGCAGCCAAGGGCTTTGGCACATTCAAAGCCAGCCCTGCGACTCCCCTGAGCAGAGGGCTGCTACCGCCCCTCCAGGAGACTGAGGGAGGCAGAACCCCTTCCTCTCCCAGGCCCCAGCCTTCCTCCGCCTCGGACTTCCGCGCCTGGCGCGCCCCACCTCCTCCAGCCAGGCGGCCAATCCCCGGCTGCTCCCGCCCTGTGCGCAGGGCAGGTGATGACGCCCAGAGGCGGCAGGAAGAGCTCGAGTTTTGTGACCAGGGGCAGGTAAGGCCACTGCAAGGACGTGGGGGGTCGCCTGCGGCTTTTATAAAGGCGCGAGGTCGCCTGGCCTGGAGTCCCCCGCCCGGCCTGGAGCGCTGCGTGGCGCAGCCTGGGCGCCGCCCACCTCGTCCAGCCGGGGTCTGGCGGGCCGGGGGTCACGTGGCGCTCCTGGGGGGGGGGGTGCGTTCGCAAGTAAACAAAAGACAAACTATTTACAAAATTAAATCTGTATTTCATTTACAAAGTGATTATGGTTTCGGTTTTTATGTAGACCTAATTCAGTTGCTGCATCCGTGTACGGCGTACATAGTCTAGGTGGCCGGGCTGGAGCCCATGGATCTATGGAGACATCTCCAACTGAGGGTGCGGGCTGGGTCCTGGGAATCTGAGGACTGCCAGGGTTTTGGGGTTCTGTTCCTCTGGTGCCCTTCTGTACAAGACATTTAAGTTCTCCTGACTGCACTTTGGAAAGTGGAAAATATTTTGCATTTCATAGATGTTATGAGGGTTTACATGAATTAAGTGCACTCTAAAAAAGACAACTCCCAGCGACAACAGGGTTTTATACACAGATACAGTGGTACCTCGGTTTTCTAACATAATCCGTCCCAGAACACCATTGGAGTTCTGAAACCTTGGAAACTAACTGACAGCTAGGCCTCAGGATCTTGCACTCAGCAGAGGCCGAGTGACATGTTTGACTTCCGAGGCGTGTTAGGAAACCAAAGCATTTACTTCCAGGTTTACGGCGTTTGTAAACTGAAATGCTTGTCAATGGAGACTTTGGAAAACTAAGGTACTACTGTATTTCAAAGTACTGATACCCTGAAGTGTTTCACAAAGGAATTGAGGTGGCTTATAACAAAACCGTAGAATAGTAACAAATAATATAAAATAAATATAACCAGATATTGGGAGCAGAAAAATTGGAAGAACAGAATATACTTGGGGAGGAGGGAAAGAAAGTGTGTCAGTGCTGTCCAAAAAAACCTTTCTGTGATATTGGAAATGTTTCACATTTAATTATCTGATTTAAACAGCCACATACATCTAGTGCAGGCCTCTGTTGTTTGTAGTCGAGTCTCACATTTGTCTCTGCGAGGGTAAACGGTTACATAGTTCTTATCATTTGAAAATAAGTCATATTAGTGAGTTCATTCATTCATTCATTCATCCCTCAAATATTAATGGCATTGAAAGATGCAGAGCTTTTCCTGATAATCAGCTAGAAGGTCTATTTTCTGTGGGTTTCGTTATTACAACCCCCTGGTATAGTGTCACGTAAAAGTTTATTCATTTGAGGAATTGGGGCTTGGAGGGATAGAGTCAGTGAATGTGGCGTCATTTATAACAATTTTTTTTAGAGTTTTAATTTTTCATACAAATGTTAACCTGTATAGCAAAATTTAAAATACACAGATAGGCAAAAAGAACCTACATCACTAAAAATTTCACCATTGAAAGATATAATTACTGTTAATACTTTGATGCATGTATTTCCAGACTTGTCCCACGGAGTCATTTTATTTTCCTTCATAGATTCTAAAGTATCCAGTTCCCCCCCATGGAAGGAAAGTCCAGTCTGGAGGTGAGGATCACTTTTAACTTTACCCTTTGCCCTCTCAGGCCAGCACTTGGCTCCATCTGAGAAGGTCACCCGCTCCTTAAGGCTTCTCCATAATTCTGCCCTGGCTTTGGGGCAATGGTTATAGGCACCTGTGAGAGCATTTTAGAGAGGAGGAAAGAGGAGGAAGGTTGGCCATGGCTGTGATTCATTCTGCAAGATGAGTAATCTGGTTTCTCAACCTTGGCACTCTTGATATTTGGAGTGGATAACTCTTTGTTATGGGGGCTCTCCTGTGCATTATAGGATGTTTGGCAGCATTCCTGGCATAGGCCCTCTTCTCCCCATCATGACAATCAGAAATGTCAGTTGAGAGCCACTGGGTTTGTGGAAATCACCAAATTATTGCCGACATGCTCTAAAGAGGTTGATATTCCAGTTTGCATGTGGGAGAGACTGAGATCTAAAGAGAGGCATAACTTAAGCTAAGGAAACTGTTTTATCCTGGTTGTACCATTAATTTACTGTGAGATTTTGGTGGGCAAGCATTATCAGGATCACAACAGGAAAGAGCACAGAAATGAAAGGAATTTTGGAGGGCACTTTTTATAGAAGAGTGGGTAGGATTTAGGGAACCAACAAGTGATAGTGGGGCACCCATGGAAGAGCATCACTGGGGTGCCATCCCCACTCTTGTCTGAAGGGGTAGGGAAGGGTCTGTGGTACTAGACCTTGGGGGTAGGGAATTGGAGCCCTGGAAGAGGGGTTGTCCTCCAGGGCTCCTGTGACCTTGACAGAAGGCACTCACTGCCAGGGCAGCAACCCAGTGGGATGAGCAGGTGGGGGTAAGTACACTGATCTCTCTCTTTCCCCTCCTTTGACCACTGATCTTCTATACTGGCCAAACCCAAGTGGAAGCTGGAGGGTGAAGGAGCCTTGGTGGTGCAGCCAGAGGAAGTCAGCCAGCTTCTTGAGGGTGTGGGAGGGAGGCAGATGGCAAACGACTGTTAGCAAGTGATCCAGTGTCATCCTGACTCTGCAGAACGAGGATTTGGGGCCTCCACTTCTTAAGGGATACTGTGGCAGTAAAAGGAGATAGACAGAAATTGTTTTTGAAAAATAAAGCACGTATACCTGTAGGCCACTGCTCGTTTGACCTGTGGTTCTGTTTCATGCAGTAATGTCAAGTCACACTGTTTCAGTTACTGCAGGATTAGATGTGTTTTTCATCTTTATTGAGGTATAATTGACCAAAAAAATTCTAGGATATTTAAAGTGTACAGTGTGATAATTTGATAGATGGATACATTGCCAAGACCAGTGTCAAGAAGCTTACTCCTTTTGTATTCTAGGAGATTTGTAGTTTCAGATCTTACAGTTAAGTCTTTACCATTTTGAGTTGAGTTTTGTGTCTTAAACCAAGACAGCCGCTTTTGCATGCGGCTATTTAGTTTCCAAATACCATTTGTTGAAGAAACTATCCTTTTCCCATTATATATTCTTGACTCTTTTGTTAAAATTAATTTACCTTATATGCATACCTGTCTTTTTATACCAATACAATACTGTTTTGATTACTGTAGCTGTATAATAGAATTTGTAATCAGGAAGTGTGATGCCTCTGACTTTGTTCTTTCTCATGGTTGCTTTGGCTATCCAGGGTCTTTTGTTGTTCTGTACAAATTGTAGGATTGCTTTTTCTATTTCTGAGAAGAATACCATTGGAATTTTGATAGGGATTGCTTTGAATCTGTAGGTTGCATTGGGTAATAGGGACATTTTAATAACATGAATTCTTCTAGTCCATGAGTGCAGAGTATCTTTCCATTTATTTCTGTCTTCTTCAATTTCTTTCATCAATGTCTTACAGTTTTCAGTGTTCAGATAGTTTGCCTGCTTGGTTAAATTTATTCCTAAGTACTTATTTGTTTTTGATGCTGTCATAAATTGTTTTCTTAATTTCTTTTTCTGATATTGTTGTTGGTGTATATAAATGTCAGTGATTTTCATTTATTAATTTTGTATTCCGCAACTTTACTGAATTTGTTGAATAGTTGTAACAGTTTTTGTTTGTGTGTGCGTGTGTGAAGAGTCAAGGATTTTCCATATATGATATTATAGCATCTGCAAATAAAGACGATCTTAATTCTTCCTTTCTAATTTGCATACCTTTCATTTCTTTTTCTTGGCTGATTGCTGTGGCTCAGGCTTCAAGTACTGTGTTGAATAAAAATAGTACAAATGGGTATCCTTGTCTTGTTCTAGATCATGGAGGCAAAGATTTCAGCATTTAATCATTGAGTATGATGTTAGCTGTGGGCTAGTATATATGGCCTTTATTATGATGAGGTTTATTTCCTCTGTACTCAAGTTTGTTAAGAGTTTTTATCATGAAAGTATATTGAATTTTTTCAAATGCTCTTTCTGCATCGATGGAGGTGATCATATTTTTTTATCCCTCATTTCGTTGATGTGATGTACACTGATTGATGTACACACTGATTGATGTACAGATGTTGAGCCATCCGCGGACCCCTGGAATAAATGCCACTTGATCGTGGTGTATGATCTTTTTAATGTATTGCTGAATTTGGTATGCTAATATTTTGTTGATGACTTTTGCATGTATGTTTGTCAGGGATATTGGCCTGTAGTTTAGATTTTTAGTGTCTTTGGTATCAGAGTAATCCTGGCTTCATAATATGAGACTGTGTAAGTGTTTCCTCCTCTTTAATTTTTTGGGAAGAGTTTGAGAGGGATTGGCACTAATTCTTCTTTAAGTGTTTTATAGAATTCACCAATGAAGCTATCTGATACTGGACTTTTTTTGGTTGCGAGTTTTTTTGATTACTGATTCTTTCTCCTTACTAGTAAACAGTCTGTTCAGATTTTCTGTGACTTCATGATTCAGTGTGGTAGATTGAATGTTTCTAGGAATTGATCCATTTCTTCTAGGTTGTCCAATTTGATGACATATATATGTATATATACATATATATTCTGAATATATATATGTACATTCATATATACATATATATATTCAGAATGTCTTATGATCCTTTGTATTTCTGAGTTATCAGTTGTAACGTCTCTTTTTTCATTTCTTATATTCATTTGAGTTCTCTATCTTTTTTTCTTTTAGAGGCTAGTGTAAGTTTTTTCAATTTTACTTATGTTTGCAAAAAAACCTTTTTTACTTTCATTGATCTTTTCTATTGACTTTTTAGTCTCTGTTTCATTTATTTCTCCACTCATCTTTCTTGTCTCCTTCTTTCTACTAACTCTGGGCTTAGATTGTTGTTCTTCTGGTTCCTTGAGGTATAAAGTTGTTTATTTAAGATCTTTTTTTTTTTTTTTCTTAATGTAGGCGTTTATTGCTATAAACTTCCCACTTAGAACTGATTTTGCTGCATCTCATAAGTTTTGGTATGTTGTATTTCAATTTTCCTTTCTCTCAAGAGGTTTTTTTTTAATTTTATTTATTTCCTTTTTGGTTTCTTCCATGTTTTCCCGAAAATAAGACCTAGCCAGACAATCAGCTCTAATGCGTCTTTTGGAGCAAAAATTAATATAAGACCCACTAAGACTGGGTATAATATAACGTAATATAATATAATACCGGGTCTTATGTAATATAATACCAGGTCTTATATAAATTTTTGCTCCAAAAGACACATTAGAGCTGATTGTCTGGCTAGGTCTTATTTTCGGGGAAACAGGGTTCTTTTATATATTGGTTGTTCAGGAGCATGTTGACATATTTATGAATTTTCCATTTTTTCCTGTGATTTCTAGTTTCATATCATTGTGCTCAGGAGAGATGCTTGATATAATTTCAATATTCTTAAATTTATTAAGACTTATTTTGTGACCTAGCATACGAGCTATCCTGGAAAATTTCCTTTTGTGCCTCAGAAAAATGTATGTTCTGTTGCTTTTGGATGGAAGTTTCTGTATATATTTGTTAGGTTAATCTGGTATAACATGCAGGTTTAGTCCAATGTTTATTGATTTTCTATCTGGATGATCTCTCTGTTGTTGAAAGTGGGGTATTGTAGTCCCATGCTATTATTGTATAGCTGTCTATGTCCCTTCAGATCTCTTAATATTTTCTCTATGCATTAAGTGCTTCCTTGTTACATGCATAAATATTTACAAATGTTATATTCTATTTATGGATTGACCCCTTTATCATTAGATAAGGACTTTCTTTGTGTCCTATAGTCTTTGGCTTAAAGTCTGCTATGTCTGATATAAGTATGGCTATTCCTGATTTCTTTTGGTTCAGTTTGCATGGAATATCTTTTTCCATCCCTTTACTTTCAGTCTGTTTGTGTCCTTTAAGCTAAAGTGAATCTCTTGTAGGCAGCATATAGTTGTCTTGTTTTCATAATCTCTTCAGCCACTCTATATTTTTTATTGTATTTAGTCCATTTACATTTAAGGTAATTATTGATAGTAATGGACTTCCTGTTGCCATTTTGTTAATTGTTTTCTGGTTGTTTTGTAATTCCTTTGTTCCTTTCCTCCTCTTCTGCCCTCTTTCTTTGTGATTAGATGATTATGTGTAGTGGTATTGTTTGATTCCTTCCTTTTTCTCCTTTGTGTGTTCACTGTAGGCGTTTACTTTGTGGTTACCATTAGGCTTACATAAAACATATTTATTTTAAGCTGATAACAACCTCACTTCAAATGCATACTAAAGCTCTACTTTTTTTTTTTTTTTTTTTTTTTGAAAATATTAAGCATATTTATTTGTGAAAGGTGCTTATGTGTAATATCTTAAATGAGTTAAAATAAATTTTTAATTTTTAATTGAAAGTTCCAGTTGTAAAATTAAAGCATAATTTATATACAGCAAAATTCACCGTTTAGTTCCAGTTTTGTGAGTTTTCACTCTGCTTTTATATTCTACCTCCCCCACCTTTTTTGTTTCGATGTCACAATTTACATCTTTTTACATTGTGTGTTCATTAAGAAATTATTGTAGTTATAGTTATTTTAATACTTTTGTTTTTAGCCTTTACACTAGATTTATAAATGCTTTATCTATAACCATTGCACCATTAGAGTATTCTGAATTTAACTGTATATTTATGATTACCAGTAAGTGTTTTATTTTTTCTTGTTACTAATTAGCATTCTTTTGTTTCAGCTTGAAGAACTCCTTTTAACATTTATTTTAAGGCCGGTATATGGTAATGAACTCCTTCAGCTTTTGTTTCCCTGGAAAAGTTTTTTCTCCTCAAATCTGAAGGACAACTTTGCTAGGTAGAATATATTGTTGACAGTTTATTTCTTTCAGTACTTTGAATGTGTCGTCCCATTCTCTTCTGGCCTGAAAAGTGTCTGTTGAAAAATATGTTGATAGTCATATGGGGGTTTCCTTGTATGTAACTGTTGTTTTTAGCTTACTGCTTTTAAGATTCTCCCCTTGATTTAACTTTTGACAATGTAATTATAGCATATCTTGCTGTGGGTCTCTTTGGACTTAGCTTCTTTTGTCCTTTTTGGGCTTCCTGGATCTGGATGCTTGTTTCTTTCCCCAGGATACAGAAGGTTCAGCCATTGTCTCTTTGAATAAGCATTCTCTCCTTTCACTCTCCTCCTTCTGGGACCCCTATAATATGTATATTGATCTGCTTGTTGATGTCCCATAAATCCATTAAGCTGTCTTCACTTTTTTTCATTCTTTTTTTCCTTTTTACCTCTCTAATTTTATTAATTTCACTGCCTTGTTTTCAAGTTTGCTGATACTTTCTGATACAGTCTGCTGTTGAAGCCTATATTGAATTTTTCAGTTTAGTTGTTGTATTCTTCATCTCTGTGATTTCTGTTTAGTACTTATATTTTCTCTTTGTTGGAATTTTCATTTTGTTCATGCATTGTTCTCCCGACCTTAGTGAGCATCTTTATATCCATTATTTTGAATTATCAGGTAAATCACTTATCATTGTTTCATTAAGATCTTTTTCTGGAGATCTATCTCGTTCTTTTGTTTGGAACATGTACTTTTGTTTCTTCGTTTTCCTTGATTGTTTTGGTTTCTATACATTAGTAAAAACAGCTACATCTTCCAGTCTGAGAGACACGTACTGTGTAGTAGATGAACCTCATCAATCAGCCTGTCCTGCGCTCCTGGTTGACTTTCAAACCTTTTTGATTGTCAAAGATATCATTATTTTTTCATAGTGGCTCCCAGTAGTTAAGGGTGTTCCAGGACCCCTCAGTGTCCCAAAGGGTAGGATTACAGTCAGCACTTTGATGCAGCCTTATTAAAAGCTAGACCCTCAGACAGTAGCTGGGAAAGTATGTAGTGAAGCCCCTTCCAGGGAGAAACTGAATCCCTCTCTTTTGGGCCCACAGGTCGGGGGAGGATAGGGCTGCTCCTGTGCCCATTAAGAATTGCATCCTTAGTTGCTACAGTCCTGTGTGACTTGTGAATGCAAGCCCCATTGCTAACATAGCCAGTTGATTTGGGGGGCAATTCCTCAGGCAGCAGCCACAAAAGCTGGGATGCCAGCCATGTATACAAGATCCTTGTTTTTATCGTTGGAGTGAGTTGGACGGTGAAGGTGGATAGGTATACTCTGGTCTCCCCAGTTTCTAAGGAGCATCGAAGCAGCTCCTAGATAGGTGCTTATGTCAGAAGCCTGGCTCTCAAGCAGCAGCTTGCAAAGTATGCAGATAGAGCCCTTTTGGGGAAATAATGGGAAATGATGTTTTTGTTTGCTTACTCTGTGCTAAGGGGCAGGGAAGGATAGCTGGTTAAGAACTCCTTTCTTTGCTATAATCCCGTGGGACTTATGAGTGGAAGCCCTTGTTGATGTTCAGATCAGGTAATTTGGGGATCTGTCTCACAGGAGATAGCCATCAAAGCAAACGCTTTGGCACAAAAGTGTGTACAAGCTTCTTTCAGGGAGATAGCCGCAACTTGGTGTAGGCTGGAGGGAAAAGATGGGGGATGTGTGCGCTGGCTTCCCCAGCCTCTGGGGAGGATCCCAGGTACACCTTGACCCTCAGACAGCAGCTTGTAAGGTATGCACATGGAGCCCTGTCAGGGAAAGACTGGCAGATGGATGTTTCACCTGCTCCCTCTGCACTGAGTTCTGCTGGATACCCCGTGAGTGCTGTGCACCTGTTGGGAACGCTTCTTTGTTTGCTATACTGTTGTGATACTGTGGATGCAAACTCCATTAGCTTTCAGAGCTAGATTGTGAGTGTGTGTGTGTGTGTGTGTGTGTGTGTGCGCGTGCGCGTGCGTGCACGCTCATCCCTTGGATTTGAGTATTAAAAGTTGAGGTGCTACATTTGAGGTCCAGAGCCTTCACTCCTTAGGGAGAAGCTGGGAGTTGGGAGTTCCCTCTGACTATATGACGCTATACCTGGGATTTGGTTTGTGGTGAGTGTGTGTCTTAGCCTTTCTTACCTGTTTTGATGGGAATATTATCTCACTCACCAGATGTGTAGGAGTCACTCAGCTACTTTCTGGATTTCTTTCAGAGGGAATTACTCTGTGTGTAGCTGTACAATCTGTATCTCTGGGAGAAAGGGGGCTCAGGAGCCACCTGTTGCCATCTTGGTTAACTTCACTGCAGGATTTCTTTAAGTTTTTTTTGTCTTCCATGTTCTGTAAGAGACTGTTAGCATGAGAACTGCTATCTTAAGGTCAGGGTTAACGGCCCCTGGCTTGAAAAACAACCTAAGTGTAAACACAACCTGACTGTAAATTCCAAGATGTGGGCAGTGACAGCAAGGAGACAAGCAGCCCTGTAGCTTATCTTATACTCTTTGAAGCTGTGTAAGTCCTGCAGTTTATCATATACTCCTTAAAGCTATGTAAGTCCTGCAGTTTAATTACTGTGTGCCTTGAAAATGCTATATAAACCCTGAGTTTTAAGTGTTTGGGGTCCTTGTTGAAACCCGCTGCGTCGGGCAGATACTCGGACCCCAGCTAGCTGGAAATAAACCTCGCTGTGTGACTTGCATTATCGTGTGACTTCTGTTCACTTGAGGAGGGGTTGACTCCGGACCCTAACAGTTCTAACTCAGTTGTATTGTTTGGTGCACTAAAACATATATTTGCCAGTGCCTGAATAAATGTTGGATATTTTATATATACCATTCACTTACAGAGAACTGTTTTTCTTATAGCTTTTCTTGTAGAACTGTTTCCATTTTTTTTTAAATCATCATAAAACCTCTGAGTTTGAAAGGGTCCTCAAATTTCTCAGCTGAAATATGGGATTTTACAGCTACTTAAAAAAAGTGCATACCGATGTATCAAAATATATACCTTTATCAAATCATCACATTGTATAACTTAAACTCATACACTGTTGTATGTCAATTGCATCTCAATAAAGCTGGAAAAAAAACTGCATAGGAAAACAAAACAGGTGCAACCCTGAGAAAGAAAATGATATTTTCTATAAAATAAAATTATGTATGTAATCAATATCAAGGTCACAAATGGCACATTGTGAAATCTTGCTTGTAAAAATCTTGATTGATTTGCTAAGGAAAGAAAACATGTTCTCCCTAGAGATATCTAAAAGCATAATTATTGAGTATGAGGACAGAAAAGGGGCCACAGGTTAAACCTGATAAGGTCAGGAGACGGAAAATGACCACACAAGATGGCATGAACATAAAAATAAAATTCTGACTCACATCTTTAGCCTGAAGCTTCCTTCATAAAGTCCATCTCTACCTTAAGGGAGCCTGTCTATTGTCTTTTTGCATCTAAGATGACATCTTTGGAATGTCATTAATCCCTTTTTCCAGACCAGTGCAGGAAACTGCAGAATCCCTCATTATTATTCTTGTCCCTTGATTAACATCTCTATGTGAACTGTTAACTATCCTGTTCCCACCTACTTGAAAAAAGTACCTGTCTCTCCAATTTACTTTTATCCAATCCCAGAGAATCCCCTTCCCTCCCCCTCCCACCTGCTTTGCTTTCTCCCACCTCCTTAACCTACCACCAATGGATTTCATGTAACCCTCGTCTGATTCCCTCTGATTCTACGTATAAAATAAGCTTCAAACCACCATTTTGCGGAGTATTTTATCAGTCAATTGAGATTTTGCTTCCCGGCAATTGTCGTCAGTTTGGCTCAAATAAACTCTTATGAGCTTTCTCTTAGGCTGGAGGTTTTTCATCGACAAGCTTAAAAAATGTTAAAAACAAGAGTCACAACTATACATGTTTTGCTTGTGTGGAAGATTTGTATTCCCCCCACTGTCAATTGTACTATGATCAGCTGTTTCAAAAGTTCATGGTTTCCTATAGCACTTGGCCAGAAAGAACTAGTCTTTCAGCCATAGGAAGCCAAATTTTATGACCTGGACCTGCTGGGGATCAATGACTAACAACATGTGTGGGCTCCAGAACGTCCTGATATCTGCCGAATTCCGAAGTTGAGTTGCACGTTGTTCTGCAATTATTTGAGTTAATAAGCTGCCCTGTTGAGACATGGATATACCCTTACAAGTTTAAATCTAATAAGTCTTTACTCATTCGTAAGAGTAATTTGACTCCTGTTATCTCATTTTCTTCTGTTATGTATCAAGATAACTTTCAATAAAAGGTAGAGGGTTTTGAAATGGTGATGAAGAGGAATAGGAGAACATGGAAATGATGGGAGGGGCTGGAAAGATGTGGTGGGGAAGAGAGTTGCTTATATTTGGGTAAAGTGCCAAGGAAAGTTCTACCTGTTCAGTACTCTACACCTGGGGCCTCCATTGTAGCAGCTTCACTAGCTCTGATAACGTGAGCCTTGTCCTACTTTACTTGTGTCTGTCTGCCCCTGAGAGAACCAGAAGTGAAGCTCATAACCTCCAGTTAACCAAGCCAAACACCAAGAAAGTAAAACCAAAATAGAACAAAAAAATGGAAGTAAAGTGGGTTTGAATTATACCATATCAGCACTGAGAGAGTAAGAGTCATCTAAGTTTGTCTGAGTTCATCTGCCCATCTCCTTTTTCAGGGTGCATAAGCCAGTGCACTGAGAAACAGTGTTCCCCACCCTTGGTCGGACAGCTAGTGAGCGCCTGAGCCAGGTCTAGAATTTTGGTCTCTTGAGTCACAAGTCTGGCTCTTATCCAGCTTATCCTGGTGCACATGACTGCATCATGCTAAGACTCCCAACACTGTTTAGTAGGGCTGCTGCAGTAGATATGGGGGAAGGAGAAACCTACTCTAAACTGCTTTAAACAGGTCATTTATGCAAAAATGTTGACTTTTTTCTTTAACTTCCTAGTGTTTCTAGTGAACCACTGAACCTTGAGTTGCCATTTGTTATGCAGTAATTGAGGAACTAACTGAAAATTCTTTTTCTGGTTGTTGTTTTTCTTTTCTTCTTCTCCTTTTTTTTTTTTTTTTTTTTTTTTTAGTGGCAGCTCCTCCTAGAGAGTCATACCATCCATATATTTCTAGATGGGAAGGATTATTAATGAACCCTAATTTAATTTACAAATTTGATGCAATTGTAGGCATAGTCCCAGTGGATTATTTTTAAAATAATTTTTCTAATTTTTCAATTACAGTTGACATACAGTATTATATTAGCTTCAGGTGTACAACTTAATGATTAGACATTTATATAATTTATGAAGTGATCACTCCAATAAATCTAGTACACATCTGACACCATACATAGTTGTTACTATATTATTGACTATATTCCTCATGCTATAGCCTATATCTCCATGACTACTTTGTAACTACTGATTTGTACTTCTTAATCCCTTTACCTTTATCACTCACCCTCTCAACCCTCCCATCCGGCAACCATCAAAATTTTTTCTGTATCTATGAACTTGTTTCTGTCTTGTTTGTTTGTTTATTTTGTTCTTTAGATTGCACATATAAGTGAAATCATATGTCATTTTCTTGCTCTGATTTATTTCACTCAGCACAATGCCCTCTGGGTCCATCCATGTTGCAGATGGCAAGATTTCATTTTCATTCTTTTTTATATCAGAGTAATATCGCATCAAATACTGGGGGTGCCAAAAAAATGTATACACATGATTTAACATTCATCTCTTGTTATTGGTATATATTGAATATTACAATTTTAATACAGTTTTTTCCTTTCTTAAAATGTGTATACAATTTTTTTGGCACCTCTCTATATGTACCACATTTTCACTATGGATTTGTCTATCCTGGACACTTAGGTTGCTTCCATATCTTGGATATTGTAAATAATGCTGTATTGAAGATACGGAGGCATTGAACATCTTTTCAAATTAGTGTTTTGGGTTTTTTCGGATAAATACCCAGAAGTGGAATTACTGGGTTCTTTTTATTTAAAAAGTCTATTTTGTCTAGCATAAAAATTGCTACTCAAGGGCCAGCCCAGTGGCTCAGGAGGTTTGAGTGCCGTGCTCCTAACGCTGAAGGCTGCTGGATTCCATGTTGCTCGATTCCAACATGGGCCAGTGAGCTGCGCCCTCTACAGCTAAGAGTGTGAACAACTCTCCCTGGAGCTGGGCTGCCGTGAGGTGCCGAGGTGCTGTGTGCTGCCATGGGCTGCTGTGTGCCGCCATGAGTGGCCAGTGGCCAGCGTGAGTAGCTGGCAGCCAGTGTGAGCTGCTGTGTGCTGCCGTGGGCTACCGTGTGCTGCCATGAGTGTCCAGTGGCCAGATTGAGTGGCCGGCAGCCATCGTGAGCAGCCGGCAGCCAGCGAGAGCTGCCATGAGCTGCTCACGATGGCTGCCGGCCACTCACACTGGCCACTGGCCACTGGCCACATGAGCAGCTGTGAGCTGCTGTGAGCAGCCGACCGATGACTGGCGACCAGTTGCCTCAGCTGGGGGGAGCGCAAGGCTCATAATACCAGCATGGGCCAGGGGGCTGTGTCCTACACAACTAGACTGAGAAACAATGGCTTGAACCGGAGTAATGGGGGAGGTGGAAGGGGGAAGGAAAAAAGAAATTGCTACTCAAACTTATTTTTGTTTCCATTTTCATGAAATATGTTTTTCCATTCCTTTACATTCAATCTGCATGTGTCTTTCAATCTGAAGTGAGTCTCTTGTAGGCAACATAGGGAATAGGCAATAAGGGTCTTTTTTTCTTATTTATTCAGCCACCCTGTTTTTTGATGGGAGCCTTTAATTCATTTACATTTAAATTAGTTATTGATCAACATATATTTACTGTGTTTTCCTGAAAATAAGACCTAGCCAGACCATCAGCTCTAGTGCGTCTTTTGGAGCAAAATTTAATATAAGACCGGGTCTTATATCACATAACATTATTAATGAACCGTAATTGAATTTACATTATGTTTTATAAGACACAGTCTTACATTATAGTAAAATAAGACCGGATCATATATTAATCTTTGCTCCGAAAGACGCACTAGAGCTGATGGTCCGGCTAGGTCTTATTTTCGGGGAAACACGGTGTTGTTATTTTATTACTCACATTTTTATCTTTTTTTTTTCTTTTTCTTAACAAAGTACCTTTAACAATTCTTATAATACTGGTTTTGTGGTGATGAACTCAATTAGCTTTTTCTTGTCTGGAACTCTCCTTATCTGTCCTTCAATTCTAAATGATAGCTTTGCTGGATTGAGTAGTCTTGGTTGTAGGTCCGTGCTTTTTATCACTTTTAATATTTCCTGCCACTCCCTTCTGTCTGGCAAAGTTTCTGTTGAGAAATCAGCTGATTGTCTAATGGGAGCTGCCTTGTAAGTAACTAGTTGTCTTTCTCTTGATGCTTCTAGGATTCTTTGTCTTTAACTTTTGGCTTTTCAATTATGATGTCCTGGTGTGGGCCTGTTTGGGTTCATCTTTTTTGGGACTCTCTGAGCTTCTTGGGCTTGTATATCTATTTCCTTCCCCAGGCTAGGGAAGCTTTTCATCATTATTTCTTCAAATAGGTTTTCAGTTCCTAGTTCTCTCTCTTCTTCTGGTGCCCCAATGATGCAAATGTTGGTATGCTTGATGTCCCAGAGGCTCTTTAAATTCTCCTCATGTTTTTGGATTCTTTTTTCTCTTTTCTGTTTTGATTGGCTGTTTTCTACTACCTTGTCTTCTAAATCACAGATTCAATCCTCTGCTTCATCTAATCTACTATTGATTCCTTGTAATGTATTCTTCATTTCATTTACTGTATTCTTCATTTCTGACTGGTTCTTTTTTTAAATGTTTTCTATCCCTTTGTTGAAATTCTACCTGAAGTCATTGAGCATCCTTATAACCAGTGTTTTGAATTATGTATCTGGTAGATTGCTTGTCTACATTTTAATTCTTATTCTGGAGCTTTCATTTGGGACGTGTTTCTTTGTTTCCTCATTTTGTCGGCCTCCCTGTGTTTGTGTCTATGTATTAAGTAGGGCTGCTATGTCTCCTGGTCTTAGCAGTGTGGCCTTATGTAGTAAGTTTCCTGTGGGTCCCAGTGGTAGGAATCTCCCTGAGCCGACTACTCCAGGTGTGTCCTTTGTGTGGGTGGTGTGTGCCGTCGGGTAGAGCAGTTGGTTGCTGTTTGCACATGAATGGGAGGTATTAACTCTCCAGCTGATTAGTTTTGAGGACTGGCCGTGACTACAGTGGAGGAGCTGTTGTGCAGAGGCTGACAGAAGCAGGATTCACTTTAGCAGGGCTCTGGTGCCTACTGAGTCTGTCCTTTGGGTGTGTCATTTGTGGAGGTGGTTGGGTGATGCTCTGGTGTGGTCTGGCCACAGGGGGTATGGGTTCTGGGGCTTCTTGGGAGGGTCTCTGGTACAGGCCAAGGTCAGCTACTGCTTGTGCCCTGCCCCAGGGCCACTTTGTGTGAGCTGCAAAGTGATCTGTAGATGGTGGTGCTGGACTTGTAGGTGCCTGGGAGAGATAAAGCTGCAAACTGAGGCTGCCTGCCATTAGTGCAGGGCTTGGGACCACTTAGCAAGAGATACAGGGTATGCTGAGGCCTGGCATACCCATCTGAGGCCAGATGTTTCTTTTAGAGGTTTTTTGATCCTTTGAGAGTTTTTAGGACAGTCTGCAGCATGAGCCAAGGTAGGCCATTTGTATGGAAAAGCCACTGGAAGTGTCTTGGGTGGGCCCTCAGGTTGTGTAAGGTGGGATCTCTGGGAATCACCAGGGCAGTGCCAACAGTGTTAGTTAGCCAGGTTGATGGAGTCTCAGATATGGTGTTCACCTGTATCTGTGTGCTGGATAGGGGGAAGGTTCAACAAAGGAACAATACCAGCACTTCTGTCTGGGAGGAAGCTGCCCGTCCAGGCCTTGCCCTGACACCAGACAATTCAGTTTCTCCCTGTGTGTCCCTGGAGTCTTTTGAGTGCTGCTCCAGAGCTCTCTCTGGGAGCTCAGAGAGAGTGAGTCCATCAGTGAGTATGTCCGTGTGTGGGTCCTTTAAGAGGAATGCCTGGGACTCAGCAGCTCTCTCTCTGTCTCAGCCACTATCTCTGCTGGTTCTCACAGTCAGAAGTTATGGGCACTTTCCTTCCCGGCTCTAGAAACCCTGGGCTGGGGAGCCTGGTGTGGGGCTGGGACCACACAGCTGAGATATCCCTTAAATTTTTAACTGCCACATGTGGGTGTGGGACCAGAGTTTCCACATCTCTGTCCCTCCTACCAATGTTGAGGTGACTTCTTCTGTATATCCTTAGTTATAGCACGTCTGTCCAGCTAGACATTAGGCAATTCTCAATGGTGATTGATTGTTCCATAGTTGTAATTTTGATGTGGTCATGAGAGGAGGCAAACATAGCATTTACCTGCTTCGCCATCTTGACCAAAACTCAGATTTTGTTTTTAATGTGACATAGATGTTCCAAAATTCACCTGGAGGTCTTAGCAAACAAAAATACACAAGAATACTGAACAAGTTGATGAGAGAACTGAAACGAACAGATATCAAAACATATTATAAAGCCACAATCATGTAAACAATATATTACAGCCATGGGAATAGAGATCAGAAACAGTGAAAAGGGGAATAATTATATTCATAAGAATTTATATATGAGTCATTGGCAAAAAGGATGAAATATTCAATAAATAATTTGGGAGCAAGGCTCTTTGCGGAAAGTAGTTAGAGTCTTATGCCATTTACCAAAGTACAATTTAGATTGATTAAAAAATGTAAGTAAATAGAAAAAAAATAACGATCTAAAAGAAAATTTAAAATTTCTCTATAAATCTTTGTAAATATAGTACTGAAAGTCAGAAACTTAAAGCCTTTTTAGTTTTGACCATTTATAACTAAAGCCTGGAAATAAATATACCTGAATTTTTTTGTTAGAGAATTAGGTCTTAGATCTTTTATATTAAAGCATAGGGTAAGGTTCTCCCGGGTTTCTGTTCAAACTTTAATTGGTCTTGGCAGCAGGCTTGGGAGGAAAAGAAAAGGACATGTGGGATGGGCAGGGAGGGTGTTGAAAGGTGGAGCCAGATCTCATTTAGTCCCGGGTTGCTGCTTCCCTTGACAGTGCCATCTTATTATAAGGGGAGTTGAAATAGTATAGTGGGAGGGGAAAGAGCATGGAAGAGATCTGGCCAGGATACTGCAGTTGAATGTATTTTATAAGTGACAATACAACACATTCGTCCTAGGTAGTAGACCACTAACACATGATACTTTAGAATTTCTAGGTGGCATTCTTCCTTATGCATGTTCATCTCTTCAAATTATTTCTTTTGTTTTTGTTTTGCTTTCCCCGGATTCTGTGGGAAAGCAGTAAAGTTCATAAGTAATGTTTTGTAGGCTCTTTTTATAGGAAAGTTTTCTGGAAATTCTTATTAGAAGGAGAATACAAGCAGTAGTAATGTTTCTACAAGGACAAGGACTCGGCAATTTAATGATTTCTCCTGAATTTGGTTTTGGGGCTGGAGATAGAAATAGGAAGAAGTGGAACTGTTAGGTTACATGCATTTGGAACTTTAATGGATGTTGCTGAACTGCCTTCTGTTGAGATGATCCCATCTGTAGACCTCCTCTAATGTCAGAGAGCATCGCCCCCCCGCACTTGGACCAGCACACTGTGTCACACATTTTGATCTCTCTCAGTCTGATACAGCATCTTGGTGAAATCATGATTTGCATTCAGCGTTCATGACTGAGGTTGAGCATTGTTCCACCTGTTTTGAAAGTCACCTGAATTTCCTTTTCTGGGAATCAGAGAACACTTTAGAGCTGGAACAGACCTTTGAGGTGAAGTCCAACTACTCATCCTACAGATGAGGAACCTGTTTGGCGATGGTCACTTGGCTGGTCCTTGACTGAAAGAGGACTAAAACCAAGGCTTTTATTTGTCATAAAAGCTGTCTGGGTGACAATAAAACAGGATCTGTAAAGGTCTCTGGGGGCAATCTGGGGTTTGGCTGTAGAACAAGAAAGCCTGGAAATTACAGTGCAATGTCACAATGCCTTAACTGTGAAGCCAAGCTTTTACTCACCCAGAACTTCTGGTACCTCATCTGTAAAATGAAATTAATATTAGCTTTTTTGCCAAGGTTTCAGTGATTAGGGTTAATGTATATAAAGTAGTGACATAAATAGGCTCAGCATTGTTAACACCCTCCTCATATTTCTGCATTTTGTTATCTGAGTTTCCCACTTACATGTAAGCTCCAAGGGAGACTTAAAGTTCTTAAAAATAGAAGTGAAACATCACACCCATATTGACTCCCAGAGATCTGAGAAGAAAGCTTACCCACTTTGTCACTCTTTTATGGTTTGTCTTCCAGCAAGTTACCTTTTTCAGATTTCCAGGAAATATTAAAGCCTCCAGATTTCCAAAGGAAAAACTGTGTGTGTGCTGGCCAGGTTTTGACCCACTCTCAAGCAGGAAGGGGGAATGGGAAGAGAGAAGGGAAGGGAATTACTGAAAACATGTTATTTTCAACCCAGCCCAGATGATCATCCCAGGTGTTCTTAGGATTGCCAAGAGTCAAGGTTTTTTTGTTTGTTTTTTTTTAAATGGGTGTTATTTCACTATTATCTGTGTTTGTCTTCACTCTGCTTAACCTTTCCTATATTTTGAAAGAGAATAAGGTCAAATGCAGAGCTGGGTCAAAGGACAGGGTCTGCCCCAGCCCTTCTCTTCCCAGAGGCCATGGAAGGCCTTTCTTCCTCTCCTAAGCTCTGAGCAGTCATTTTCATGGGCATCTTGGACATCTCCCCCAGGTGGAAGGGTGAAGAGGCATCTTTAGTCCTTTCGCTGTCACCTCTAGTTCTGCACTCACCCTGCCATTGCCTGCCCTGGTCTTAGGTAAAATCAAAATAGCAATTCTAACAGTTCTGAAAAATGAATGAGAAAGTTAATTTCTTAAGGGCCTCTGTTCTACTCTCAATTCTAGTCTTTTTCCAAGTGTGGCTCTCTGACCATGTGTACGGATTTCTTGGGTGCCTATTGGAAATGCAGATTCTTAGCCTCCCCTCCCCCATAGACTTCCTGAATTGGAATCTCTGGGGGTGGAACCCATAAACAGGCATTTTCCACAAGGAGTCCCAGAAGTACACTTAAGTTTGGAACCACTGCAATTCCTTCCTGGTTCCTTATTTCCTTTCTTTCTCTCTCCTGGTACCCCTTAATTTCCTTTTATCTTTCCTCATTCCTTTGGACTCATGCTCACCTGTTTGCTCCCTCATTCCTCCTCCTTAATGCTAAGGATTTAGAGTAGCCTGTTGAACTGTTCTTTTAACATAATAAATTTAAGATCTCTGGAAACTCAGCTAGGAGAAGAAAAAAAACTGTATTTATTTATCGCTACGTTGCTTGTCCTCATAAAAGAAAGGTAGACACAAAGCTATCCTCTCTGAGCACCAGCTTTGGGAAGTACATCATTCTTTCAGGTACCCAGAGGTATAACATTCACAGCTGGTTTCACTACAGGGGATGGACCTTGGAGGTTGGAAATGCCCTTCTTTAGAGAAACATCACTGGTGTGATGTGTCAGCGGGGTCAGCTATCACCAGCCTCAGAATCAGACTCTGGCTTGAGTACCCTTGCTGGAGGGCACAAAGTGGTGAAGACATTTAGGGAAGATGGGGTCAATAGGACAAGAAACAGTGGGGGAGGTAGTGAGGGGTGGCAAAGGGGAGTGTCTGCATGGAGTTTGGAGTGGGTGCCATGAGGGTCCTGAACCTCTGCTTTTGTCTTCCACAGCCACTGGAGGAAGAGACCAAGATGAATGCAGAGGTGAGTTCTTTAAAAGTACCAGTTGAAGGAATGTTTTTCTTGCAGTGTTCTTCATTTCTCCTTCACAGAGTGTCTTCTGTCCCTACAGAGCTTTCAGAAACATTGGCACAAACTTGAAAACATTCCCCCTCTAACCTACCCATGTGCACATGGCTCTGGATGACAGGAGAAGAGTTAGGTCCCTTTGAGTTCTTATCTGTGTCTGTCCTGAATCAGTTAGAAGAGAATTTATCTACTACAGTTAATCCTGAAACAACACTCACAGGCTTAGGGGAGTTTGGACAGTGGCCTATGGGGGGGTGCTGGGTCCAGAGCCAGCTGTGTGTTATTCTGGGGACACTTACTGCTGCTTACTAGAAACTTCCTCTGCATCATCTCCTTGATGCTGTCACTTCCAGTGTACCTGTTGTTTGATACAATGAGACGTCTAGTCCTTTGTCCCTTTGCTTTTTCCTGACTGATCAGCCCCTTTCCTGCTTTTACTCCCTTCCAGTCTAGACCCTGGAGTCCAACTCTTCAACTGCTATTATGCTGCTGTCCCCTCCTCCTTTTCCTCTTATTCTGTTGATGTGCTGTTGCAATCCCAGAGTCTGTTCCCACAGAACAGTGGTGTTGGGTGAGTGGCACAGCCTCCTGCTGTTTGCATCGGTCAAATGTCTCAAAACCCCATGTGGGCTAAGCACTGTCCGCCAGCTAAGCACTCTGTGTAGCCCTGGGCAGCTTTGTTCCCCACTGCACTGAACAGCCAGCTCCGGTCTTCGTCACTCCTCCCAGCTACCTCCTCACTCTGAGCAGCTGGATCACCTTTTACTTTACAGAGAAAACCGGGAACCATGAGACATCATCCCTCTCAATTCCTGCCTCACCATTTGTCTTGTTCCTCTTGTCACAGTGGGAGGGATGTTTATCAGTGATAGAGCTCCAGGGTGCAAGGCCTGGAAAACCCAACTTAATGTAGATTTTGTTTAGGAAGTCCAAAGGAGGGCAGGCGTAAGGGAAGGTTGATGCAGTGGCTCAGCTGTTTCATCGAGGATCCAGGATCTTTGCACTTCTGCTCTTCCTCCAAGTGTCAGTTCCATCCCAGAGGTCACCCCCCTATGTCTGTAGGATAGCAGCCAGCAGCATCTGGGGCTACGTGCTTCCTTGGGCACTGTGAGCAAGATAGAGAGAGCTTCCTTCAGCTCTCCCAGAAGAGTGGGAATCTCTTTCCTTGACGCCCTACCAAATGCCTTCTTAGGGCTTCCTGGCTAGAATCTGGTCCCATTCCCGTTCCTGGACTGATTCCTATGTCAGAGGAGCCAGTTGGCTTAGACTCCTCAGGTCCACCTGGGGCAGCTTAGCCCCTACCACTAGGCTGGACATAGGAAGAAGAAATGGGGATGGACCCATCGCATCCATTCCAAGACATTTCTGGTGAAAGTGCACCCCTCTCCATGCGCTGAACTGCAAATTCTGTTGCCTGTTCAGACCTTGCACTGCCGCCCTCATTACCTCCTTTACCAGCTGCATTGTTTACCTAATTTATACGAGCTCGTTCTCATTAATATTTCAAAATGCTTTAGTTTTTACTTTTTTTCAGAACAAAAGAACACATGGTATCTTGTCAAGCTATGTAATCCTATTTTTCTCACCCCCTTCAGAGGCCGGCTTCTTGAAAGAGATGTCTGCAGCTAATTTCTCCATTTTCTTCTCTGAGTCATTTTAACCTGCCATAGTCTGGCTTGGGCCCCTAATGAAATTCATCTTAACTAATTAAAAAAAATTTTTTTCGGTAATATTGTAAGTACACATACCTAGTACAAAACTTAAAAGCTACAAAATGGTAAACAGTCAAAAGTAAGTGTTGCTACTTCTCATCCCCCCAGCCTCCCCTTGCCAAAGCTGACTTCTGTTCACCATTTTCTGGTGCCTCTGACCCCTTATCTGAAGGCCCTTATGACTCACCTAAATTCTCATGTCTTAGAAGTTCTGAAGAAAGAGGAGAAACTTTGCATTAACATTAAGCGTACAACCTGGACCAGTAACAGTTACATCAATCATCAATTACCACTTCTGTCCTATAATTTCGACCTTTCCTTCTTTGATGGCTTTTTCCTCTTAACCGTTTAAAAACATTCCCAGACCTTTGGTCCCCTTCCAACAATTCCCTCTTCTCTTCTTCCTTAAACACTTACTATTTCGTGTCTGTGACCACCTTCTCACTTCCCTTTTATATCCAGTCCCACTGCAGTCTGACTTGGTTCTCACTGCTTCACTAAAACGTCTCAGGTGAAAGTTACTAGTGGCCTCCGTATTGCCAAATTTGGTCCAAACCTTTTCTTTGAAGCATTTGACACTATTGACATTGTTCTTGAAATATCCCCATGACACCCCAGGGTTTCTGTCTGTCTCTCTTGTGACTTCCCAGACTCATTCTTAGGCTCATCTTCTCTCTTTAAAAGTTTGTGTTTCCCAGGGTACTTCTCGCTCTCCCCACTGTCCTTGGGAACTCACCTGACCCCACAGCTTTTGCCAGTTGTATATTTAGGAATATCCCAAATGGATGTGTCCAACCAGGTCTTTCTCCTCAACTCCAGATCCATACTGATAGGTCGGCCAATAAAGGAACATGCGTGGTCAGGAAAGTTAAGAAAGTTTTTATTGTAAGAGAGAAAAATATATCGGACTGAGCAAAGACCGCTACAGTCCAGGCTGCACATCTAAAGGAGACTCGCAGCCCTGAAGAACAGGGTGAGGAGGGTTTTATCGGGTCTGTTCTGACAGAGTAGCATTGTTTGAACAGAAAATGTTGACTGCCTGCAAGCCAGTAGCTGTTTTGTGGTGTTTTCTGTTATCGCAAGTTTGGCTCTGTCTGCAGGTGCCCGCCAACAGACATTTTGTTGTTTTCTTGCAGACGTGGCTCTATCTGTAAGTCAAGTTGTCTGAGACCTGACATTCAGAGGCCTGACGTTAAGTCAGGGTCTCTAACATTCAGAGACCAAACACATACCTCCAGAAGCCTGGAGTGCTCGTCTTCATTTAAGGTTCCACAGGCATCCTAACACATTGTCACCTAAGCTGGACTTGCTGTTTTTCACCTGCTCCCAATATGCTTCTTCTCAGGGAAGGGCACCACTGCCCTCTATTTACCTGGACTCAAAGCCTGATGTCCTACTCCTTTCTTTCTCACATTCCATGCTGTAAATCCTATTATTTCATTGATTTAATCAGTCACTAAAATTTATGTAACAAAACACTGTCAGACTGTAGATTTGGCTTTATGACTATAATGGTAAAAACTAGCTATCTGTCTATTTATCTGTCTATCTATCTATCTATCTATCTATCTATCTATCTATCTATCTAATCTATCTATCTGTCTATCTCTATCAATAGGTAGATAGAGATAGATATGGTATTTGTACTCATGGAACTTATTGAACTAGTGATACCATAACATGTTTCAAATCTGTCTATTCCTTACTTTACTTTCTGCCTGCTCATCACTTCCTCACTTCCCTAATTCTGTACTTACTCTCTTTATTTTACTTACCTTCCTCTAGGTCATTCTCTTTCCCTTTCTGAGAGTAGAGGAAAAGACCTTAGACACAGAGGGTACTCCTTGGCCCTTGGGCATTACACCTTATCTTTGCTGGTCTGTTCAGGGCCCCTCTCTTATATTTATTTTCTTCTTCCTTTTGTCTCCATCTCCAGTCTCAGCCTCCCAAACACAGCTGTTCTAATGTAGTAAATGTTTACCTTTTCACTTACATGTATTCATGAAAATATGTTATTTTTTGTATAAATATGTTTTACATTTACAAACAGTAAAATTCACCATTGTTTTGGTGTACAGTTATGTGAGTTAAAATACATGCATAGATTTGTGTACCTATCACTATCATCAGAATTCAGATTCTCCAAAACATTCCCTTCTATTACCACTTTATTGTCACAGCCTCCCTGATCCGTAACCCCTAGCAACCACTGTGTGAATATATTTTAATTTAAATTATTAAATTGTGTTACAGCTTATATCTCGGTCTCTTTGTTTTTTCTTTTTCTTTTTTCATGATGTAACATATAGTTAATGTGCTGTACAGTACCCCATGCTGTGCACCCATTTAATCCTCACAAAACACCTATTAACAACATGTTGCTATTACCTCTGTTCTGTAGATGAGGAAAATGAGGGTTAAGTAAATTGCCCTAAGTCACAGAGTATTAGGGACAGAATAGGGATTCAAGCCATGATGTTTCTGACTCCATGAATGCCCTTGTTCTTGTCTATATTCAGCTAATCCTGTCCATCCTGTTCAAGTGTCATTTCTGCTATATGAAATGTTTTCTAGAGCTTTCTCCCTGGAAGTATACCTCCATGTTGTGAATTTCCTTTGCCCTTCACTTATCTCGTTTTTGTTACCTTCCTTTCTCTGACTTCAAGTATAGCTGTCTGTGTGCCTTGTTCATCTAGGTATCCCCTCACCCATAGTTTGTCCTCACTAAATTTCAGTTGACTAAATGATAGGATAATTCAGAAACTGTTTGTAGGCACTTAAGAGGGTTCAAGGCACTATTTTGTAGTGGTTTAGTGCACGAGTGGGATTTAAAGACGTTCTGTCATTTACTACGTGGGTTATTTCAAACAAGATTTTCCCACACACTAATGAAAACAAGCCTGGTAAAACCCTCCTACTAGGGCTGGAGGATAAAGGAAGAGCAAATTAAATCAGGCATACAAAGCATTTAGCTCAGCTTAAACAAGCTGAGTTCTTTCCTGCTCCGCACTACATCTGCCTCTACTCCCAAATATCACTCCCAACACAACTCGTGAAAATAAGCAAATCCTGTTTACCGAAGACATGTTTAATTGCATGAATAGAGGTAAAGGTCAACTCTTGATAAAAGTGAAACTATGGTTCCATCCTGGAAGTGCCCTGTTGCTTTCTTCTTTTCTTTTAGCAGCAGTATTTCTGAATTTCTTCCGCAAGCCACAGGCAGTGCAGGATTCGTTTCTTTTCAGCAATCAGTTCCTTTTCAGAGACCTGGCCCAAGAGTTTCTGGACAAATATATTTTGGTCTTTCAGGAAAATATTCTTATTCACTCCTACATTTGGCATATTCTCCAGGGACCCAGATTTAAAATGGAAGCTTAAATGTCTGTTTCGTTTTAGACCAGGGCCTTTCTCTTCAATCCATGTCAACGGACTGCAAAAAGAAACAAACAAACCCCCCCCCGTGCCGTCCCAATAATGTTAGAGATTCCACAGGAGCACAAACGGATGCTTGCTGCCACCTCAGCATCACCTGGTAACAGGTTCTCATTTTGCACCTATCTTCCCTGCAGTTGCTACTCACTGTGGTGGTTCAGATGGCAACCTAAACTCCACTAGCTTCTCAAAGGTCATGGGTGATTGTTTCCAACTTTACTGCCAAACAGTCCTTTACTTAATTTTGCCATCAGCCAGGATGAATTCATTCAATGATATTTGTGTGAACATTAATTTGTTATTCAGGAGTTTTTACCTGCATTTCATGGATTCCTCTAGGGGACCCAGATGTGGTCTACAGGCAATCCAGGAACCATAAGTTCTTAGAGTTATTTCATCACATTCTCAAAGAACTCTATGACCTCCAGCACACGCAAGAAAACACTAGACTCTTCCTGCTGATTAATAAAGCACCTTTTTCCATTTTAAGCACTCACAAAAATCTAAAATCCAAACAGGATAGACTCCACTTCTCTAAAGTCTCTCCTTTCTCTCAATTTGTGTTTTGTGTTTATAGTAAGAGCTGTTTATTCATAAGAAGTTTCACTGAATAATATGGGAAGAAAACTATAAAATCTGCTTTCTTTTATATATTCGAAAAACAATATAGCATTAAGGATCTTTTAAATGGAAAAAAACAAACAAACAAGCCTCTATAATTCTTCCACTAAATAAAAGTATCTTCAGTTTGAGATAATCCTTTCATATATTGGTCTATACGTATGTGGCATGTAAGTCATAAAGTATAAACAATTTTGATTATGCCACTTTTACTTATTTTAAAATATTTTTATTTTTGTCTGCATATACTGTAAAATTGATTAATTTAATATTTTATTGTTTCCATTTGACCTCTTTTCAATTGTAAACATGAATATACTGTATTCAACATCTTCACACATATATACAGTGTACTCCCCTTCTTCTTAGCACAAAGTCTCAGGAATGAGATGATTTGGTGTTGGCCTCTGGCTACTTCTCTTTGCTTCCCCCTTACTTTTCCTTTCCTAAAAGGATGAGTGAGGGTCAAGGACAAGGCAATTTTGTTGGACTGTTGTGCTAAGTGATGGAGTTTTGAGTGGGAACAGGGGAAACGTATAATCCTGAGCATGCATCAAGGTGTCTGACCTTCTCTTGTTTCTTGCCACCATGGCTCAGATTTCCTCTCTCCTCTCCCACTGGGCCAGGGGTGGAGAGGTCAGGCCAGGGGTGGAGAATTTAGACCAGTGTTGCTAAGGAATGAAGGGAAACTACCATTTGTTTGCTTGCATGTTTGCTCTCTGCCTCTAGAGTGATGGGCCATAATAAGGCTTAAGATTTAGAAGTAGGGTTGCAGGAAAAGGGCCCAAGCAAATTACTTAAGATTGTTTTAGGTGTTTTAGGAAGCTCAGGGCTGCTTCCAACTTGGGGAAAGGAGCCCTTCCCTTTGGCTAACCTAGCTACTAAGATCTACACTAAGTGTGGAGTGAATGTTTAAGAGGAAAAGATCTGAAGTATATAAAGGGTGAGTCATTCCATCCATACATGCAGGGAGACATCAGGAAAGATACTGAGAGTAACTTCCTCATTGTGTGGTCCTATATGCTAAAAGCTTTGAAAGTCACTGTTTTCTAATCACGTATTAAAGTGATAACATCAGCTGTTGGCACTTTATTGCACACTGGATGGAGTAGAGCTGAGGACGGGACCTGGTCTACTTGTGTTCATGGCACAGATAGCACTTAACTTCCGACATCCCAACCAAAACTCAAACTTGAATTCATAGACATAGCTCTTCTTCATAGCTCTTCTGTTCCTCCTCTCTGTGAAAACTTTCACTTGCAAATATTTGCATTCATCAACGTGGGCACTAACTACCTGCAAAAATGCATCTTAGTTCTCACCTTCTACAGGGAAGTATTCAGCCACATCCACATCCCTAGTATCAGCATGTGTCTGCAAGAATGGTGGAGGTGGTGATTTTCTAACAGTGCTCCTCACTCCTGAAGGACAAGGGGGGCAGGGGCACGCATGGCTTTGGCACCACTCCTACCAACTGGCTTCAACAGGAGTTGAAACTTGTACCTCTTCTATATACTGGCTGTCCATATAAGATTTGGGTTGAAAAAGTGTTCTAATGCTTATTTTTACATAGTTTGAAAACTGCTGGTAAAATGCAAAGAACATGGGCTTGAGAGTAAGCTGCACTAGGATTTCCTAGATTACTCTGGGATCTTAGGAAAATGATGACTACCTCACTGACAGGTGAAGACTATGATAAGGTAAAGACAAGGCTGTTTTCCATGGTATTCCTTTCTCATGCCATTCCTGTGAATTTTTGGAGAGTTGTGATAATTTGGGGACTGGAGACGGGCTGCCTAAATATGATTAAGTGTGATTTTCACACAATCATTTTTGTCCCGCAGTGACAAAGTAAAGCCAGCCCTAATGCCCTTGACAAGTTTTTTAACTTCTCTGAGTCAGATTCCTTGGTGATAATAATGCCCATTTCAGGGAGTTAGTATAAAGATTAAATTTTAAAAATCCCTGTAAAAGGTCTAGGCCTGTACCTGACACATAATAAGCACTCAATAAACATTAGCTAATACTGTCACTTATACAACAGAGTTTCAAGTAATGACCCCTGTCTTGCTAGTCCTTTTATTGACCTTTCAAGATCAAGTCTCCCCTCCTCCCCATCCCTTGCTGGGTTCTGCTCCATTCCACTGTTGTTTGGAGGTAGTTGTAACTTAATAAATTCTGTCTGGAAACAACTGGCAGAGGATCCTAATGTGTAGTAAAAAGCAATGGAAAGACATCTACTTATAGCTGGAAAAACTTCTGGCCTACGGACTGAGATTTGGGGGAGACAGAAAAGAGGCCCACATATCCTAAAGCATTCTTAGGCAAAGTCAGAAGACAGAGGTGCATTCACAGGATAAGATGGCTTTACTTTGTCACATTGCATACTAAACCATGGGGCATGTAAACCAAGCAGGAACCAACCTGCTTTAAAGAACTGCAGTTCAGCAAGTTTCCTATTCTGCAAGTCATTAAAATTATCCCTTTATATGAATCAACACTAACCTGTAAATCAAAAGTTCATATTCAGGGAAGACAAAGAATCTAGTAAAAAGGAATTAAATTAGTAAACTAGTAAAACTAAGGTGCTCTATCTATTAACTAAAATATTTTGGTTACCAGTCAAATTTTTAAAAAGTAAATGATAATTACGAACTCTATAAAAAAGGTGGTCTAACGTATAAAAAATTAATTCCCATGGCTAGGATTTTTTGGTTGTTTGTCTTGTTTTGTTTTATTGAGGTGGTGTTGACAATTAACATTATATTAGTTTCAACCTATGGCTGGTTTTAAAAGCTCATGGTACAGTCTTTACAAACATTCCCAAATGTGATGACAAAGATTAAAATTAATGCTGCTTAGTAACACCAGATAAAAATAAATTTGAGCTATTCCAAATATTTTGATTCACCTAAGAAAATTTCTCATGTCCTTCCATATAATATAGAGTGTTAGACTTCGAGGGAATGCAAAAATGTCAAGATGTTTCCTGTACCTCAATTTCCTAATCAGTAAAAATAAATAATAATAACTACACAACTTTACCTATGTTGCAGTAATGGTGTGAAATTAAAATTGCAACTTGTGGGGTGGAAAGTATTATATGAATTTAAGAAATTATGATAAGGTATTTGCCATCTGTCCTCACCCCTCAACCGATACTTACCTCCCCTTTGTAATAATGAGAGTCAACCCTTGCTTCCCTCACATCTTGTTTCCTGACACCTACTCAAATTTCAAAACTGAGCACAGCACCTCCTCCTCTATGAAGTGTGATCTGACCTCTCCAGGTTCCTCTTCCCTGCACTCTTGCAGCATCTTGAAATACTTTTAGTTCTGAACACAGGGGACAGCACCTGTCTGTGGACAGGTATTACCATGGCTGCAATTCTACATGATTAGAATCAGAGCCAGGGGCTATCACTGCTCTGACTCCACATGTAGCATTTCCAAGCTCTGCATGTTTTACCTTCATTTGTGACCTCTGCTTTTCTCTTTTAAAGAGGATATGCCTGAAAATGCACATTGATCAGGCTTAATTCACAGACTCAAATACTTTTCTCATTTTGTAAATACCCAATGATCTGTTTAGTTTACTAACAAAAGACCCACCTACCTGGAAAACACATATAGAGACATTCTAAAACCCTTGCTGTTTTATTTTACAGAGCTGAAATGCTTTTCAAAGAAATCTGTAAATAGGCTTTTCTGTTGAAAAAGACTTGGTATGAGAAATAAAGAATCAGAACATTTTGGGAACACTATGATGTGATGATAAATCTGATAAATAGAACCTTAAATTTTAGTCACACCAAGGGATGACTATTTGGACATGTGATAAGGAAACAGGGTCAAATGTTAATGACAGGATCTAGGTGGTAGTTGTATGGGTGTTCACTGCAAAATTCTTTCATGTTCACCATATGTCTGAAATTTTCATAATAAAATGTTGGAAAAAATTCAGGCCACAGAGGCCACTAGATCTGATATTGCTCACCTGTATGGCTTAGGTAACCTGCTCAAATTCTGTAAGTCTCTATTTACTTACTAGCAAAGGGGACTGTGTTTGTCTTACTTATCTTACAGGACTGCCGTGAGGATAAAGCAATGTAAGTGAAAGCTCAGTACCTACTCTGTCTGTAGAAGCAGACAGCCCTTCTGGAGTTGGAGATGGGGGTATAGCCTTTTGGGCTCTCTTTAGATTCACCCTATTGAACACAGGAGAATGTCATTAAGTTTCCTTCTCCTCACAGTTTCTCACAACTTACCGTTTGTTGTCTGTCTCCAAGCACACAGTCATTTTCATATACTGATCTTCCTTTCGCTCTTCCAAAGTGGCGGACACAACAGAAAGCTCTCCAAAAAGAGAAACCAACCAGGTCAGTCGAGAAATGCCACTGAATGCGGGGAAGCCAAACCGCTCTTCTTCCAATGGGCCAGCTGTGGAGAATCACAAACACTGTGAAAACTGAGAAGTAAGGGACTGACAGCTGAAGATCAAGGGAAGGACATGCAGAAACATGACAGAGAGTGAACAGATATGACTGGCTGATCAGACAATGCAACCTTGCCTTACCACATGGTTGTGCAAGATGACTAATAACACAGATGAAAACTCAGGTACCTGAATGTAAACTTTCATGAAAATGTCTCCATTTTTTTCTTGTTTATTAAATTCAGTTTTATTAGTATAATAAAACATTTTATTGGAAACAGCAGTCCATCTAGTCTACAGGATATTAAAAAAATTTTAGGTTTCTAATACCTGTGTGTATATAAACATACATATACAAACATATACATCTACATTAAATACCGTATAACTGTCTGTAAATGGCAAGAATGTGAAGGCATCATGATAATTGTGAAGGAAACTACAATACCTATAAAATATGTCGATATCAAGAAAATTGATAGTTTTCTTAGTCTTCATAATTTCTTGAACAAAGTACATTCAAAAGAGCATCTGTGTGATACATCTAGTCAAGATGCTGCTTCTTTCTCCCTAGACTAAATCTTAAACATAACCTAGATTTAAAAACTTCATACTTGTTACATTGCTCTATAAATCAAAGATTTCTTATAACTTTTGATATTGACTTACAGCAATTCATAATTAGGAATATGTTTTCAAAAAGGTGAGTTATAAATAAGAGCAAAGAGCTTTTCAATCAATATGGTGGAGTAGGCAAACACTGTGCTTGCCTCCTTCCATGACGATACCAAAACTACAACTAAATCACAGAATAACCATCATGAGAACCACCTGAAAACTGACTGAATATAACTCCTAAACCAAGGATATAAAGACAAACCCATACAGAGACTGGTAGGAGGGGCAGAGGCATGGAATTGGAAGGCCACATACCCATGGTGTGACAATTAAGAAATGGTAGGGATACTTTAGTTGTGTAGGTCCCCCTGAGGAGTGAGGGGTCCCAGCCCCACACCAGGCTCCCTAGACCAGGGCTCCAGTGCTCAGGAAAAAAATCCCCAAAATATCTGGCTATGAAAGCCAGCAAGTATTACAGGTAAGTGAGATGGAGGGCTACTGGAGATTTAGGTGTTCCTCTCAAAGGGCCCCAACACAGATAATTCACTCAAACTCATCTTCTCTGAGCTCCAGTACTGGGAAAGCAGCTCAAAAAGCACCAGGGACATAAGGAGAGGGTGAGGGCTGGAGAGGCAGGGTTTGGGGAAACTCAATCAGGAGACATAAGTGCTGGAAGACTCCATTGTTCCTTTGTTGAGCCCTCCTCCCACCCAGTATGCAGAGGCAAGTGGGTACCACATTAGAGCTCTCCATTAAACTGGCTAACACCCTGGTGATTCTTTGAGACTCTGCCCCACCCATTTTACACATCTGACATGAACCTCTTCCAGAAGCTTTTCCACACAAACTGCCTGTCTGAGCTCGAGCTGTGAACTTTCCTAAAATTTCTCAAAAGTTCACAAACCCCAAGCAAGCAGTATCTGGCCTCAGTGTGCCCTAAATCTCTTGCTAAGTGGCCTTAAACCCAGAACTAGTGGCAGCTGGCCTCAGATCTCAATTTAGCCTCTCCCAGGTACATTCAAGTCTAAGGGCATGGCAACCATCTTCAGATCACTTTGCAGCTATCAGGTGGACCCAGGCTGGACACAAGTAGTGGCTGACCTTGGCCTGCACCAGAGCCCCTCCCAAAAGGCCCACAAAATGACATACCGGGTGGCTAGTTTCAGACCACTACAGAGGACCACCCAACCAGCTTCACAAGTGACATACCAAAGGCAGACTCTGCAGGCACTAGAGCCCTGCTAAAGCAAATCCACTTTCGTGGGGTCACAACCTTCACAATAGCTCATTCACTGTAGTCACGGACATTCCTTATAGCCAGGCAGCCTGAGGGTCAATCATCCCCACTGACATCAAAACAGTAATCAAGGCTGAACCACAACAGGACCTACAAAAGGGACAAACAGGGAGTACCCTATCAGGTGAATAGGGAGACTGTGCCACTTGGCCACAAAGTACACCTACTACATAAGGCCAATACCAAGAGTAGGACACATAGCAGATTTACCTAATACATAGAAACAAACACTGGGATTCAGCCAAATAAGTAGACAAAGAAACATGTCCCAAATAAAAGAACAGAACTCCAGAAAAATAATTAAATGAAATGGAAACAAGCATAGTTCCAAACACTGGTTATAAGGATGCGCAGTGATCTCAGTGAGTATTTCAACAAACAGGAAACATAAAAATGGAGATAGAAAACCTAAAAAAGAACTAGTCAGAAACAAAGAATTCAATAACTGAAATGAAGGATACATTAGATGGAATCAACAGTAGATCAGAAAAGCAGAGGATTGAATCGGCGATTTGGAAAATAAGGTAGCATAAAATACCCAATCTAAAGAAGGAAAAAATTATAAAAAATGAGGATTAAGAGACCTCTAGGACATTAAAAATACCAACATTCATATCATAGGGATACCATAAGCAGAAGAGAGAGAGAGAGTAATAGATTGAAAACCTACTTGGAGAAATAATAACAAAAACAACTTCCCTAACCTGATGACAAAAATAGATACACAACTCTAGGAATCACACAGAGTCCCATATAAAATTAACCCAAAGAGTCCCCCACCAAGATACATCATAATTAAAATGCCAAAGGATAAAAACAAAGAGAGACTCTTAAGAAGAGCAAGAGGAAAGCAGTTAGTTACCCACCAGGGACTGTCAGCTGATTTCCCAACTCAAACTTTGCAGGCCAGAAGAGACTGGCAGGAAATATTCAAAGTGATAAAAAGCAAGGACCTACAACCAAGATTACTCTACCCAACAAAGCTTTAATTTAGAATTGAAGGACAGATAAAGAGCTTCTCAGAAAAGAAAAACCTAAAGAAGTTCAACACCAAACAGGTATTACAAGGAATGTTAAAGAGATTTCTAAAAGAAGAAGAAATAAAATGTAAAAAAGTTGAATAACAAAATGGCAATAACTACATATCTGTCAACAATTACTTTCAATGTACAATGATTAAATGCTCCAATCAAAAGACAAAGGGTGGATGCATGAATAAGTACTCAAGACCCATACATGTGCTCCCTACAAGAGATCCACTTCAGATCAAAAGACACACAAAGACTGAAAATAATGGGATGTAAACGACATATTTAATGCAAATGGAAACAAACAAACAAAAAAACTGGAGTAGCAATACTTGTATCAGACAAAAAAGACTGTAAAACAAAAGCTGTGACAAAAGGCAAATAAGGGCACTTCATAATGATACAAGGATCAATCCAACAAGAGGACACACCCTTGTAAACATCTATGCATACACTATAGGACCACCTAAATACATAAAGCAAATACTGACTGACATAAATGGAGACATAGACAGTAATACAGTCATAGTAGGCAACTTTAATACCCCCATTGACATCAATGGATAGATCATCAAGACAGAAAATCAACAAGGAAACAGTAGCCTTAAATGATACATTATACCAGAGGGATTTAATTGATATTTTTACAATATTTCACCCTAAAGAAAGAAATATACGTTCTTTTCAAGTACAAATGGAACATTTTCAAGGACAGACCACATATTAGGCCAGAAAACAAGTCTCAGTGAATTTATGAGGATTGAAATCATCAAACAATTTCTCTGATCACAATGGTATGAACTAGAAATTACAAAAGAAAACTGAAAAACACACAAACACCTGGAGGTTAAATAACATGATACTAAACAATGAATTGGGTTAACACTTCAATGAAGGAGAAAATTTTTAAAAAATACCTTGAGACAAATGAAAAAAAACAAAACAAAACAAAATATTGACCCAAAATCTATGGGACATAGCCAAAGTACTTCTAAGAAGGAAATTAATGGTAATACAGGCCTACTGCAAGAAACAAGAAAAATCTCCAAGAAATACCAACCTTACACCTAAAGAAACTAGAAAGAGATAAAGAAAAAAGTCCCAAGAAAGTAGAACGAAGGAAAAATAAAGATCAGAGCGGAAATAGAGTCTAAATAAACAATGCAAAAGATCAATGAAACCAAAAGCTCGCTCTTTAAGAACAAAGAAATTGATAAATCTTTAACCAGACTCATGAATAAAAAAAGAGAGGGCCCAAATAAATAAAATCAGAAATGAAAGAGAAGTGACAGTTGACATCACATAAATACAAAGGATTCCAAGAAAATACTGAAAACAATTATATGCCAACAATTGGACAATCTTGAAGAAATGGACAAATTCCTAGAACTAATCTTCTAAGACTGAGCAGAAAAAAAAAATCTGAACAGACCAATAACCACTAAAATATTGAATGTGTAACCAAAACAATCCCAACAAACCAAAGTCCTGGATCGTGTCAAGGTGAATTTTTCCAAACATTCAAAGAATTAACACCAAAACTTCTCAAACTATTCTAAAAAATTGAAGAGGATGGAAAGCTCCCAAGCTCATTTAATGAGGCCACCATTACCCTGATTCCAAAACCACATGAAGACATTACCAAAAAAAAAAAAAAGGAATAAAAAAGAAAATTATAGGCCCACATACCTGGCAAATATAGATGCTAAAATCCTCAACAAAATATTAGCAAAACAAATTCAGCAATATATTAAAAAGATCATACATAATGAAGTCGGATTTATTCCTGGGATGCATGGTTGATTCAATATGTGCAAATCAATTAATGTTACTACACTAGATAAATATCATATGATCATATTAATAGATTCAAAAAGCATTTGACAAAATCTAACATCCATTTTTGACAAATATTCTGCGCAAAGTGGGAATGGAGGGAACATAGCTGAACATAAAAAGACCATGTAAGACCAACCCACAGCTAATATCATACTCAATAGTGAAAAGCTAAAAGTGTTTTCCTTAAGGTCTGGAAGAAGACAAGGATGCCCACTTTCACCATTTTTATTCAACATAGTATTAGAAGTCCTAGCCACAGCAATCAGACAAGAAAAAGAAATAAAAAGCATCAAAAGTGGAAAGAAGTAAAACTCTCATTATTTGCAGATGACATAATACTATATATAGTGAATGCTAAACAATCCACAAAAAAACTAGTAGAACTGATAAGTTAATTCAGTAAAGTAGCAAGATACACAATTAATAGTCAGAAATTGGTAGCATTTTTATACTCCAATAACAAACTATAAGAGAAATTAAGAAAACAATTCCCTTACAATTGCATCCAAAAAAATAAAAAAACCTAGAATAAATTTAACAAAGGAGGTAAAAGACGTGTACTAGGAAAAGTATAAGACATTAAAGAAAGAAATTGAAGAAGAGACAAACAAATGGAAACATACAGTGCTCACGGATAGTAAAAATTAACATTGTTAAAATGTACATACTACCCAGAGCAATCTACAGATTCAGTTGAATCCCTATCAAAATACCAATGGCATTTTTCATATTAGTAGAAAAAAATAATCCCAAAATTTATATGGAACCATAAATGACCCTGAATAGCCAAAGCAATCTTCAGAAAATAGAACAAATTTGGAGGTACCCCGCTACCTGATATCAAACTATACTACAAGGCTATAGTAATCAAAACAGAATGGTATTGGCATAAAAAAGACACATAGATCAATGGAACAGAATAGAATCCAGAAATAATCTCATGTCTATATGGTTAATTAATCTATGACAAAGGAGGGAAGGATATTTAATAGGGTAAAGACAGTGTTTTTAATAAATGGTGGTGAGAAAACTGGATACACAAATGCAAAAGAATGAAACTGGATCACTTTTTTACACCATATACAAGAATACACTCAAAATGGATTAAAGACTGAAACTCAACACCATAAAATGTTTCCCCAAAAATAAGACTTACCCAGACCATCAGCTCTAATGTGTCTTTTGGAGCAAAAATTAATATTAAGAACCGGTCTTAAATAAGACCAGGTATAATTATAATATAATATAATATAATATAATATAATATAATATAATATAATATAATATAATATAATATAATATAATATAATAATACAATACAATACAATATAATACCAAACCTTATATTAATTTTTGCTCCTAAAGATGCATTAGAGCTGATGGTCCGGCTAGGTCTTATTTTCGAGGAAACACGGTAAAACTCCTACAAGAAAACAGGCAGTATACTCTTTGACATTGCTCTTAATAATTTTTGTTTTTGATGTGTCTTTTTAGGCAATGGAAACAAAAGAAGAACAATAAAGCAATGGGACTACATCCAACTAAAGAGTTTTTGCAGAGCAATGGAAACTGTCAACAAAATGAAAAGACAACCTACAGACTGGGAAAAGATGTTTGGCAATGATACATTGATACGGGGTTAATATCCAAAATATATAAGGAATTCATGTAACTTAACACCAAAATAACAATGTGATATAAAAAATGGCCAGAGGATCTGAACAGATCTACCTTAGGATTCAGCAATTCCATTTCTGGGTATTCATACAAAGATATCCAATTCATAATTTGCAAAGATATATGCATCCTTATGTTCACTGCAATATTGCTTCCAATAGCTAAGATATGAAAGCAACCTAAATGTCCAGTGATAGATGAATAGATAAAGGTGTGGTATATTTATTCAATGGAATACTACTCAGCCATAAAAAGAATGAAATCTTGCCATTTGTGACAACATGAATGAACCTAGAGATTATTATGCTAAGTGAAATAAGTCAGAGAAAGAAAAATACCACATGATCTCACTTATATGTGGAATTTAAAGAACAAAATAAATAACAAACAAAACAGAAACAGACTTATGTAGAAGAAACTGATGGTTGCCAGATAGGAGGGGGATTTGAGGGAAGGATGAAAAGGGGGAAGGGATTATGATGTACAAATTGCCAGTTAAAAACACAGTCATGTGGATGTAAAGTACAACATAAGGAATATAGTCAATAATACTGTAATAATAATGTACGGTGTCAGGTGGGTCAGACTTATTAGGGTGATCAGTTCATAAGTTATATAAATGTCTAATTACTATGTTGTACACATGAAACTAATGTAACATATCTCACCTGCACTTGAAAAATTATTTTGAAAAGCAAACAGAAGTTATTATTTTCATAGACAACATGGTTTGAAATCACTAGGACCTAAGTATCAAACTTACAAAAGAAGGGTGGCTTCCTCTGCATTGTTTACCATTTGCTCTTGTTCTTTGCAGAGGACTAAGCAGCCATCAAAATTTTGAGCCATGTTTTCAGAGGCCTAATCTCCAATCTGCCTCTGCCACATAACTATTGTGTCAATTTTGTGAAGCTACTCACCTCTCTGAGTTTAATATTTTACCTGTATCCTGGGGGTAATAAAACCTAGTTTATAGGATTAGCATTTGCATTAACATGAAATAATGCATGCCATATACTTAGCACAGTTCCTTGTGAAAATTAATGGATATTATTATTTGTTGCCACAACTAATTATACCAGTTTAAGTGATGAAGATGTATTTTGAAATGAGCTTCCATTATATTTTCTGGAAACTCATGAAGAGATTAATGGTTTTACAATTTAACGCCAAACCATGTCAAGGTTTCCTTTCTGTAATGGAAGCCCTCAGGAAAGGTGCCACAGACATCCTAGGGACAGATTAGGAGTCCATTCAAAAGTGACTGGACAGGAGTCTCCAGAACGCTTATTTCCTATTGCTAGTGGAGGTGCTCAAAGAATGACCAACATAAAGGAAATAGCCAAATATATGGTAGATCAAGTATTTTGGCCACAGCCAATGTCCTTGTAATTTGCTGGAGGATGAAAGGGGCTAGCATGTTCTATTTGTTCCACAAAGAGTAGTACATTCTCCTCTCCAAAAACCTTTCTCTCAGTCATTTTTTAAAAAGAGAGGTTTCATTTTCAACCTCCTGTGGAAAAATAATCTCCAGCTTTTTAAGATTTCATGAGAGAAAACTCTGCTTAGTAGATGGGGATAGAAGCATAATCATGCTTAAGATTTCTAACACACTTTTTACCCAAGACCCACCAAGCAATTCAATCACACTTGAGGAAAGAAAAAAATCAGTATTTTTACTGTTTGTGGATGCTTTAAAAAATTAAACTGGCCCTCAGACAGAGAATCTTTAGCATTAATAAACCCTAGTTCACATCTTAGCGAGCTAGGAAAAAACCTGGATGGCATTCTGGTCTCTCCAGTTACGCATGACTTGTGATCCCACCTGAAACTGACCTGTGAAGAGAAGAGTTCCTTTCAGCAGTTCTTTTCCCACCACTTCTTTTTTCAGGAACGCAAACTCTTCCATCAAGAGTTCAACATGTTCCTCATGCAATACTTTTCCTGTCATGAAAAAAAAAGTAATAAAAACAGCAGTCATCATCAATTGTGTATAGTTGTGCATCCCAGAGTGTAAGTCTGTCTTCCTCCAGCACACAAGGACAACAGACTGGAACCACCCTGGGCACCACTACACCCTTACACACCCTGGACGTAGGTATTACCAGTTCTAAGATTACAAAAGAAATGAACATCTTAAATAGCAAGATTGTATCCACCTTCCCCAAAGGCAAGATTAGATCTGAGAGCCAGCTGAACATTAGCTTCTGTTCTAGACAAAAGGGAATAGTACAGCATAAAAATCTCAGAAATATTGAGAAAAAAAGGGATTGTCGGCATTGAAAGAGGAGCTAAAATGAGATTTGTTTTTAAAGTTTTTGGGGTGACAACGGTTAGTAAAGTTACATAGGCTTCAAGTGCACAGTTCTGTATTATATCTTCTATATATCACACTGTGCGTTCACCACCCAGAGTCAGCTCTCCCTCCATCACCGTGTACCTGATCCCGTTTACCCTCATTTACCACCCGCATTCCCCCTTAGCCTCCAGTAACCACTAAACTATTGTCTGTGCCTATGAGTTTTTGTTTCTTTGTCTTGTTCCTTGGTTGCTTTCAGTTTTATATCCCACATACCAGTGAAATCATATGGGTCTGGACTTTCTGTGTCTGATTTATTTTGCTTAGAATAATCTCAAGATCCATCCATGTTGTTGCAAATGGCACTATTTTATCTCTTCTTATGGCAGAGTAGTATTCCATTGTGTATATATACCACATCTTTATCCAATTGTCTATAGAAGGACACTTGGTTGTTTCCATGTCTTGGCCACCGTAAACAAAGCTGCAATGAACATTGGAGTACATATATCTTTACGAATAAATGTTTTCAGATTTTTGGGGTATATACCCAGGAGAGGGATTGCTGGATCATATAATAATTCTATTCTTAATTTTTTGAGGAACCTCCACAGTTTTCCATAGTGGTTGCATCAATCTGTATTCCCACCAACAATGTATGAGGGTTCCTTTTTCTCCACAGCCTCTCCAACATTTGTCATTATTTGTCTTAATGATAGCCATTCTAATCAGTGTGAGGTGATATCTCATTGTGGTTTTTGTATGGATCTTGAGATTATTATGCTAAGCAAAATCAGTCAGACAGAAAAAGTTGAGAACCATATGATTTCACCGATATGTGGGATATAAAACTGAAAGCAACAAAGGAACAAGATAAACAAATAAAGAAACAAAAACTCATAGACAGACAACAATTTCGTGGTTACCAGAGAATAAGGGTGGTGGTGGTGGTAGATGAGGATAAACGGGGTTAAATATATTGTGATGGAAGGAGAACTAACTCTGGGTGGTGAACACACAATGTGATATTTAATGTATTATAGTATTGTGCACATGAAACCTATGTAATTTTACTAGCCATTGTCATCCCAATAAGTTTAATTTTAAAAAAGAAATTGAATAGCACCTGATAGGATGCAATGCAAAGAACACAAGATCACTTCTATGATATTCCTATGAAAGATCCACATGCCAAATATAATCATGAAGAAACATCAGACAAACCCAAATGTAGGAACATTCTACAAAATAACTGCCCTGTAAACTTCCTAAATTCCAAGGAAAGACTGAGGAACTGTCCATAGCAGAGGTTAAGAGTGACATGCCAACTGAAGACAATATGTGATTCTGAACTAAATCGTGTTGCTATAAAGAATGTTATTGAGAAAACTAAGAAATTTGAATGGGGTCTGGTGATTAGATTGTAGTATGTATGCATCTTTGTTAATTTCTTCATAGTTTTTCATTTTTTTTAAATTGAGGGATAACTGACAAACATAATTGTGAATATTTAAAATGTACAGTAAGTGGATTTGACATACATATACACTGTGGACTGATTACCAAGATGAAGATACTTAACAATACATTATCTCACAGAATTAACTATTTGTGTGTGTGTGTGTGTGTGTGTGTGTGATGAGAATGCTTAAGATCTACTCTCAGCAACTTTCAAGTATACACTACCATATTATTAACCATAATCACCATGAAGTACATTAAATCCACAGAACTTCTTTTTATAACTGAAAATTTGTACCCTTTGACCTACATTGCCCTATTTTCTCTTCCCCACAGCTCCAGGTAACTACCACTCTAATTTCTGTTTCTATGAAATTTTTTTTTGTCTTTAGATTCCACATGTAAATGAAACCATACACTATTTGTCTTTCTATATTTGGCTTTATTCACTTAGCATAACGCACTCCAGGTTCATCTATGTTGTCACAAATGGCATGATTTCCTTCTTTGTCGTGGCCAAATAATATCCTTTATAAACATATGTCACATTTTCTTTATCCTTTCATCCATCAAAGGACATTTACATTGTTTCCATCTCTTGGCTACTGTGTGGACAATGCTACAGTAAACATGGGGGTGCATTTATGTCTTTGACAAACTGATTTGAATTCCATTGTACAAATACCCAGGAGTGGGATTGCTGGAACATATGGTAGTTCCATTTTTAATTTTATAAAGATCTGCCATACTGTTTTTCATAGTGGCTGCATCAATTTACATCAAGTGAACGAGGGGAGGGGGGTCCCTTCTCTCCACATCCTTGCCAACACTTGTATTTTCTTGATTATAGCTATTCTAATAGATATGAGGGTATGTTTCATTTTGGTTTTGATTTGCATTATCATGATGATTAGTGATATTGAGCACCTTTTAATGTATCCATTGGCTATTTATTTGTATGGGTTCTTTGGAAATATATGTATTTATCCTCTGCTCATTTTCTGATTGGATTACTTGCTTTTTTGCTATTAGTTTTATAAATTATTTGTATTTTGGATATTAACCCCGTATCAGATATATAGTTGCAAATATTTTTCCTATTCTGTAGGTTGCTATTTCAATGTATTGTTTCCTCTGCTGTGTTGAAGCTCTTTAGTTTTATGTAGACCTGTTTGTTTGTTTTAGCTTTCATTTGTGCACTTGGTGTCTTATCGTAGAAAGCATTGCCAAGACCAATGTCAAGGATTCAAGGATTTATCCCTATGTTTTCTTCTAGGTGGTTTACGGTTTCAGGTAAGTTTTTTTATGGCTTCATTTGTCTTTGATACATTTCAAGTAATTTTTTGTGTGACTGGTGTAAAATACGAGTCCAGTTTCATTCTTCTACATGTGGGTATCCAGTTTCCCCAATACCACTGACCGAAGAGTGTATCCTTTTCCCCTTATGTGTTCTTGGTGACTTTGGCAAAAATTAGTTGACCATATATTCATGGGTTTATGGCTGGGCTTTCTATTCTGTTCCACTGGTCTGTCTGCCTGTGTGCCAGCAACACACTGTTTTGGTATCTACAGCTTTGTAATATAGGTTGAAATAAAGAAGTGTGATGCCTACAGCTTGGTTTTTTATTCTCAGAATTTATTTTGCTATTTGGGGTTGTTTGTGGTTCCATACTAACTTCAGGACAGCTTTTTCTATTTCTGTGAAAAATGCCATTGGAATTTTGATACGGATTGCACTGAACCTGCAGATTGCTTTAGACAATATGGACATTTAAATAATATCAATTTTTCCAACACAAGAGCAAGGGATATCTTTCAATTGTTTGTGTCTACTTCAATAGATTTCATCAGTGTATTAGAGTTTTCAGTGTACATATCTTTCACCTCCTTAGTTAAATTTATTGCTAAATATTTTGTTGTTTGTAATGGTATTGTAAATGGGATTTCTTTCTTAATTTCTCTTTCAGATAGTTCATTGTTAGTGTACAGAAATGGAACTGATTTCTGTATGTTAATTTTGTATTCTGCAACTTTACTAAATTTATTATTTCTATAAGTTTTTGGTGGTGTATTTAGGGTTTTCTCTATATAAGATCATGTCATCAGCAAAAAGAGACAATTTTAATTTTTTTATTCTGATGTGGATGCCTTTCTTTTTCTTGCCTAATTGCTCCAGCCTCAACTTCCAATATTATGTTAAATAGCATATAGTGGTAAGAATAGGCATCCTTGTCTTGACCCAGATATTAGAGGAGAGACTTTTAACTTTTCACCACTGAAGGTAATGTTAGCTGTGGGCTTCTCTATATTATCTGTATTGCGGTGAGGAACATTCCTTCTATACCTAGTTTATTGAGAGGTGTTTTTTTAATCATGAAAGAATGTTGAATTTTGTTAAATGATTTTTCTGCATCCATTAATATATGATCATATATTTATCCTTCATTATGTTAATGTAGTGTATCATTTATTGACTTACATATGTTGAACCATCCTTGCACCCCAGGGATGAATCCCACTAGATCACGGTGTATGACCCTTTTAATGTGCTCTTGAATTCCGTGCTAGTATTTCAATGAAGATATTTGCATCTACGTTCATCATGAAGATCAGCCTGTAATTTTATTTTCTTCTAGTGTCCTTTTCTGGCTTGGTATCAGGTAAAGATGACATCATAAAATGAGTTAGGAAGTGTTCCTTGCTCTTTTGGAAGAGTTTAGGGATTGGTATTATTCCTTCTTTAAATGCTTGGTAGAATTCACCTGTGAAGGCTTTTATATGTTGGGAGGTTTCTGATTACATATTCAATCTTGCCCATTATTGGTCTGTTCAGTTTTTCTATTGCTTCTCAATTCAGTTGTACTAAGTTGTATTTGTCTAGGAACTTATCCATTTATTTTAAGTTATCTAATTTGTTGGCATATAATTATTCTTAATAGTCTCTTGTGATCCTTTGTATTTCTGTGGTATCAGATACAATGTCTCCTACCTCATTTTTAATTTTATTGAGTCATCTTCCTTTTTTTCTTAGTAAGCCTACCTAAAGTTTTGTCAATTTTGTTCATCTTACAAAAACCAATTCTTAATTTCATTGATCTTTTCTATTGTCTTTCTAGTCTCTATTTCATTTATTTCTGCTCTAATCTTTATTATTTTGTTCCTTTTGCTATTTGTTCTTCCTTTTCTATTTCCTTGAGATTAAAGTTGGGTTGTTTATTTGAGATCTTTTTTTTTTTTTTAATGTAGGTGTTTATAATTATAAACTTCCCTCTTAGAAATGCTTTTGCTGAATCCTGTAAGTTTTGATATTTGTGTTCCATATCCATTTGTTTCAATATTCTACTTCCTTTTGATCCATTGCTTTTTCAGAAGTTTAATCCACATACTTGTGAATTCCCAGCTTTCTTCCTGTTACCGATTTCTAATTTCATACCATGTGGTCAGAAAAGGTACTTGATAAGATTTGAATTATTAAATTTGTTAAGCCTTGTTTTGTGATATAACATAGTATATCCTGGAGAATATTCCATGATACTTGAGAAAAATGGGTGTTCTGTTGTTGTTGGTTGTAATATTCTGTGTCTGTAGGTCCATTTGATCTAAACTGTAGTTCAATTTCATTATTTCCATACTGTTTTTCTGTCTGGATGATCTATCCATTGATGAGAGCAGGGTATTGAAGTCCCCTACTATTACTGCATTGCTATCTGTTTTTACCTTCAGATCTGTAAATGTTTAATATCTTAGGTATTCTATTGTTAGTTGCATATATATTTATAATTGTTACATCCTTTTAATGACCTGATACCTCTATCATTATCTAATGACCTTTTTCACTTAATTTTTGACTTAAAATCTATTTTGTTTGCTATAAGTATAGCTATCCCTGCTGTCTGGTTTCCATTTACATGGAATACTTTCCATCCCTTCATTATAAGTATTTTAAAGCTTAGGTGAATCTCTTGTAGGCAGCATATAGTCGGGTCCTTTTTTTATCCATTAATTTATTCTATGTCTTTTAATTTGAGAATTTAAACTATTTACATTTAGAGCAATTATTGATAGGTAAGCACTTATTGCCATTTTGTTAATTGCTTTTTTATTGTCTCATAGTTCCCTCTATCCTTTCTTGCTGTCTCTGTGAGTTGATGATTTTTTTTGTTGTGTTATGCTTTCTTCTGTATCATTTGTGTATAGGTTATAGGATTTTTCTTTGTTATTACCATGAGAATTTCATAATACATCTCATAGTTTTAACAGTCTATTTTAAGCTAGAACTTAAATTCAATTGCATAAAAAAATTCTACAAATTCATTCCCTCCCCATTTACGCTGTTTGTGTCCCAATTTACACCTTTTCAATTGTGTGCATCCACTAACAAAATATTGTAGCTGTAGTTATTTTTAACATTTTTGTCTTTTAACCTATATGCTAGAGTTCAAAGTTATTTACAAAGTACCATTGCAGTATTAGAATATTTTGAATTTGAGTATATTTGAATTTGAATTTTGAATTTAACCTTTATCAGTGAACTTTTTATGTTCATTTATTTTCATGTTATTAGGCAGCATCATTTTATTTCAGCTCCAAGAACTCATTAAGTACTCACTCATTAAGAGGCTAGTTCTTGTAAGGCACGGTGAAAAATTCCCTCACCTTTTGTTTGTCTGGGAAAGTATCCTTCTCTTTCATTTTTGAAGAACAGCTTTCCACGGTAAAGTATTCTCATTTGACAGTTTTTTTTTTTTCTTTTTCCTTTGAGCACTTTAAATTCATTACACTCTCTCAAGGTCTGCAAGATTTCTGCAGAGAAATATGCTGATAGCCTTATCAGGATTTCTTTCAATGTGATGAGTCTTTTTCTCTTGATGCTTTTAAACTTATATCTGATTTTTGAGATCTTGATTATACTGTCTAGGTGAAGATCTCTTTGGGTAGAATCTATTTAGGATCCGTGGCCTTCATGTTCCTGGATGGCCATATCTCTCCCTGATTTGTGAAGTCTTCATACACTACTTCTTTTAATAAGTTTTCTGTCCCTTTTACTCTCCCTTCTCCTTCTGGGACTCCCATAATGTGAATATTATTTCAAACGATGCTGTCCCATAATTCATGTATGCTTCCTTCAATCTTTTTCATTCAGATGTATTTCCCCCTTGACTAGATAATGTTAAGAGAACTTTCTTTAATTTTGCAGATTCTTTCGTCTGCCTGATTGAGCCTTTTCTCTACAGCATTTTTGAGTTCATTCATTGTACTCCTTAGCTATGAAATTTGTTTGGTTTTTATGATTCGTTGAAATTCTTATTTTGTTCATGCATTGTTTTCCTGAGTTTGTTGTCTATTTGTGTTCTCTTGAATTGCACTGGGCTTCCTTAAAATAATTGCTTTGAATTCTTTTTCAGGTAACTTATAGAGCTCCACTTCTTTGGGATCAGTTACTGGAAAACTGTGTTCCTTTGGTGGTGGTATGTTTTTTGAGGTTTCATGTTTCTGGTTGCTTTGCATTTGTGTCTGTGCAGGTGAGGAAACATTGAACTCTCCAGCCTTTTAGGACTGGCTTCAGTAAAGAAAGAGTTTCACTTGATGGTTCCTGCAACTGTGCCAGCTGGTTGTGAGGCAGTGTTTTGTTTTGTTTTCCTGTGAGGGCACAGTGGCAGTCTCCAAGCAGCTATCATGAGGTCAGTGTCTGTGGGGGTCTTCTGTGGCACTCTGTGGAGGTCCTGTAATTGGCAACCACAGGTAAGGCTATTGGGATCCTTAGAGGTAAAGGATGTTGGTGTCCTCCTATTTTCCTTTGTGGCCCATGACAGAAAGTTCTAAGAAAGGGGACCACTCTTGACACCTAGTCTGGTAAGCTGGTACTGAGACCAGCAGTGGAGTCAGAGCCCTAGGATCAGGTATACACAAAACTAATACAGTGCCTGGGTTGAGGCCTAGGTACTCTTTCCATGGCAGTGGTACTGATGCAAACAGGTGAGATCCCTGAAGAACTGGGGGGTGAGGTGAGTCTCTAGACATGCCACAGTGACTCAGGTTGAGGGAGGGACACAGGAGTGGCACAGGCCCTGTAATGAAATACTCCAGATGGCAGGGTAAAGTAGTAGCACTGCCTGGGGTGGTGGGTCAGAGTCCTAACTTTCATCCCAGGGGACAACCATATAACAACAGCAGCATGCCCCTAGTGGTGGCCCATTAGTCATTTACTGGGATCCATGGTGCAGGGGTCAGAGCAGCAACAACTTGGCCCTAGCAATGACAGACCAGAACAATAACCTAAAATCTGGGAGCAGGGCTCAAAGCAGTGGCAGCCTGGCTTTGGCAATGGAGGTTAATGCATGACCCATAACCTGGGGGGCAGGTATCAGAGCAATCGTGGTTGCCCTGTAATGGTGTGATAAAGTTGTGATCTATGACCAGGGGTGTGGCAGGAGCAGCAGTAGCTCCAGTCCCATATATGGCAAGATGCCATGGTGTTCCAATCCCCAAAAGCAATTTACAGCAGTGATTGGGTCTCCTGGAGCAGGTTTTGCCATAGCACCAGCTCCAGCTCTGGTGAGGAGATGCAAGCATCCAGGCAGCTCCATTAGCTTGGATCAGCATTGGTAAAGACTTGTGGGCTTCCTTGGTAGCAGCGACTGCAAATGTCCATGGTGGTAAGGCTTGCCGGAGGTTTCCCATTCTCCTTTTTCCTGTGGGGGTCAAATTCCTCTAAGGGGATCCTTGCTGGCAGTGAGCTGTTCTGGGTTGGGGTGACACAAGTAAAATGCTTCCTATGCTTTTCAATACAGCTATCCAAAATTTGTGAGTTCCACTGAGTTTTTGATGCTTCTTTGATATGGTCCAGGCCTTTTCCTGAGCTATTTTCAGTAGTCTGTGTTTATTTGGTTTTGTGAGGAAGAATACCATTGGGCTCCTAGGCCTCCATCTTGCAGATATCGCCTCCCAAATTCTTGATTTTGATAGTTTTACGTGGTTGTATAGACACTGTTTTTATTTGCAAGATAATTTGCATCATATACACATGAAATTACTGGGGGATCAGATGGGGAACCTACTCTCAAATGATAAGAAAAAATAGTTATTTGTACTGTATTTACAACTCATCTGTAAGTTTGAGGTTATTTCAAAATATATAAACTTCAAAACAAAACAAATAGTTATAGCACAAAAATATGAGGGCAAGCCAAAAACACTCATGGATTATAAAACAAAAGGTAACTTCTTAGAAGAAAATAAAAGGGCACCTAGCAATTAGTGGACTTGAATTTTCTCAGCTTGTCTGTTTCCTCAAACATATTTTAGCAGTTTTCTGACATAAGCAGTATGAAATTTTCAAAGAAGCATGTTTGGTGTCATCTTTTAAAATAGGGTATTTTGTCTATCAAAACACTAAATGAGTATTTTTAAATTTGGGGGAAGAGAAGAAATAAAAATGCCCATTACCGCATTTACCAGAAAGAACCACTACTAAAATATTGGCATGTTTCCTTCCTATCATTCCGCTGTGAATTCTTTTTCATGGTTGTAATTCTATGGTAGAAACAAAATTATACTTACTTTTAAAGTACAAATATAAATCCATGTCATTGTAGAAAATTGAGAAAACGTTGGAAGATTAGAAAGAATAAAATAAAACCACCCAGATTTCTACCAGTTAATCAATGTTAATATTGTTTCACATACTTCTTTTTTCTTGCAAATAACTTTATAAGGTAATAAAAATGTTCTATATCTTGAGTTGAGTAATAATTATGTTGGTATATACTTTGTCAAAATTCATTTAACCCTGCACTTAATCTCTGCATTTTACCATATGCAAATTGTATCTCAATTTACAAAATGGATAAGGAGTTAGGTCATTCATTAAGTTATTCAGATGAATATTAGAATCATTACTCAGTTTTTTTATTTTTATTTTTTAATTTTTTTTTAAATATGGAACGCTTCACAAATTTGCGTGTCATCCTTGTGCAGGGGCCATGCTAATCTTCTCTGTATCATTCCAATTTTAGTATATGTGCTGCCGAAGCGAGCACATTATTCAGTTTTTTCAAAGGCCTTTTTGTTAGTCTATTCAGAGCTGTTTTGTAGAGGAGATAAGATATTTCTTAGAAATGATTGCATCACACAGGGTTCTAGCTTTGTGACTATCTTCACAACTGATACACATGCTTAAAAAAGTTTGACTCACTTATTATTTAAATGTGTCAAAACGGGCAAGCTATCCATCCCACATGACTTAAATTGAGAGATGGAGCTTGATAAACACTAATTCTAGAAGAATTCTGAGAAGAAGAGCAGGTCAGGCAGTTCCCTAAGCCAAAAGATTTATGTGCATCCATTAAAAAAAAAAGGATTTTCCACTCCATTTGTGATATTTAGAATGCAAAAATTACCCTAAATCAAGTGCTAGTCAACTATATGATACTCAATGCTGAGATTGCTTTCTATGTTACCTGGGTAAATATACCACAAGTGATGGTTCTCAGGAAATTCTTATTTGAAGATGAGATCTCCATCTCTATAATTCTACCCCCTACCAACTGAAGAAATACAATATAAATCTATTTTCTCTTTCTGTGGAGAGATTTTAATATCTTAAGATTTTTCTTCTTTATATTAAACACTTAAACTTCTCTAGAAATTTGTCCAAATTATGTGTAATTTTCTAATATTTGATTTTGTCTTGGAGATTATATTGTGTGTATATTGAGGTACTTCTTAAATTTTAGTGATTTGTTTTATATCTTATTACTATTTGCTTTAATTGATAAAGAAATTGATGCTCATTATAGAAAACAAGAAAAATACAGGAAAAAAACAAAGAAAATAAAATTACCCCAACTGCCACAACCAAGAAAAAACCACTATTAAACAAATTGTCTGTACATCTGTATCTGTTTTAAAATAATGCCATAAAGTTTTGTAACCTGCATTTTGAATTTAGTCATATATAATGTACCTTTTCTTATGACGATAATAATCTTCGTAATTTTTAGAACCTGCATAGTAATCTACCAGATGAATCTACCATAATTAATCAGTAACCATTCTCTTACTATTGAATACAGAATTTGTTCTCCATTGTTTGTTCTTATAATGTTGGCATGAACACTTATGTACAAAATTTTTTAAATATATTTCTGCAAAATAAAATTTACAAAGGATTTGAATCTTTTCATGTTCTTTCATACATATTTTGACTTGCCACATTGCTAAGTTAATAATATTGCATCTGGGGCCTTTTAATTACTGTGCTCCACTCGAGGTCAAATCCTCTCTTCAACGTTGATTGCTCTCATGCTTCCAAATTTATTTAGTTTTTTTTTCCTTTTTTAATTGTAGTAAAGAAACACGTAACATAATTTCACCATATTAACCACTTTAAAGTATACAACCCAGTAGTAGTAACTAAATTCACACTGTTCTACAAAAGATCTCTAGAACTTTTTCAACTTTTGAAACTGAAACTATATCCACTGAACGATAGCCCCTCATTTACCCCTCCCACTAGCAACCACCATTCTATTGTCTGTTTCTATGAATTTGCCTACTCTAGATACCTCATTTGTCTCTTTATGAATGCTTATCTCACTTATAATGTTCTAAAGGTTCTCCCATGTTGTAGCTTGTGACAGGATTCCTTTCTTTCTTAAGACTGAACAATATTCCACTGTATATACATACCACATTTTCTTTATCCATTCATCTGTTCATGAACATCTGAGTTGCTTCCACCTCTTGGCTATTGTAAATGATGTGTTATGAACAGGGATATGTAAATATCTCTTCCAGATCCTTTCAGTTCTTTTCATTATATACCGAGAAGTGGGATTGCAGGATCATATAATTCTTTGTAATTTTTTCAGGAAACTCTATACTATTTCCCATAGTGGCCGCACTATTTTATATTCCCACGAATATTGCACAAGAGCTCCACTGTTTCCACATCCTCACTGATACTTGTTATTTTCTGTGTTTTTGTTAAATAGTGGCCAGCCTAATGAGTTTGAGGAGATATTTCATTGTGGTTGTGATTTGCATTTCTCTAATCATTAGTGATACTGAGCATCTTTTCATATGCTTTTTGGCCATTTGCACATCTTCTTTGAAGAAATATCTATTCAGGTCTTCTGTACATTTTTTAACCAGGATATTTTTGTTGCTTTTGTTAAGTGGTAAAATTTTCTTTGTATATTCTGGATATTAACCCTTTGTCAAATACATATATATATCAGATATATTTACAAATATATTCTCCCATTCTATTGGTTGCCTTTTCACTCTGTAGTTTGCTTTATTTTTTTTTTCCAGTTTGGTGCACAACCCCACTTATGCATCTTTGCTTTTGTTGTCTGTGCTTTTGGTGTCACATCCAAAAAATCACCGCCATAGCCAACGTCCAGAAGCTTTTTACATATATTTTCTTTTAGAAGTTTTATCGTTTTAGGTCTTTAGTCTATTTTTAATAGGATGTAAGGTAAGGGTAAATGTCACTCTTTTGAATGTGGATATCCACTTTTCCCAACACCACTTGCTGAAGAGACTGTCTGTTGCCCCATTGTGTGGTCTTGGCACCTTTATCAAAGATCATTTGACTACACTCAAAAGAGTTTATTTCTGGCTCCCTATTCTATTTCATTGGACTACATGTTTGTGTTTATGTGACTACCACAGTTTTCATTACTGCAGCTTTGTAATATGTTTTGAAATCAGGAAATGTGAGGACACCAACCTATTTCTTTATTCCTCTTATTCAAGGTTGTTTGGCTATTTGAGGTTTCTTGAGATTCCATATGAATTCTTGGATGACTTTTTCCACTTCTGAAAAAAAAAAAAACTGCCACTGAGATTTTGATACAGATTCTATTGAATCTGTACATAGCTTTGGATAGTATGGACATTTTAACACTATAAAGTTTTTCAATCCATGCAGACAGGAAGTGTTTCCAATTATTTGTATCTTCCTTTAATATCCTTCAGCAATGTTTTACATTTTTCTGTGTACAAGTCTTTTGTCTTTTTCATTAAGTTTATTCCCGAGTATTTTATCCTTTTTGATGCTACTGTAAATGGGACTGTTTTCTTAATTTCTCTTTCAGATTATTTGTTGTTAGTGCATAGAAACACAGCTGATTTCTGTATGCTGATTTAGTATCCTGCAAATTTACTTAATTTGTGTATTCTAAAAGTAATTTTGTAGAGTTTTTAGGGTTATCCATATATGAATGTCATCTCAAAACAGAGAATTTCACTTCTTCACTTTGGATTTGGATACCTTGTATTTCTTTTTCTTGCCTGATGGCTTCCAGTACTATGTTAATAGAAGTGGGGAAAGTGGGCAACCTTACCTTGTTTCCTAATCTTAGAGGAAAAGTTTTCAGTGTTTCACCATTGAATATGGTGGCCTATATCAAGATGAGGCAGTTTCCTTCTATTCGTAGTTTGTTGAGTGTTTTTATCATGAAAGTGTTGAATTTTGTTAAATGCTTTCTATCAATTGAGATGATCATGTGGGTTTCGTCCTTCATTATGTTAATGTGGCATATTACATTCATTGATTTTCATATGTTGAGCCATTCTTTTTTATTTATTTATTTTTAACAGGACTTTACTGGAGAACAGTGTGTACTTCCAGGATTTTTTTCCAAGTCAAGTTGTTGTCCTTTCAGTCTTAGTTGTGGAGGGCGCAGCTCAGCTCCAGGTCTAGTTGCCGGGGCGCAGCCCACCATCCCTTGCGGGAGTCAAACCGGCAACCTTGTGGTTGAGAGGACGTGCTCCAACCAACTGAGCCATCTGGGAGCTCAGCAGCAGCTCAGCTCAAGGTGCCATGTTCAATCTTAGTTGCAGGGGGCGGAGCCCACCATCCCTTGCAGGACCCGAGGAGTTGAACCAGCAACCTTGTGGTTGAGAGCCCATGTGGGAATCGAACCCGCAGCCTTCAGAGTTAGGAGCATGGAGCTCCAACTGCCTGAGCCACCAGGCGGCCCAAGCCATTCTTGCATTCCAAGAATAAATCTCACTTGATCATGGTGTATAATCCTTTTAATACATAGTTGAATTTGGTTTGCTAGCATGTTGTTGAGAATTTCTGCATCTACATTCATCAAGAATATTGTCTGTTCTGTAGATGGCCAATAGACATATAAAAAGATGCTCAACATCACTAATCATCAGAGAAATGCAGATAAAATCCATAATGAGATGTCACCTCACAATGATTAGAATGGCATTCATCAACAACACAAAAATAACAAGTGTTGGAGAGGCTGTGGAGAAAAAGGAACCCTCATACACCATTGGTGGGAGTACAGATTGGTGCAGCCGCTATGGAAGGCAGTGTGGAGGTTCCTCAAAAAATTAAGAATAGAATGACCATATTACCCAGCAATCCCTCTCCTGGGTACATACCCTAAAAATCTGAAAACGTTTATCAATAAAGATATATGTGCTCTGATGTTCATTGCAGCTTTATTTACGGTGGCTAAAATATAAGAACCAAAGTGTCCAATAACCAAAATGATTGGATAAAGAAGATGCGGTATGTATACGAAGTAGAATACTATTCCACCATAAGAAAAGATGAAATAGTGCCATTTGTGACAAATGATTGGATCTTGCAATTATTATGCTAAGCAAAATAAGTCAGACAAAAAAGTTGAGAACCATATGATTTCACTGATACATGGAGTATAAAACTGAAAGCAACAAAGGAACAAGACAAACAAAGAAACAAAAACTCATAGACATAGACAATAGTTTAGTGGTTATCATAGGGTATGGGGGGAAAGGAGTGGTAGATGAGGGTAAATGGAATCAAATATTATATGGTGATGGAAGAGGAACTGACTCTGGGAGGTGAACACACAATGTGATATATGGATGATGTATTACAGAATTGTACACTTGAAACCTATGTAACTTCACCAACCACTGTCACCTCAATAAACTTTAATGAAAAAAAAGAATATTATTTAGTCTGTATTTTTTTCCTTGTGGTATCTTTAATTGGTTTTGGTATCAGTGTAATGCTGGTCTCATAAAATAAATTTGAAAGTGTTCTTTCCTCTTCAATTAAAAAAAAAATCTGAAGAGGACCGGTGTTAATTCTACAAATGTTTAGTAGAATTCTCCAGTGTTGGGTTTTTCTACTTAAGAGGTTTTTTATTAGTTTCAATCTCCTTACTAGTTATAAGTCTGTACAGATTTGTATTTAATCACAATCCAATTTGGCATTTTTGTATGTTTGTAGGAATTCACCCATTTTCTAGGTTATTCAATTACTGGAGTATGTATGTTCACAGTAGTCGTTCATAATCCATTTATTGCTGTGTCATCTGTTGTAATGTCTCCTCTTTCATTATTTCATTTCATTTTATTTATTTGAGTCTTCTCTCTTTTCTTCATAGATCATCTAGCTAAGTGTTTGTCAATTTTATGGATCTTTTCAATAATCAACTGTTTCTTTGATTTTTGTCTATTGTTTTTCTATTCTCTAATTATTTCTATTCTAATCTTTATTATTTTATTTTTCTGATAACTTTTGATTTAGTTTGGTCTTCTTTGAGTTCCTTGAGGTATAAAGTTAGGATGCTGACTTGAGATCTTTCGTCTTGTTAATGTATTTACAACTATAAACTTCCTTCTTAGTAGGGCTTTCATTATATCCCTAAGTTTTGGTATGTTGTGTTTTCATTTTTTTCCAATATATTTTCTAATGTCCCTTGTGATTTTTTTCCTTCATCTACTGGCTGTTTAAGAGTGTGTCAATTTTCATGTATGTGTGGATCTTTCAGTTCTATGGCTGTTGATTTCTAGTTTCATTTCATTGTGCTTGAAAAGATACTTGGTATGATTTCAATCCTCTTAAATTTTTTTTTCACACTTGAAACCTATGTAATTTTATTAACAATGGTCACCCCAATAAATTTAACTAAAAACAAAAAAACAAAAAACAGTCCCTAGCTGCTGTTCACATCAGGACAAACTCTCTCTCCATCTTGAGAAAGATACTTGGTGTCAGGATGGAGTTGACCTGCTGGAGGGACCTTTTCCCTGGAGTACTGATCCTTGGAGGGACCCTGGATCCTGGTGCTGCTCCTTCCGTGGGGATCTGGACACCCAGAGGCTGCGCCAGTGGTCCCTCTGGCCTCTGCCAAATGTCCTATTTATAACATCAGGGACATAAGGATATTTTTCAAAACCTGACATTCTTCAGTTTTTTTCTCCCCTTTCTTTTTGGTCTCAGGTATGGATTTTCTTTTTTTAAGCTATGGATGCGTCTCTCAGCCAACAGAGCTCTTAACTTATTGTCAAGAGTTTTTTCTCTAAACTAGGCTTCAATACTAATGTGGGTTTCTTTCACATTTTCCTGAAAGAATTTTGGCTTGTATTTTGTAGGTGTCAAGCTCTTCACATTAATGGTTGGTCCAGCTCTTCACATTAATGGTTGGTCTTGTCATCTACTTTTGAAGGATTCTCCCGTGCCTTTCTTTGCTGGGTACATTCTCTCTGCATTAGGTACCTGGTGAAAATTATCTTTTTCCTGATGTAGTTCAATGATGACTTGAAATTTCCACTGGAATTATGGCACCTCCTTTTCTAACTGATTTTATCTGACTTCAGTGAAACATTCCCAGTTTGGAGATGTTTCATATGATTTTTAGAGCATCAGTTATTTCATATTCCTCCTTTCAGTTAGTATGCAATTGGTTTCTTTTTGACTTGAGAGTTCTAAAATAAGCCTTTAATCCAGCCACATCACTCATTGTCTTCAAAACTCCGTTTGGTTCATATTCCACGTAGTCTCTGTTTTCTAGTGAATTTGTTACATCCAACTCCAAGCTCTCAACATCCATGTGTCTTCTCCAGGAGCAGAAGCCTGATGTGTGACATTCCACAGTGTTCATCCAGAAGCTTGATCTGGCTTTTTTTCATGGAGTTTTGTAACATTCTTTTATTCTGTATAATAAATGTATTCATTATTCACTCATTCAGTTTCTTTTCTTATCATTAGATATTTTTTAAAATTTATTGGGGTGACAATTGTTAGTGAAATTACATAGAATACACATGTACAATTCTGTATTACATCATCTATAAATCCCATTGTGTGTTCACCACCCACAGTCAGTTCTCCTTCCATCGCCATATATGTGATCCCCCTTACCCTCATCTCCCTCCCCCCACACCCCTTACCCTCTGGTAACCACTAAACTATTGTCTGTGTCTATGAGTTTTTGTTTCTCATTTATTTGTCTTGTTCTTTTGTTGTTTTTGGTTTATATACCACATATCACTGAAATCATAGTGTTCTCTGCTTTTTCTGTCAGACTCATTTCGCTTAGAATTATACTCTCAAGATCCATCCATGTTGTAATAATTGTTCCTGTATCATCTTTTCTTATCGCCAAATAGTATTCCATTGTGTATATATACCACAACTTCTTTATCCATTCATCTATCGAAGGACATTTTAGTGGTTTCCATGTCTTGGCCACCGTAAAAAAAGCTGCAATGAACATTGGAGCACACGTATCTTTATATATAAATGATTTCAAATTCTTTGAGTAGATACCCAGGAGAGGGATTCTGGGTCATATGGTAATTCTATTCGTAATTTTATGAGGAACCTCCACACTGCCTTCCATAAAGGCTGCACCAGTCTGCATTCCCACCAACAGTGTATGAGGGTTCCTTTTTCTCCATAGCCTCTCCAACACTTGTTTCTATTTGTCTTATTGATGATAGCCATTCTGACTGGGGTGAGGTGATATCTCATTGTGGTTTTTATTTGCATTTCTCTGATGATTAGTGATGTTGAGCATTTTTTCATATGTCTATTTTCCATTTGTATGTCCTCTTTGGTGAAATGTCACTTCAGATCCTCTGCCCATTTTTCAATTGGGTTGTTTGTTTTTTTGTTGTTGAGCTTCATGAGTTCCTTCTATATTTTGGATATTAGCCCCTTTTCGGAGGTACTGTTTGCAAAAATCTTCTCCCATTCAGTCAGTTGCCTCTTTATTTTGTCGATGGTTTCTTTTGCTGTACAGAAGCTTTTAAGTTTCATATAGTCCCATTCGTTTATTTTAGCTTTTACTTCCATTGCCTTTAGAGTCAAATTCATAGAATGCTCTTTGAACCGAAGGTCCATAAGTTTAGTACCTATGTTTTCTTCAATGCAGTTTATTGTGTCAGGTCTTATGCTTAAGTCTTTGATCCATTTTGAATTAATTTTGGTACATGGTGACAGATAGCGGTCCAGTTTCATTCTTTTGCACGTGGCTATCCAATTCTGCCAGCACCATTTATTGAAGAGGCTGTCTTTCCTCCATTGAATGTTTTTAGCTTCTTTGTCAAAAATTATCTGTCCATATTTATGTGGTTTTATTTTTGTGTTCTCAATTCTATTCCATTGGTCTATGTGTCTGTTTTTCTGCCAATACCATGGTGTTTTGACTATTGTAGCCCTGTAGTACAAGCTAAAGCCAGGGAGTACGATACTTCAAGTATTGTTCTTGTTTTCTTAAGATTGCTTTGTCTTTTCGAGGTCTTTTGTGATTCCAAACAAATATGATGATTTTTTGCTCTATTTCTTTAAAAAATGCCATTGGGATTTTGATGGGGATTGCATTAAATCTGTATATTTGGGTAATATGGCCATTTGAACTGTTGATTCTTCCAATCCATGAGCACGGAATGTCTTTCCATTTCTTTGTGTCGTCTTCAATTTCTTTCAAAAATGTCTTATAGTTTTCAGCATATAAATCCTTCACATCCTTGGTTAAGTTTGTTCCTAGGTATTTTATTCTTTTTGCTGCAATTGCAAAAGGAATTGTTTTTTGTATTTCTTTTTCTGAGATTTCATTCTTAGTACGTAGGAATGCAACGGACTTTTGTACGTTGATTTTGTAGCCAGCAACTTTACTGTATTCGTTGATTGTTTCTAACAGATTTTTGGTGGAGTCTTTAGGGTTTTCTATATATAGCATCATGTCATCTGCAAAGAGTGATAACTTCTTCATTCCCAATTTGGATGCCTTTTATTTCTTTCTCTTCCCTGACTGCTCTGGGAAGGACTTCCAACACTATGTTGAAAAGCAGAGGTGATAGGGGACAGTTCTGTCGTGTTTCTGAATGTCGAGCAAAGGGCTTCAGTTTTTCACCATTAATTATGAGATTAGCTGAGGGCTTGTCATATATGGCCTTTATTATGTTAAGGTGTTTTCCTTCTATGCCTATTTTATTAAGTGTTTTAATCATAAATGGATGTTGTATCTTGTCAAAAGCTTTTTCTGCATCAATTGATATAATCATATGATTTTTGTCCTTTATCTTGTTAATGTGATGTATCACATTGATAGATATGCAGATGTTGAACCATCCTTGTGCCCCAGGGATGAACCCCACTTGGTCGTGATGAATTATGTTTTTAATACATTGTTGTATTCGATCTGCTAGAATTTTGTTTAGGATTTTGCATCAGTATTCATCAGAGATATTGGTTTTTAGTTTTCTTTTTTTGTGTTGTCCTTACGAGGTTTTGGTATCAGGGTAATGCTGGCCTCATAAAATGAGTTAGGGAGTACTGTCTCTTCTTCAATTTATTGGAAGAGTTTGACCAGGATTGGTATTAGATCCTGTTTGAAGGTTTGGTAGAATTCACTAGTGAAGCCATCTGGTCCCAGACTTTTGCTTTTGGGAAGGTTTTGGATGACTGATTCAATTTTGTTACTGGTGATCGGTGTGTTTAGATTTTCCAGTTCTTCATGGTTCAGCCTTGGAAGGCTATATGTTTCTAAGAACTTGTCCATTTCTTCTAGGTTATTGAATTTGGTGGTATATAGTCCTCCATTCAAAATGGATAGTATTCTTGCATGATCCTTTGTATTTCTGTGGTATCCGTGATAACTTCCCCTTTTTCATTTCTGATTTTGTTAATTAGTGTCTTCGCTCTTTTTATCTTAGTGAGTCTAGCCAAGGGTTTGTAGATTTTGTTAATCTACAAAATTCTTTTCAAAGAATCAGTTCTTTGTCACATTAATTTTTTCCATTGTCTTTTTGTTCTCTATTTCATTTAGTTCTGTTCTGATTTTTGTTATTTCCTTTCTTCTGCTGACCTTGCGTTTCACTTGTTCTTCTTTTTCTAGTTCTTTAAGGTGTAACATGAGGTTATTTATTTGGGATATTTCTTGTTTCTTGAGATAGGCCTGTAATGATATAAATTTCCCTCTTAAAACTGCTTTCGCTGCATATCAAAAATTTTGATAGTATGTATTTTCACTGTCATTTGTTTCTATATTTCTTTTGATCTCTCCTCCAATTTCTTCTTTGACCCAGTCGTTCTTTAAAAGTATTTTGTTTAATCTCCATGTATTTGTCTTTTTTCCTGCTTTCTTTTCACAGTTGATATCCAATTTCAAAGACTTGTGATCAAAGAATATGCTTGGTATGATTTCAATCTTCTTAAATTTGCTGAGGCTGATTTTATGTCGCAATATATGGTCTATCCTTGAGAATGTTCCATGTACACTCGAAAAGAATGTATAGTCTGATGTTTTAGGATGAAGTGCTCTCTATATGTCAATGATGTCCATTTCAGCTAATGTTTCATTTAGGGCTGCTATTTCGTTATTTAGTTTCTGTTTGGATGATGTATCCATAGCTGTCAATGATGTATTTAAGTCCCGTAGTATAATTGTGTATTGGTCAATTTCTCCCTTTAGTTCTGTTAGTAGTTTCTTGATATATTTCGGTGCTCCCTGATTGGGGGAATAAATATTGATGACTGTTATATCACTATGAAATGTCCATCTTGTCTCTTGTTACCTTTTTCACCCTGAAGTCTGTTTCATCTGATGTCATTATGGCTACACCTGATTTTCTCTGGGTACTATTTGCTTGGAGTGTCAATATCCACCCTTTCAGTTTTAGTCTATGCTTGTGCTTGTAGCTGAGATGTGTCTCTTGGAGACAGCTTATGATTGGGTTTAGTTTTCTGATCCAATCTGCTACTCTGTGCCTTTTTATTGGTGAGTTCAGTCCATTTACATTTAGGGTTATTAATGATATGTGAGTATTTCCTGTCATTCTATCTTTAGTTTTCTGGTAAGGCTGTGTCCCCAGTGTTTCTTTGCCTTTTTGTTTTTTATTATTTCTGTTTGGTGGCATTCTATGGTGTTTCCCTCTGTTTGTTCTTTCATTACAGTATATATTTCAGTTCTAGATTTTTTTCAGAGGTTACCCTTAAGTTTATGTAAAAGAAAGTTGGATATTTAGAGTATTCCATTTTCTTCAGCACGTTTACTTTCTCCATTCCCATATTCCGGTTCAGGCCTTTACTCTCCCCCTTTTTATGTTTCAGTTGCCACAAATTGTCCCTGTTGTTGGTGGTCGAATAGCCTCCTTTAGTATTTCTTGTAGTGCAGGTCATGTATTAGAAAATTCCCTCAGCTTCTGTATGTCTGGAAAGGTCTTTATTCCTCCTTCATATCTAAAGGATATCTTTGCTGGATATGTTATTCTTGGCTCATAATTTCTCTCTTTCAATAGTTTGAATATTTGGTTCCAATCCCTCCTGGCTTGTAGAGTTTCTGCTGAAAAATCTAATGATAATCTAATGGGCTTTCCTTTCTAGGTTACCGTCTTCTTTTCCGTGGCTTTCTTGAGGATTCTTGCTTTGGCGTTGATTTTAGACAGCTTCAATACAATGTGCCTTGGAGAAGGCCTGCTGGGATTCGAGGATCCAGTTCTGTCCACAAGTTTGGGACGTTCTCATCGACAATTTGTGTGAATATATTCTCTGTTCCCTTCTTTATTTTTCACCTTCTTATGCCCATTATTCTTATACTGCTCTTTCTGATAGAGTCAGAAAGTTCTTGTAGAGTTCTTTCATTTCTTTTAAATCTCAAGTCTCTTTCTCCTGCCATCTGTGTAATTTCCAGGTTTCTATCTTCAATGTTACTGATTCTTTCCTCCACCTGGTCAACTCTACTACCTAAGCTGGTTATTTCATTCTTAATTTCTTCTATTGAGTTCTTAATCTCCAGAAATTCCATTTGGTTCTTTTTTAAAATTTCAATCTCTTTCATAAAATGCTCATGTTGTTCTTTGATTGCGTTTCTGAGTTCATTAAATTGCCTTTCTGTGTTTTCTTGCATCTCGTTGAGTTTTTTCAGAACTGCAATCTTGAATTCTGTGTCATTTAAGTCACATATTTCCATATCTTTAAGTTTCTTTTCTGGAGACTTTTCATTTTCTTTCTGAGCTGTCTTGTTCCCTTGATTGTTCATGGCAATTACTGATTTATTGTTTCCCTTCCTAGACATTTACAGGAGTGGCTTCTGCAACAGGTTGCTAGGAAGAGGTCTTTCTTTTGTTTTCCAATACTTGTTGGTAGAATGTTTTATTTTCTCTCCGACTGCAGCCTTTTTTTTTCCTCTCTCACACAGTAGTGCTATGTTTTCTCTGCACTATTCCAGCTTCTCACACAATGGGGGATTCCCTGGGAGACGGGCCTCTCCTCTGTTAACAGTTCGCCTGGGTCATAGGGCGCCATTCCCTGTGGGGTTGCGGAGAGCTTTTGAAGTTCCAAAGCTCTTTCTACACCAGATTCAGAGCCCATATGTTTCAGCAGTTCTGTTTACTCCTGCAGGGATCTGACCAGATAGGTGGGGCCACGGGCAGAGTGAGTTGTGAGAGGTGGCCCAGAGCAATGGCAGCAACCACCACCACAGCCAGTCCTGTTACCACAGCTCCCTCTCCTTTGCCTGAACTAATTGGGCTGTGAATCTGTGTCTGCGGTCCACAGTTCTCAGAACAGCAAATATTCTGTTCTTTTGATCTGACACTGCTACTGTTCCGCTTCTAGCACTGGGCAAGTGGGGGTGGGGCAAGCTCTGGGATGGTAGGGAGGGGGTGGCTAATCAGTGCCTAAAGCTTCCGTTCTTTGCCGGCAGTGAGGGCTTAAACCACCGTTTTCAGCCTTCTTCCCTCAGTCTTTTCTCCGAGGTCTCTGCCGTGAGCGTTGGGTTCAGCCGTGTTATATGCTGACCCCTCAGACCTGTGGGCCATAAGCAGAGCCCTGGTAGTCTGAGTTCTTCCGTCTCCCGCAGCTGTGGTAGTTCCGGGATGCAGCGAGCTCGGAGCACTGAGGTAGGTCTGTATCCTGTGCCCACGCGGCTCCTTCTCCGCACTTCTCCCTTCCCTCCTCCCCCGCCAACCCCCGCTTGCGGGATTCTCCCACCTTTAGGTGATTTCAGTAGTGGACCTGTTCGTCTTGCCTGTCTGCTGTGCAAGGAGTCCTTTGTGGAGTTACTGTTGTTCAATTAGTTGTAAATTCCAGGGGAGCTTTACAGAGGCTCACCTCACGCCGCCATTTTGATGACGTCTCCAATCCTCTTAAATTTCTTAAGACTTATTGTAGCCTACACATAGTCTGTCCTGAAGATTGATAATTGTTAACTTAAGAAAAATGTGTATTCTTCTGTTATTGGATGACATATTCTGTACATGTTTGTAAGGTTCAAATGGTTGTTCAAGTGTTATGCAAATCCTCTTTTTCCCTTCTTGATCTTCCATTTAATTTTCCCATCCATTACTAAAAGTAGGGTATAGAAGTCTACTCTTATTTTTGTGTCCCCTCATCTGTGAATGTTTGCCTCATATATCTGGGAGTCTGATGGTAGTAGCATATATTTTGCAACTCTGATGTTAGATGAATTAACCCTAACTTTAATCACTATATAACGACCTTTATCTCCTATGACACCTTTTGACTTAAAGCCTATTTTGTTCGATAAAAGTATGGCTAGCAAATCTGTTCTCCTCTGCTTACCATTTGCTCAGAATAACTTTGTCCATCCTTTCACTTTTAGTCCACATATATCTTTTGCTCTAATGTCTTCTTTTTTTTTTCTTAATTCTTTTTTATTCTTTGTGTGAGGGTGTGCACGTGTGGGTGAGAGGGCGTGTGTGAGGGTGTGCATGTGTGTGAGAGCACGTGTGTCTCTAATGTCTTCTTGTAGATAGTATATAGCTAGATCTTTTTATCCATTGAGACAATTTATGTCTTTTGATTGGGGAGTTTAATCCGCTTACATTTGAAATAATTACTGATAGAAAAGGACTCTTTAATGCTATTTTGTTAACTGGTGTCTGTATATTCTTATAGATAGTTTGTCCCTTTTCCCCTCTTATAGTTTTCTTATAGATAGTTTGTCCCTTTTCCCCTCTTTTGTGTTCTGGGGATTTTGTGTGTGTGTGTATCTTCCATAGGTATTTTTATGTGGTTACTAAGGGTATTAAAATATTCTCCACTTTCAGTAATAAAATATCGTAAAGTCTTAATAAGCTAAATTAATAACAACTTCAATTGCATGCAAAAATGCTATTATTTTACATTTCCAATGTCCCACTTTGTTACTCATGCAACAAGACTGTCTTTTTTTTTTAAGTTTCAGGTATACAAAACAATGTAATAGTTAGACATTTACACTCCTCACAAAGTGATAACCACGCCCCCCCCAATCTACTACCCCTCTAATATCGTATATAGTGGTCACAATTCCATTGACTCTATTCCCTATGCTGTACTCCACATCCCGTGACTATATATACAAAGGGTGCCCATAAAATGTATACACATTTTAAGAAAGTAAAACTGTTATTAAAATTGTAATACTCTCTTGTTCCTCCTGGTGTCTGTCTGCAGTATTGTAATCTATCACCTTGTTCTTAGCATCCCCAACATGGCATCTAAAGTATGCTACCATTTCTTTCACCACTCCAAGTCTGAAGAGACAGAAACCAGTCCAAGTAGCTCCCTAAAAATCCAGAACATTACACACATGTTCCCCTGAAGAAGATGTAAAGAGTTATGAGTTTTCTTCTGATCACACTATGTAATGGAAAGGGCTATGGGAAGCAAATGCAGTGAACTTATCCACTTCAAGCAGCTCTCCTTGTTTTTGTGCTTGCCTGGGTCACTGCAACCACTTATCTGGTTTCTGGAGTTCTCAGTAGGGCATTCTGGTCTATATATTGTTACATCATTGTTTCCATGGGCAAATAAGTTCCTGGGGCTTCTTATTCCACCACCTTGCTGATAACTCTCCCAAATTATCTGTAACTTTTGCCATCGAAAATGATATAACATATAGGTATGCCCCCTTGAATAAGATTATTAATTCCTAGGTTACAATGTGAAGGTCGTAGTTACCTTTACAATTTACTTTCAAGTAAGTTTACTTTTAGCAGGTAGGTTAATACTGCCATTTGGCAATGTGGGTTCCTCAAGGACAAGGGTTATCTTTTTGTTATCCCTGTCATCACACACAATAGCTTATATATAAAGTTAACTATCAAGTAAAACCTGCTTAATGAATATAGTATGAGTTTTGAGTACTTATCTTGAGAATAAACGTCACTTTCAGTTTTAAGGACTTTTTTTTTCTTTTTTAAAGCTATTTGTGATCTGTACATATCCATCCAGATTCTGTTAAGAGCTAATACCAATGCTCCAATGTAACACCAATCCTTAATATTTTGTTTCTTTTTTCTCATTGAAAAAAAATTAACTGAAGTCCTTGTTTTATTCAAATTTCCTTAGTTTTTACCTAATGTGCTTTTTTGGTTTCAGGATACTACATTACATTTAGTCATCATGTCTCTTTAGTCTCCTCTCAAGTTGGAAAATTTCTCAAACTTTCCTTGTTTTTTAATGACCCTGGCAATTCTGAAGAGTACTAGTCAAGTATCTTGTAGAATGACAATCAACTAGGATTTTTCTGATGTTTCTCTCACAGACTGTGGTTATGTTTTAGAAAGGAAAACTAGAAGTAATGGGCCATTCTAATCACATATTAATGGTACATGTTATTAATATGACTTATCATTGTTGATGTTGATCTTGATCAGCTGGCTTAGGTAGTTTCTGTCTGGTTTCTCTAGTATAAAGTTACTCTCTTTCCCTCCTTTCCATATTATACTCCTTGGATAGTTTGCTTGATTTTTTTTTTATTGGTGTCATTTGTTACTTTACCCTGTATTTCCTGTGAAGTGAAAGTGTACTTTTAATCTCAGTTGTATGATTGATGCCATGTACATCACACCAGATAACTTGGAATGTCATAATGATCCATATTAGCAATTATTTGGTTAGGATGGTAACAGTAGGTGTCTCATTGTAAAGAGACATTTTCTTTCTTGCAATTAGCAAGAAATCTGTGGGACATACTTTGGAATCCTGGGCTTCATCCATGGACATCTGTGCCATGAGAAATACCATACAAAGCTCCCCATGGCCCCAAAGCTCCCCAATCTTCTCACTCACTTCAATAGTCATTCATTCATTCAGCTGTTAGTTCAACAAACATTTACTGAATACCTAGTTAAGTTCTAGGCAGTGTTTAGGTTTACCTGCTGGGGCTAGAAAGGGTAAATATGGGCTCTTCCTTACAGGAGCACAGCCCAGTTCTAGGGAAAGGCAATCAAGAGTTTCAATAAAGTGTGATCAGTCCACATTGGTGATAAACACAAGGTGCTTTCTTTGATGATTTTCATTATAAATGTTTACTATATTTTGTTCATATATTAAATAGTTTCAATAGCAAATGTTGGGGGCGAAAGGCGTCTGTAATTTAAACTTCATTTAACTAGCTCTTTTAATCCCTAAACATTCTAGTTAATTCTAGTTGCTTCCCAGAGAGGGACTTATCCCGTTACTCTAAAAATCTCTGGAGGGCAAGATGATTCAGAGGAACAAATGTGGACTTCAGAGCCCATACGAATTGAATCCAAATCTCCATCTCCCATTCAGTAGTCATGTTACTAGCTTTGTGACCTGGCACAAATTATTTATTTCCTCTTAGCAATGGATTACCAAGAAATCTGTGAGACAAGGAGGATTAAGCAAAATAACATATGAAGTGCTTATCAGAATTCCCAACTTCCTGGCATATAATAAATATCTAATAAATGGTGTTCTACTTAAGAAACAAAACTACAAAGTATGCATATAAAACAATTAATTACTCTGATCTGGGCACTTTTCCATTAGCAATATAAATGTCACATAAATAAAACAAATAATAGCATGATACTATAATAACATAGGTCGACTCTAATTCATATTTTAATTAGAGTAAAAGAAGCTGATAAGTCTCAAAGAAAAGTTTGCAAATTACCACCCATGCCTCTGCTCTGTTGGCCCTCCACCCAGCACTTATATGTGCCTACAGTACCAAGGGAGGAAGGGGTTGGGAGTCCTTTGAACCAGTAATACATCTGACATGGGGTTAAACTTTAAAGGCATAAAGATGACATCATAGAAACCTTAGAGGCAGCAACTCTTAGTAAGAGGGTCTGTACTCTAGACAGGCAGAACATACATCACCTTTCTGCTCAGCCAGATCCCACAGGTCCTGAGCTGCTACCCGAGACAGTGTCATGGGGTATTCCACAAGGATGTGCTTGCCTGCATTAAGGAATTGCCTTTGGGAAGAAGAGATAAAGAAAATACACTTCAAACAAGCTTCGCTAAAATGCCCTGCATGGCAGAATACAGAATGTTATAAAATCAAAAAGTCTCTGTGTATAAATGAGAGAGTCAAGGCCAGAGGATAAGGACGATCAATTTTACCTCACATTATTTTCTACTATGCTGTAGAGAATGACTTTCTAGTTATGTGTTAATTTGAACATTCAGTTATCCATCCACTCACATATTCAGCTACCAGTTACTCTGGAGGAGAAATAAAGACATCTTAACAGGTAAATTTCTTGTTACTACGTGAATTCAAATAAAGACTACAAAACCCATAGCAGCTAGCTCTGCCTGAGGCAGTCTGAAAAGATTTCACTAATGACAATTGAACTGACTCTTTAAGCACGAGAGGGCATTTTTCAGGTGCAACAGAATGATGGAATTTTACTTAGAGCAGCACATGCAGGGTCTTGGGCATTTTATGGGGCTTTGTTCATTTGGACAATGGTGTGAATTTCAACATGGCAGGGGAGCAGGCTACAGGGAGTAGAGGAACATGAAGTCATAAAAGTAGTTGGGAGCCTGAATGTTGAAGGACTTAGAAGGCTGTGCTCAGAAGTTTGGATTTTATTCTCTAGGTATTCTAGAGTACAAATATTTATAGTTGACTCATGAACAATGCGGGGTTTAGAGGCACCAACCTCCCACAGAGTCGAAAATCCATGTATGACTTTTGACTTCCCAAAATCTTAATTACTAATAGCCTACTGTTGACTGGAAGGAAGCCTTATCAATAACATAGACTGTCGATAAACACATATTGTGTATATGTGTTATATACTATATTTTTATAATAAAGTAAGCTAGAGAAAATGTTAAGAAAGTCATAAGGAAGAGAAAATACCTTACAGTATTGTACTGTATCAATACTGTTAATTTATGTCACCTGTATACAAGATGAATCATGTATCAGTATCTACATCAATATTGCCTTATATAATATAAAATACCGTAGATGTTATATGTATTACTAACACTAGACATCAAAAATGAAAATATGTGAAAAACAAATTCATATTTATTTATAGGTATAATGATTCATGCAATGATAATGAAAAAGCAATAATATGATTGGTTTATGGTAGCCTAGTTTAATAAATATAATTGCTTCATGGTAGCCTACACTATACACTAATGAATGAATCATAAAATTTTTTGTGGTGTATACGGTATTACAGTCATATTCATAATACAGTATTGGAATCACTGTTACTTTTTTTTAAAGAACAATTACCTATGATGATAGGCTGATAGGCAGTTTCTCCACTTATGAGAGGTATACTATATAGTAATGTAATTCTTTGAAAGCAGTTACAAAACAGTAAGAATACTAACATTATTAATTTGATATTAAATATCACTGACCTTATGCTTATGTAAGGGTAGGCTATCCACTTCCATACAAGTCTCGCAAAGAATGTTCTACATGATGAATACTCAGGGGATGATGATGATGATGATGATGATGACAAAAAAGTCTCATAGAGTTCATGCCATACAATCATTAGATTTTCATATGAAAATACACACATACACAACAGATAAGTTTATTAACTGTACAACATGATGGTTAATTACTATTCATTAAGTGAAAATGTATTATCATAAGGGTCTTCATCCTTTTCTTCATGTTGAGTGGGAAGAGGAAGAGGAGGGGTTGGTCTTGCTGTCTCTGGTGGCAGAGGTGAAAGAAGTGGAGGTGGAAGGAGAGGCAGTTACTCAGTATAACTTTATGGAAATACATAGAAATTTCTGTTTGATGTTTTTTGGTTTTTTATTTCTCTAATGTTTCTATATGGTACCAGTGTTCATCCACAGTTTGCTTTAGTTTCAGTGCTCATGTCATAGAAGGGCCCACGTCATAAAAGAAGTCAAAAGCAGTCTTGAATAATTGGAACCCGTCTGCCAGATTGTCTAATGTCAGTTTGTTTTCTGCCACTGCTTCTTCCATGTCTTCTTCCTCATCATTTGGCACTGGTTCAGAAGCACTCTTCTCCATCAAGGCATCTTTAATTAATTCCTTTGGTTTGGTGTATATTAGCTCTTGAACTTCTCCAAGATCCATATCTTAAAACCCTTCAACACCCACACACAGACACCATTTTTTGCCACATCCAAAATCTCTTTCATAATTTCTTGATTGGCTCTCTTGTAAATCCTGTGAAGTCATACGTAACATCTGGACACAGTTTTCTCCAGCAAGAATTGATTATTTGGGGCTTTCACAGCTTTTTCTATACTAATGATGGCATCTTCAATGGTGTAATCATTCAGTACTTTCATGATGTCCTCTCTGTTGGGGTTCTCTTCATAAGTGCTGACAATCTTTTCCATAGAGTACCAGTAATGAACCTTAAAGGGCCTTATGACCTCCTGATTTAGAGGCTGAAGTAGAGACATTTGTGTTTGGGGCAAGTAGACCACTTTGATGCCTTCGAAGTTGAACTCATGGGGGTCTACGTGGCCAGGGGCATTGCCCCAAATCAAAAGAACTTTAAAAGGTTGTCATTTATTGGCAACGTACTTGACTTCACGGACAACGCCTCAATGGAACCAATCCAGAAAAAGGGTTTTCATCTTCCAGGCCTCCTTGTTGTACAACCAAGAGACTAGCAGCTGGTGTCTGTCTTTTCCCTGAGTTAGCAGCTTTATAGATCAGGGCAATCCTGATTATAAATAAACCCGATTGCATTTGCACAGAACAATAGAGTTAGCCAATCCCTTCCTGCCTTAAATCCTTGTGCTCACTTCTCTTCCTTATTAATAAATGTCCAATGTGGCATCTCCCGCTCTCCCCCCGGAACAGAGCGCTTTCATCTGCATTAAAAACCTATTCAGGAAGATATCCTTAATCCTCAGTGATTTTCTTGATGGCATTTGGGAACTTGTCTGCTGCCTCTTGATTGGCAAAAGCTTCTTCTCTAGTTATCTTGACATTTTTTTTAAACCAACCTCTTGCTAAATTTATCAAAACTTCCTTTGCTGGCATTAAATTCTCCAACTTTAGATCCTTCATCTATACATTGTTATATAATAATTTTGCTTTCCTTCAAATCATATTAGTCTATAGATATGCCTTTCTTATAACAATCCTATACTTTCAATATATAATAAATAGGTTATTTCACAAAAAGTGAAAGGTTCTCGTACCTGCTGGCATAGCTGAAGCAGAAGTTTCACAAATTTTCTTTCTTTTTTTTTCTTTTCCAGTGGTCTTCGTACTGGATTTCTTCATTTTGAAATGACGGGCAACTGCATATATAGACCTCACTCTAAGGTATGTATCAAGCAATTCAACTTTTTCTTGTAATGTCAGATCTTTTACCAGTTTTTCGGGAGCTCTTACAGTATTAGTAGTGGCACTTCATATGGCTCCCATGGTGTTATTCAAGGTGTATGGTATCACACTAAACATGATAAAAAATACACAAGAATTGAGAGGGAACACTTTTTACTGTGATATGCAATTTACTAAAGAGGTGAACAGCTCAGGTAGAGATTATTAACATCGCATAGTGTTTTTTAAGTGGTTACTCAAAATACTTGAGCTCACTGCAATAGCAACAGGAGGTAGTTACAAAATGATTATAGTAATATATAGTATATACTACAGTTACTTTTATGCAGTTATGATTTATTTTGCATTTTTATATTTGTTTACATTTCTCTTGACTGTGAATGGTATCATATACCATGTGTGTTTGTGTGATTAAATTTTGATAAATTTTAACTTTTTATAATAGATTTCTGTATATTTTACAGTAGTAAATTATAAAATGGATTAATGTTATGCATTCATGGCATACCTAATTTTCTTAATTTTTAAGTATTTCTAGGCTACAAGTTTGTGAGTTTTTTCAAATTGTCTCAAATCTCCAAAATGTTTTCCAATATATTTATTGAAAAAATCCACATATAATTGGACCCGTATAATTTAAACCCATGTTGTTCAAAGGTCAACTATATAAGCATGTGAATTACATGATAAGGTTTTAAAGAAAATACACTCTGGTAACAAAGATGGTTAAGGGAAACCAAAGAAAGGTGTTTCTGCCCACACTACAGTTGGCATGATAAAGAGGGAGCAACTCACTCTTGGGGAACAGCATGGTGGTAGCAGCTGTACTTTAATGTAAGAACTTAGAAGGGAAGCTGAGATTCATGGAGGCAGCTAGCATGGCCTTCTTAGCTGCCAGGTGCTGTATGGGGCTCCTCCTTCCAGGCTCGGTCCCACCAAATGTATGGAGGGCTCCAGGCTTTTCATTCAAAGGTGGGGTAGGGGGGCACTTCACTTCTCTTGCTCTGTAAATAATGTCATCTCCCATCTCCGATGCCACCACTACCTCATATTAAAGGAACTCTCAGAGAAATTTCACAATGTTGAAAGTGCAAAGCATAAAATATTGGAAGCTGATCCAAACTTAAAAGGACTATGACAATTTGCCAAGGCACAGAAAAGACGCTGGCTCTACATCCTAAGTTATATGGTGAGAAAAAGGCAAACACTGTTCAAATTACTCTCAGTAAATTTTTTACAAATTACAAAATAATTTAATTCTTAATGTTTCTCATGTTTTAAATTGAAGTGTAAATATTAGTTTTACTATATTTTTATTTCCTTATACCTTTTTAACCAATAGTGGGAGTTTTTAATGTTTTGAAGAAAATTTTTAAAGCTAATGGATCCACTTAATTTTCCCCATTGATTGTTAAGACTCCTTTGCGAGACTTCTGATTGCCCAGTCATTTATACAGTCCTGCACTACTGTGCAAGGCAAGGACTGCCTGCACTGAAAACCCACCTGATGTAGTCCTCATGGCTGGTGCTTTCGCTACAGATATAAGCAACCTCAACTTCTTGGCTGGAAAGAGCATCTTCCAAAGAAATCTGCTGAACTTCATCAATGCATTTGAGCTCTCGTCTGTTTGAGAATAACAGAGAAATGGAACTTGAAAGTAGGCAGAACACTGGCTTAGAATAAATGAGCACCATCTTTTTCCCTTCCTCCCAACAACATCCTGATGATCAGCTTTTGGAAATGAAGAAATTAATTTCCTCCCTCCCACTTCCCGGGCATTTTCCACCATAGTGAAAAACGGCCTCAGGATTAAAGTCAGAGGACTTGGCCCTGTGTGCTAATAGCCTGTACGATATATTTGAATTACTTCATATCTAAAATAAAAAGCACTGATCTTAGTTTATCTCATGATAAGTGATCTCTACGGTCATTGCCACCATCAAACACCAGGCCAAATACAGTGGCTACAAACCCAACTCAAACCCAACGTGCTAGCACCTTTGAAGTGCAATTTGCTGTGTGACTTCAAGCTCCTTCACATATATCATGGCCTCATGATAGTCAAACGGAAGACAGGTGTCCCTGCCTCCTTTACAGCTGAGCTGACAAAACCCAGAGAGACAGTAGCTGCCATGGCTAACTAGTAGCTGGGCCAGAACATGAACTGTAAGCCTTTTGACTCTTACAGAGTAAGAAGGAGCTCCTGAGTTAGAAGAGCTGAGAGCTCTGGCCATGTGCACACTACCCTAGTTCACAGGCTGGAGCAGTGGAGCAATCCTCCAGTGATGGATGTCACAGAGTAAATGGGGCAGCCAACAGAAGGCTCTCAGCTTACTCAGAGCTCCACTCAAGCTGCAGTAGACAGAGGGCATTTGGGGAAGTTTGGCTGCCAAAGGATATAAGGGTAGGTTTCTTCCTATGTGGGCCACCCAGTCTACATTGCTCAATTTAACCAATACTTATTGTTTGCCTACTGTGTGTCAGGTACCCTGTGTAAGATCATAAAGAATGAACTAAAAGTCCTCTGCTTCCAATGAGCTCGCAGTCTGGTAGACGGAGGAAGACACACACACACAACACAAGCCCAAGCCTAACATGAGAAATGTCCGGGGATACATGTGGTAGAGTCAAGGAAGCAAGGAAAACCTAGTTTAGCATTTCAGAAAAGGTTTCCTGGGGAGGGCATAGGACTTAGCAGGTAGGTCATGAGGAACAGGGTATGTGAAAAGGGAAAAAGTGTGATAATGGCAGGGATGCAGTAGTGGGTATCAGCTGGCCATTTTTCCACATGACCTGGGTACTTCAGGAATTCCCACTGCATCACTCATGGAAGCCAACTGAAAAAGGACTGAGGCTTAACGGAAAAGAGGCTCTGCTTTATCATGTTTGATCAGAGCTTCAAATACAGGTGCAATGGGAATTATAGTATGGCTAAGAATAATTTTCATCTCCCATTTGTGTGCAGCTCCCTTAGAATCTTACTGGGAGGGGGAGATTGACCAACGGTAGATTCCCAGTACTTCTGGGTCTCCCTAGTGGCCCAATGTCCACTTTAAATCTTTAAAGGAAGGGCCAAATTTAAGACAGGCAAACTGGAAGAAAGCAGGTCCCATAAATTAAAATATAAAAGAAATCTGCAGGGACCATCACAATAGTTACTTATGCTTTGTCTAAATATTTATTTGATTTCTCTCAAGCACTAGAAAGTAGAGATGTGCCTATCTTGCTCACCCCCATATTTTCTCAGCCAACATAATACCTATATCTAGTTCACAATTAATATTGATAAATGATGTCACACACTGTTAGTATGGTGAGTAGTGTGTGTGTGTGAGGAAGTGGTGAGGAAGGAGCTGAGCATGGGGCAGGAAATAAGAAACATAGTGATAAATTTGGTTTTGGTTGGTTATAGGAGAGAAATGAAGCTTAAATGAAAAGTAGGGTTCAAAATTATCAAACAGAACACATGGTGTTTAAGAGATGGGCTTTGGAATGAAATAGACCTATATTCAAATCCAGTTCTTAGACTTTCCAGCTGTGTGACCTCAGGTAAACTACTTAAACTCTCTGTGGTTCGGTTTCTTTATCTATAAGGTAGAGGTGGTTGATAATGGTATCCACGTCTAATAGTTGGTAACATTTGCAAAGCCTAGAACCACTGCATGAATGGCTGTTATCATACCTGACGTAATGATTCGCTGTTGCACCCTTCAGCCTTATTTCAGGCCAGCCCATCACATGTTCATTGTGCTCCTTCTGTAACTGTCATTTTCCCTAACTGTGCTTTTGCCTTGGTTGTTCTTTCCAGGCTGACTCACTGCATATCCCAACTGCAGGCCAGCATTCTACAGACCCATCTGAACTTCAGATCTTGTGGGGCGGGCCCTGAGCAGTTCTCTGGAATGACCCTGAAGCTGAATCTCTCTCCTGGGTCTGGAGAATCTCCATGCCCCGAGGCCTACTCCATCCCAGTGTGCTTCCCATGAATTACAAGGCACAAAGCAAATGAGAGCCACCTGGACACGAAGCCAATCAGGTTCAGGAATGCTGAGGAAGCATGTGGATTCCGCAAGTCCCTCATCCGCACGGAACCAGCTCTGCCAACACCAACAACCACGACTCCAAACTTCCTCTCAGGCTAAAACACAAGGGACCAAGGTGGGGTTTAAAAACATTTTAGGCATCTAGCAGAGAACAGCAAACAAAGACATGTCAGCAGGATGACTCATGGTCCAGAGAAGCAAAATAAGGAGCCAATCCAGAACGCGCAGAAGCCGCAGCATATGAAGGTCAGATAAGACACTCCCTGAAACAAGAGCTCAGAGAGAAGTCAGCTCCACCCAAACCATGCATATTTTTTTTATGGTTAAAGTAAATTTTTACTCATAAACTGCATGACACAAAGAAAATGGAGGAAATTAGATTTGTCAAAAGTAGAAAGTAAAAATGACTCACATTCTCAACACCTATATATATAGATAAGTATGTTAGCATTTTGGTAATTCTTAGGTTTTATATTTTTCTCTGAATATATGTATATGTGTGTGTGGATACATAGGTGTAGTCAGTTTTATTTTTGTTTCACAAAATGCAATTGCACTGTTTTTCATACTGCCTTTTTTCTTCACTGAGTGGAAAATTTTACATAGGCATCTTTAATCCACATCATTTATTTTAGCTTCAGGTATAATACTGTTCCATTTTAAAAAATACTAAAATATAGTTAGCATAAAGTATATTATTTTCAGATGTACACATATTTATATACCTAAATATTTTATATACCTACATATTTTCAGATGTGCACATATTTATATACCTCAATATTTATATACCTAAAGAAGTGATCACCATGCTAAGTCCAGCAACCATCTGACACCATATTACAATATTATTGACTATATTACCCATGCTGTACATTACATCCCCATGACTTATTTCTTTTATACCTGGAAATTTGAACCTTTTATTCCCCTTTACCTTCCCTCACTTATTTTATTTTTCAATTACAGTTTACATTTAATATTATTTTATATTAATTTCAGGTGTACAGCAGTGATTAGACATTTATATAATTTAAGAAGTGATCCCCTGACTAATCTAGTACGCACCTGGCACAATACACAGATATTACCATATTATTGACTATATTCCCTATGCTTAACTTTACATCCCCATGACTATTTTGTAATTACTAATTTGTACTTAATCCCTTCACCTTTTTCACCCTGCCACCAATTCCCTCCCATCTATCACCCCAGTAAATCTAGTACCCATCTGACACCATACATACTTATTACAGTATTATTGACCATATTCATTATGCTATACCCTACATTCCCATGACTATTTTGTAATAACCAATTTGTATTTCTTAATCCCTTCCTCTTTTTCATCTACCTCCCAATACTTCTCCCAACTGGCAACCATCAAAATGTTCTCCGTATCTATGAGGTTTGGGTTTTTTTTTGTTCTTCATATTACATATATAAACAAAATCACACTGCATCTGTCTTTCTCTGTCTGACAAACTCCATTCAGCACAACACCCTACAGATCCACCCATGCCACCGCAGAGGGCAAAAACCCAGCCCTTTCCAAGGCCTAGAAATATTCCATTGTATATATGTACTACTTCCTCTTTATCCATTCATCCCTCTACGGACACCCAGGCTGCCTCCACATCTAGGCCATTGTAAACAATACTGTAATGAACTTATGGATGCACACATCCCCTTGAAGTAGCATTTTGTGTTTCTTAGGATGAATACCCAGAAGTGGGATTTCAGAGTCTTTGTCTCTTGTTATAGACTTTGTTTTAAGGTGTATTTTGTCTGGTGTAAGTATTGATACTCCTGCTTTTCTCTTGTTTCATTAGCATGAAATACCTTTCTTTCATCCCTTTACTTTCAGTCTATGTGTGTGTCTTTCGATCTGAAGTGAGTCTCTTGTAGGCAGTCTCTTGTATATTAAGGGTCTTGTTTTCTTATCCATTCAGCCACCCTATTTTTTTGCTTGGAGCACTTAATCTATTTAAATTTAAAGTAATTGTTGATAGATATGTAGTTATTACATTTTTATGATTCATAGTTTTGATCATCTTTTTTTGTCTTAAAGAAGTCCCTTTAACATTTTTTGTAATACTAGTTTGGTGGTGATTAACTTTTTTAGCTTCTTGTCTGGGGAGCTCATTATCTGTCCTTCAATTCCAAATGATAGCTTTGCTGAGTAGGATAATCTTGTAGTTCCTGGCTTTTGACCACTTTGAGTATTTTGTGTGACTTCCTTCTAGCCTGCAAAGTTTCTGTTGAGAAATCAGCTGATGGTCTTAGGGAGCTCCCTTGCAGGTAACTAACTGCTATTCTCTTGCTGCTTTTATGATTCTTTGTCTTTAACCCTTGCATTTTAATTATAATGTGTCTTGTGTGGGCCTCTTTGGGTTCATCTTGTTTGGCACTCTGTACTTCCTGGGCTTGTAGGTCTATTTCCTTCATGAGGTTAGGGAAGTTTTCTGTCATTATTTCATTAAATAGGTTTTCAATTCCTTGCTCTCTCTTCTCCTGGGACCTGTGATGCGAATGTTGGTATACTTGATGTTGTCCCAGAGGCCCCTTAAAATCTCCTGGTTTTGGATTTTTTTTTTCTGTTCTCATTGGGTTTTTTCCTGCTACCTTATCCTCTAAATCATTAATTCAATCCTCTACTTCATCTAATCTATTGATTTCCTCTCATGTATCCTTCATTTAGTTATTGCATTCTTTATTTCTGACTGGTTCTTTTTTATATTCTCTATCTCCATTTTTATGTTTATCTTTTTGTTGAACTTCTCCCTGAGGTAATTCAGCACCCTTATAACCAGTGTTTTGAACTCTGCATCTGGTAGATTGTCTCCATTTTGTTTAGTTTTTTTTCTAAAGGTTTGTTCTGGTTTGTTTGGGAAATGTTTCTTTGTGTCCCTATTGTGGCTGCCTCCCTGTGTTTGTTTCTATGCATTAGATAGGGCTGCTCTGTTTCCTTGTCTTAGAAGCGTAGCCTTACATAGTTGGTGTCCCGTGGAGCCCAGTGGCACAGTATCCCTGGTCAACTGACCCAGGTGCTCCAGGTGTACTCATTGTGTGGGCTGTGTGTGCCTTCCTGTAGTAGTTGAACCTTGATTGCAGGGAGTCTAGTCTTCCTCCCCACACAAGAATGCAGGATATGGTGAGGCCAAAAAGGAACACCAATGGAGCCACGGATAGGGAGTTCATACCACTATATTCTCTATGGCAACTGGCCAAGACGCAAAAGCAAATATCCACCAGTACCCCAACAAGGGGTCTTCATGCACCTCAGTCTCGCTGGCGGCTGGGCAAGACACAAGAAGTAGGATCCACACAATCTGCAATCCGCCATACACACTTGCTAACCCCACTTGCTAGCCACAACCTGCCATCTGCTTCTCTGCCAACCAACCAACCAATGCCCTAGCATAGCCATAGCAGTTAAATTAGTGGCTAATGGCTAACCAGTTAATAGCTGATGGCCACCCAGCCACAGCTGATTACAGCTGATAGCCATCTAATAACCGAACCAGCACCTTTCCACGTGAGGCTGAGAGCCTGTAAATTGCTGTCTGGGACTCTGTGTCCACAATGTCAGTGAGAAAAAGTGACCCTCAGGCTGATTGGTTGTGAGCACTGGCTATGACTACAGTGGAGGAGCTGTTGTGCAGAAGAGGATTTGCTTTAATAAGTGTCTGGTGCCTGCAATTCTGCCCTTTGGGTGTCTTGTAGTTGGAGGAAGCCGAGTGATGCTCTAGCTCAGTAGGAAGCTGGCTACCAGAATGGCCTGGGAGGGGCCCGACCACAAGCCAAGTCCATCCAAAGATTGTGACCTGCCTGGGGTCACCTGGTATGAGCCACAAAGCAAACTGCAGATGGCTGCCAGTCGTGGTGGGCTTGGAGGTGCCTTCAGAGGACAAGTCAAAAACCGAGGTTGGCTGCGCTAATTCTCAGCTTGGGGCTACTCGGCAAGATATATGGGACATGCCGAAGCCAGATGCTGCTTGTTTGGGGTTTGTGAAACATTGAGGGATTTCAGAAAAGTCTGCAGTATGAGCCAAGACAGGCCAATTGTATGGAAAACCCACTGGAAACAGCTTGGGTGAGCCCACAAGTTGGGTGGGGCGGGGTCTCAGGGAATCACCAGGGCATGGCAAACAGTGTTCGCCAGGTTGATGGAGAGTTAGTTATGATGGCAACCTGCGTCTGCAGGTCAGAAGAGGGAAGGGATCAACAAAGAAACAACGGACTGCCAGCACCTGAGTCTGGGAGAAAGCTAGTCCCTCAGCCTCCGCTCCAAAGCCAGACAACTCAGCTCTCCACCTTGAGCTGCCACCACAGTGCTGGAGCTCAGAGAGAGTGGGTCCGTCAGTGAGTAAGTCCATGAGTGGGCCCTTTAAGAGAAATGCCTAGGACTCTTGCAGCCCTTTGTTTCACTCAGCCACATGGGTATTTTGATAGGGATTGCACTGAATCTATAGATTGCTTTGGGTAATATGGACATTTTAACAATGTTAAATCTGCCTATCAATGAGCACAGTATATGTCTCCATTTATTTGTATTTTCTTCAGTTTCTTTCTTCAGTGTCTTATAGTTTTCTGAACACAGGTGTTTTACCTCCTTGTTTAAATTTATTCCTAGGTATGTAAATTTTTTCATGCAATTGTAAATGAGATTGTTTTTTTTTCTGATTTTTTTAAATTTATTAGTTTCAGGTGTACAAGACAAGGTACTATTTAGACGTTCATCATTTATATCCCTCACACTGTGAACCCCCCTCCCCCCATCCACTATCCCTCCGACCTCACACCGAGCCATCACATTATATATATAAAATTATAGTTGGCATTCATTAATGTTTAGCTTCTGGTGTACAATGCCATGATCAGGCATCCACAGTATCCCTGAGGTGGTCTCCCAAATAGGACACATGTTCATCGGATACCCAACAAAATCTTTACAACATTGAATACATTCCCCAAATTAATTTTCAAAAAGCCCTGAGGCCATCTTGTGGTTACCAGCTGCTTCCTAATCCCTTCACCTTTCCCCTTATCCCCAATGCCCCCCCTCCCCCCACCCATCTAACAACTCTCGGTTTTTTCTTTGTGTCTCCAAAACTGTTTCTGATTAGTTCATTCACATATTCTTAATTTCTCTTTTTGACAGTTCATTATTGGTGTACAAAAATGCAACCAATTTCTGAATATTAATTTTGAATTCTGCTACTTTACTGAAATCACTTATCAATTCTAATAGTTATTCTGCTGTTCTGATTGGGTGTTTTCTGCTACCTTGTCTTCCAAATTGCTGAGTCACTTCTCTGCTTCACCTAGTCTACTGGTGATTCCTTCTAGTGCATTCTTAATTTGTTACTGTAGTTTTCATTTCTGACTGGTTCTTTTTTATGGTTTCTACATCCTTTTTTATACTTACTATCTCTTTGTTTACATTCTCACTGAGTTTATCTATTCTTCCTCTAAGATCACTGAGCATCCTAACAACCATTGTTTTGAACTCTATCTGGTAGGCTGCTTGCCTCCATTTTGTTTATTTATCTGGTGTTTTCTCCTGTTCTTTCATTTGACATGTATTTCTGTGTTTCCTCACTTTGGCTGCCTATATTTCTTTCTATGTATAAGGTAAATCTGCTTCATTTCCCAGTCTTGCCCGGTTGGCTTGATGTAGTAGATGCCCTGTGGGTCTCAGTGGCACAGTCTCCCAAGTCACCTGCACTGGGTGCCCCAGGAGTGTCCCCTATGTGGGATGTGTGTGCCCTCCTGTTATACAAGAGCCTTGATTGCTATTGGCACATCAGTACGTGGGATGTACCCTCAGGATGACTGGCTGTGGGTTTGGCCATGTTCATAGCTAATGAGCTTCTGTGCAGGTGGCTTATCCCACAAAGCAGGATTCACCCATAGGCTCTGGTGCCTGCTGAGGCCACCCTTTGGGTGTGCCGCTTATGGAGCTAATTAGGTGATGCTCTGCTATAATCTGAAGTCAACCTCTATGTATGTTGGTTCTGTGGTCTCTTAAGCACGGTTCCGGGACAGGCCTACTCTGTGACGGGGAAATGAGATGCCAAATAGTCAGAAAGAACAATCTAATGTTTTGCATTTACTGTTTACAAGGATCAGAAAGTTTGACAACACATTGGTTGGCATGGGAAACAGGCACATTCATACATTGTAGGAGGGAGAGAAAAACAGGACCCCTCTGTAGAGAGCAACTTGGAAATATTTATCATGCAATACTCTTTGCTCCAAAAATGCATTTCTAAGAGTATAGTAAAATGACTTAGGATTATTGTAATCATTGTTGTAACAGCAAAAGATCAAAAATAACGAATGTAAATGTTGTGACCACTAGGCTGGTTATATAAATTATGGTGTACCACTAAAATGGAATATCACACATCTATAAAATATAAGAAGGAAGTTCTTTATGTATTGGAAGGTATTAATCTCCAAGATATATTGTTGGGTGAGAAAAGCAAAATACAGACCACTGTAACTTGTGTGGTATAATATTGTGTAAAAAGAATAGGGGGGGATGCTGAAAGAAAAAAAATATTTGTTGTGTATGTTAGAATCTCTCTGAAAGGACAGCCGTGAAAACAGTAACATTGATTGCCTAAGACCGTGAGAAGCTGGGAGGGAAGAGAACTTCTCGGCATAAATCTTGTTTCTAAATCCTTTAAAACTTTGAATCATGTTGAGTATATTAGTTATCTAAAATACAAACACCCAAGGGATTCTCTGAGCAGATGACAATTCTACATCTTGTACAGCCTTTGGCTTACTCCAATCTCCCTTCCTGGAGATCCCTCTCCAGTGCCTGGCATCCTCTGCTGCCCTACCTCTGGGGCCCTCTAGTGATCATGCCCTGTCTCGTACCCACAAATCATCTGACTCCTCACACTCTAGGCTACAGTTACCACTTCCACTCACCCTTTCTGCCCAAGTATAATCTGGTTTTCATTACCATACCTCTCTACTTTATTACAGGTCACCTGAGACCTCATTGCTAAACTCAAGGGCTTATCTTACTGGACCTTCTTTAAATTCACTCCTTTCTTGTCTTCTCTCACCTCACACTGAGGTTTTCTTTTCACACTTCACCACTTCCCTTCGCCATCCCTAGATGTTCATATTTCCCAAAGCTCTGTCCTTGTCCCTCTGTTCTTTTCTCTTCCAAGGGGTGGGGGGTGGGTTGGGAAAACCCTCATTGTTAAGGTTTCCATTACCACTTTTATGCTAAAGACTCCAACATTTTGAGCCATAAACCATTCTCTACTCCAAGCTTCAGTTCCAAGAAGAAATGCAAACTGGGCATCACCACCTGACCACCTCCACCTGACTGGCTGTGCTCTGAACTTCTGAGCAAAGGCCAGTGGCTCCACAAATTCCATCAGGCACCCAGTTTGAAACACTTGAAACCCTGGGAGTCATTCGTGCCTTCAACAAATATCCTCTGAAATCAAAGGCCTGATTGTGGCTAGTGGTCCTTCTCCACCCTTCTCTACACAAGTTTTCCTTGAAATTTTCTGTCATGATTTCATTTTTCTACATTTTCAGTGACCCACCAAAGGCCTGGATTGTATTACAAGATTACCAAACAATTTTTAACAAACAATTTTGTTTGTTTTTGCAGTCCGTTGACATGGATTGAAGAGAAAGGGCCTGGTCTAAAACGAAACAGACATTTAAGCTTCCATTTTAAATCTGGGTCCCTGGAGAATATGCCAAATGTAGGAGTGAATAAGAATATTTTCCTGAAAGACCAAAATATATTTGTCCAGAAACTCTTGGGCCAGGTCTCTGAAAAGGAACTGATTGCTGAAAAGAAACGAATCCTGCACTGCCTGTGGCTTGCGGAAGAAATTCAGAAATACTGCTGCTAAAAGAAAAGAAGAAAGCAACAGGGCACTTCCAGGATGGAACCATAGTTTCACTTTTATCAAGAGTTGACCTTTACCTCTATTCATGCAATTAAACATGTCTTCGGTAAACAGGATTTGCTTATTTTCACGAGTTGTGTTGGGAGTGATATTTGGGAGTAGAGGCAGATGTAGTGCGGAGCAGGAAAGAACTCAGCTTGTTTAAGCTGAGTTAAATGCTTTGTATGCCTGATTTAATTTGCTCTTCCTTTATCCTCCAGCCCTAGTAGGAGGGTTTTACCAGGCTTGTTTTCATTAGTGTGTGGGAAAATCTTGTTTGAAATAACCCACGTAGTAAATGACAGAACGTCTTTAAATCCCACTCGTGCACTAAACCACTACAAAATAGTGCCTTGAACCCTCTTAAGTGCCTACAAACAGTTTCTGAATTATCCTATCATTTAGTCAACTGAAATTTAGTGAGGACAAACTATGGGTGAGGGGATACCTAGATGAACAAGGCACACAGACAGCTATACTTGAAGTCAGAGAAAGCAAGGTAACAAAAACGAGATAAGTGAAGGGCAAAGGAAATTCACAACATGGAGGTATACTTCCAGGGAGAAAGCTCTAGAAAACATTTCATATAGCAGAAATGACACTTGAACAGGATGGACAGGATTAGCTGAATATAGACAAGAACAAGGGCATTCATGGAGTCAGAAACATCATGGCTTGAATCCCTATTCTGTCCCTAATACTCTGTGACTTAGGGCAATTTACTTAACCCTCATTTTCCTCATCTACAGAACAGAGGTAATAGCAACATGTTGTTAATAGGTGTTTTGTGAGGATTAAATGGGTGCACAGCATGGGGTACTGTACAGCACATTAACTATATGTTACATCATGAAAAAAGAAAAAGAAAAAACAAAGAGACCGAGATATAAGCTGTAACACAATTTAATAATTTAAATTAAAATATATTCACACAGTGGTTGCTAGGGGTTACGGATCAGGGAGGCTGTGACAATAAAGTGGTAATAGAAGGGAATGTTTTGGAGAATCTGAATTCTGATGATAGTGATAGGTACACAAATCTATGCATGTATTTTAACTCACATAACTGTACACCAAAACAATGGTGAATTTTACTGTTTGTAAATGTAAAACATATTTATACAAAAAATAACATATTTTCATGAATACATGTAAGTGAAAAGGTAAACATTTACTACATTAGAACAGCTGTGTTTGGGAGGCTGAGACTGGAGATGGAGACAAAAGGAAGAAGAAAATAAATATAAGAGAGGGGCCCTGAACAGACCAGCAAAGATAAGGTGTAATGCCCAAGGGCCAAGGAGTACCCTCTGTGTCTAAGGTCTTTTCCTCTACTCTCAGAAAGGGAAAGAGAATGACCTAGAGGAAGGTAAGTAAAATAAAGAGAGTAAGTACAGAATTAGGGAAGTGAGGAAGTGATGAGCAGGCAGAAAGTAAAGTAAGGAATAGACAGATTTGAAACATGTTATGGTATCACTAGTTCAATAAGTTCCATGAGTACAAATACCATATCTATCTCTATCTACCTATTGATAGAGATAGACAGATAGATAGATTAGATAGATAGATAGATAGATAGATAGATAGATAGATAGACAGATAAATAGACAGATAGCTAGTTTTTACCATTATAGTCATAAAGCCAAATCTACAGTCTGACAGTGTTTTGTTACATAAATTTTAGTGACTGATTAAATCAATGAAATAATAGGATTTACAGCATGGAATGTGAGAAAGAAAGGAGTAGGACATCAGGCTTTGAGTCCAGGTAAATAGAGGGCAGTGGTGCCCTTCCCTGAGAAGAAGCATATTGGGAGCAGGTGAAAAACAGCAAGTCCAGCTTAGGTGACAATGTGTTAGGATGCCTGTGGAACCTTAAATGAAGACGAGCACTCCAGGCTTCTGGAGGTATGTGTTTGGTCTCTGAATGTTAGAGACCCTGACTTAACGTCAGGCCTCTGAATGTCAGGTCTCAGACAACTTGACTTACAGATAGAGCCACGTCTGCAAGAAAACAACAAAATGTCTGTTGGCGGGCACCTGCAGACAGAGCCAAACTTGCGATAACAGAAAACACCACAAAACAGCTACTGGCTTGCAGGCAGTCAACATTTTCTGTTCAAACAATGCTACTCTGTCAGAACAGACCCGATAAAACCCTCCTCACCCTGTTCTTCAGGGCTGCGAGTCTCCTTTAGATGTGCAGCCTGGACTGTAGCGGTCTTTGCTCAGTCCGATATATTTTTCTCTCTTACAATAAAAACTTTCTTAACTTTCCTGACCACGCATGTTCCTTTATTGGCCGACCTATCAGTATGGATCTGGAGTTGAGGAGAAAGACCTGGTTGGACACATCCATTTGGGATATTCCTAAATATACAACTGGCAAAAGCTGTGGGGTCAGGTGAGTTCCCAAGGACAGTGGGGAGAGCGAGAAGTACCCTGGGAAACACAAACTTTTAAAGAGAGAAGATGAGCCTAAGAATGAGTCTGGGAAGTCACAAGAGAGACAGACAGAAACCCTGGGGTGTCATGGGGATATTTCAAGAACAATGTCAATAGTGTCAAATGCTTCAAAGAAAAGGTTTGGACCAAATTTGGCAATACGGAGGCCACTAGTAACTTTCACCTGAGACGTTTTAGTGAAGCAGTGAGAACCAAGTCAGACTGCAGTGGGACTGGATATAAAAGGGAAGTGAGAAGGTGGTCACAGACACGAAATAGTAAGTGTTTAAGGAAGAAGAGAAGAGGGAATTGTTGGAAGGGAACCAAAGGTCTGGGAATGTTTTTAAACGGTTAAGAGGAAAAAGCCATCAAAGAAGGAAAGGTCGAAATTATAGGACAGAAGTGGTAATTGATGATTGATGTAACTGTTACTGGTCCAGGTTGTACGCTTAATGTTAATGCAAAGTTTCTCCTCTTTCTTCAGAACTTCTAAGACATGAGAATTTAGGTGAGTCATAAGGGCCTTCAGATAAGGGGTCAGAGGCACCAGAAAATGGTGAACAGAAGTCAGCTTTGGCAAGGGGAGGCTGGGGGGATGAGAAGTAGCAACACTTACTTTTGACTGTTTACCATTTTGTAGCTTTTAAGTTTTGTACTAGGTATGTGTACTTACAATATTACCGAAAAAAATTTTTTTTAATTAGTTAAGATGAATTTCATTAGGGGCCCAAGCCAGACTATGGCAGGTTAAAATGACTCAGAGAAGAAAATGGAGAAATTAGCTGCAGACATCTCTTTCAAGAAGCCGGCCTCTGAAGGGGGTGAGAAAAATAGGATTACATAGCTTGACAAGATACCATGTGTTCTTTTGTTCTGAAAAAAAGTAAAAACTAAAGCATTTTGAAATATTAATGAGAACGAGCTCGTATAAATTAGGTAAACAATGCAGCTGGTAAAGGAGGTAATGAGGGCGGCAGTGCAAGGTCTGAACAGGCAACAGAATTTGCAGTTCAGCGCATGGAGAGGGGTGCACTTTCACCAGAAATGTCTTGGAATGGATGCGATGGGTCCATCCCCATTTCTTCTTCCTATGTCCAGCCTAGTGGTAGGGGCTAAGCTGCCCCAGGTGGACCTGAGGAGTCTAAGCCAACTGGCTCCTCTGACATAGGAATCAGTCCAGGAACGGGAATGGGACCAGATTCTAGCCAGGAAGCCCTAAGAAGGCATTTGGTAGGGCGTCAAGGAAAGAGATTCCCACTCTTCTGGGAGAGCTGAAGGAAGCTCTCTCTATCTTGCTCACAGTGCCCAAGGAAGCACGTAGCCCCAGATGCTGCTGGCTGCTATCCTACAGACATAGGGGGGTGACCTCTGGGATGGAACTGACACTTGGAGGAAGAGCAGAAGTGCAAAGATCCTGGATCCTCGATGAAACAGCTGAGCCACTGCATCAACCTTCCCTTACGCCTGCCCTCCTTTGGACTTCCTAAACAAAATCTACATTAAGTTGGGTTTTCCAGGCCTTGCACCCTGGAGCTCTATCACTGATAAACATCCCTCCCACTGTGACAAGAGGAACAAGACAAATGGTGAGGCAGGAATTGAGAGGGATGATGTCTCATGGTTCCCGGTTTTCTCTGTAAAGTAAAAGGTGATCCAGCTGCTCAGAGTGAGGAGGTAGCTGGGAGGAGTGACGAAGACCGGAGCTGGCTGTTCAGTGCAGTGGGGAACAAAGCTGCCCAGGGCTACACAGAGTGCTTAGCTGGCGGACAGTGCTTAGCCCACATGGGGTTTTGAGACATTTGACCAATGCAAACAGCAGGAGGCTGTGCCACTCACCCAACACCACTGTTCTGTGGGAACAGACTCTGGGATTGCAACAGCACATCAACAGAATAAGAGGAAAAGGAGGAGGGGACAGCAGCATAATAGCAGTTGAAGAGTTGGACTCCAGGGTCTAGACTGGAAGGGAGTAAAAGCAGGAAAGGGGCTGATCAGTCAGGAAAAAGCAAAGGGACAAAGGACTAGACGTCTCATTGTATCAAACAACAGGTACACTGGAAGTGACAGCATCAAGGAGATGATGCAGAGGAAGTTTCTAGTAAGCAGCAGTAAGTGTCCCCAGAATAACACACAGCTGGCTCTGGACCCAGCACCCCCCCATAGGCCACTGTCCAAACTCCCCTAAGCCTGTGAGTGTTGTTTCAGGATTAACTGTAGTAGATAAATTCTCTTCTAACTGATTCAGGACAGACACAGATAAGAACTCAAAGGGACCTAACTCTTCTCCTGTCATCCAGAGCCATGTGCACATGGGTAGGTTAGAGGGGGAATGTTTTCAAGTTTGTGCCAATGTTTCTGAAAGCTCTGTAGGGACAGAAGACACTCTGTGAAGGAGAAATGAAGAACACTGCAAGAAAAACATTCCTTCAACTGGTACTTTTAAAGAACTCACCTCTGCATTCATCTTGGTCTCTTCCTCCAGTGGCTGTGGAAGACAAAAGCAGAGGTTCAGGACCCTCATGGCACCCACTCCAAACTCCATGCAGACACTCCCCTTTGCCACCCCTCACTACCTCCCCCACTGTTTCTTGTCCTATTGACCCCATCTTCCCTAAATGTCTTCACCACTTTGTGCCCTCCAGCAAGGGTACTCAAGCCAGAGTCTGATTCTGAGGCTGGTGATAGCTGACCCCGCTGACACATCACACCAGTGATGTTTCTCTAAAGAAGGGCATTTCCAACCTCCAAGGTCCATCCCCTGTAGTGAAACCAGCTGTGAATGTTATACCTCTGGGTACCTGAAAGAATGATGTACTTCCCAAAGCTGGTGCTCAGAGAGGATAGCTTTGTGTCTACCTTTCTTTTATGAGGACAAGCAACGTAGCGATAAATAAATACAGTTTTTTTTCTTCTCCTAGCTGAGTTTCCAGAGATCTTAAATTTATTATGTTAAAAGAACAGTTCAACAGGCTACTCTAAATCCTTAGCATTAAGGAGGAGGAATGAGGGAGCAAACAGGTGAGCATGAGTCCAAAGGAATGAGGAAAGATAAAAGGAAATTAAGGGGTACCAGGAGAGAGAAAGAAAGGAAATAAGGAACCAGGAAGGAATTGCAGTGGTTCCAAACTTAAGTGTACTTCTGGGACTCCTTGTGGAAAATGCCTGTTTATGGGTTCCACCCCCAGAGATTCCAATTCAGGAAGTCTATGGGGGAGGGGAGGCTAAGAATCTGCATTTCCAATAGGCACCCAAGAAATCCGTACACATGGTCAGAGAGCCACACTTGGAAAAAGACTAGAATTGAGAGTAGAACAGAGGCCCTTAAGAAATTAACTTTCTCATTCATTTTTCAGAACTGTTAGAATTGCTATTTTGATTTTACCTAAGACCAGGGCAGGCAATGGCAGGGTGAGTGCAGAACTAGAGGTGACAGCGAAAGGACTAAAGATGCCTCTTCACCCTTCCACCTGGGGGAGATGTCCAAGATGCCCATGAAAATGACTGCTCAGAGCTTAGGAGAGGAAGAAAGGCCTTCCATGGCCTCTGGGAAGAGAAGGGCTGGGGCAGACCCTGTCCTTTGACCCAGCTCTGCATTTGACCTTATTCTCTTTCAAAATATAGGAAAGGTTAAGCAGAGTGAAGACAAACACAGATAATAGTGAAATAACACCCATTTAAAAAAAAACAAACAAAAAAACCTTGACTCTTGGCAATCCTAAGAACACCTGGGATGATCATCTGGGCTGGGTTGAAAATAACATGTTTTCAGTAATTCCCTTCCCTTCTCTCTTCCCATTCCCCCTTCCTGCTTGAGAGTGGGTCAAAACCTGGCCAGCACACACACAGTTTTTCCTTTGGAAATCTGGAGGCTTTAATATTTCCTGGAAATCTGAAAAAGGTAACTTGCTGGAAGACAAACCATAAAAGAGTGACAAAGTGGGTAAGCTTTCTTCTCAGATCTCTGGGAGTCAATATGGGTGTGATGTTTCACTTCTATTTTTAAGAACTTTAAGTCTCCCTTGGAGCTTACATGTAAGTGGGAAACTCAGATAACAAAATGCAGAAATATGAGGAGGGTGTTAACAATGCTGAGCCTATTTATGTCACTACTTTATATACATTAACCCTAATCACTGAAACCTTGGCAAAAAAGCTAATATTAATTTCATTTTACAGATGAGGTACCAGAAGTTCTGGGTGAGTAAAAGCTTGGCTTCACAGTTAAGGCATTGTGACATTGCACTGTAATTTCCAGGCTTTCTTGTTCTACAGCCAAACCCCAGATTGCCCCCAGAGACCTTTACAGATCCTGTTTTATTGTCACCCAGACAGCTTTTATGACAAATAAAAGCCTTGGTTTTAGTCCTCTTTCAGTCAAGGACCAGCCAAGTGACCATCGCCAAACAGGTTCCTCATCTGTAGGATGAGTAGTTGGACTTCACCTCAAAGGTCTGTTCCAGCTCTAAAGTGTTCTCTGATTCCCAGAAAAGGAAATTCAGGTGACTTTCAAAACAGGTGGAACAATGCTCAACCTCAGTCATGAACGCTGAATGCAAATCATGATTTCACCAAGATGCTGTATCAGACTGAGAGAGATCAAAATGTGTGACACAGTGTGCTGGTCCAAGTGCGGGGGGGCGATGCTCTCTGACATTAGAGGAGGTCTACAGATGGGATCATCTCAACAGAAGGCAGTTCAGCAACATCCATTAAAGTTCCAAATGCATGTAACCTAACAGTTCCACTTCTTCCTATTTCTATCTCCAGCCCCAAAACCAAATTCAGGAGAAATCATTAAATTGCCGAGTCCTTGTCCTTGTAGAAACATTACTACTGCTTGTATTCTCCTTCTAATAAGAATTTCCAGAAAACTTTCCTATAAAAAGAGCCTACAAAACATTACTTATGAACTTTACTGCTTTCCCACAGAATCCGGGGAAAGCAAAACAAAAACAAAAGAAATAATTTGAAGAGATGAACATGCATAAGGAAGAATGCCACCTAGAAATTCTAAAGTATCATGTGTTAGTGGTCTACTACCTAGGACGAATGTGTTGTATTGTCACTTATAAAATACATTCAACTGCAGTATCCTGGCCAGATCTCTTCCATGCTCTTTCCCCTCCCACTATACTATTTCAACTCCCCTTATAATAAGATGGCACTGTCAAGGGAAGCAGCAACCCGGGACTAAATGAGATCTGGCTCCACCTTTCAACACCCTCCCTGCCCATCCCACATGTCCTTTTCTTTTCCTCCCAAGCCTGCTGCCAAGACCAATTAAAGTTTGAACAGAAACCCGGGAGAACCTTACCCTATGCTTTAATATAAAAGATCTAAGACCTAATTCTCTAACAAAAAAATTCAGGTATATTTATTTCCAGGCTTTAGTTATAAATGGTCAAAACTAAAAAGGCTTTAAGTTTCTGACTTTCAGTACTATATTTACAAAGATTTATAGAGAAATTTTAAATTTTCTTTTAGATCGTTATTTTTTTTCTATTTACTTACATTTTTTAATCAATCTAAATTGTACTTTGGTAAATGGCATAAGACTCTAACTACTTTCCGCAAAGAGCCTTGCTCCCAAATTATTTATTGAATATTTCATCCTTTTTGCCAATGACTCATATATAAATTCTTATGAATATAATTATTCCCCTTTTCACTGTTTCTGATCTCTATTCCCATGGCTGTAATATATTGTTTACATGATTGTGGCTTTATAATATGTTTTGATATCTGTTCGTTTCAGTTCTCTCATCAACTTGTTCAGTATTCTTGTGTATTTTTGTTTGCTAAGACCTCCAGGTGAATTTTGGAACATCTATGTCACATTAAAAACAAAATCTGAGTTTTGGTCAAGATGGCGAAGCAGGTAAATGCTATGTTTGCCTCCTCTCATGACCACATCAAAATTACAACTATGGAACAATCAATCACCATTGAGAATTGCCTAATGTCTAGCTGGACAGACGTGCTATAACTAAGGATATACAGAAGAAGTCACCTCAACATTGGTAGGAGGGACAGAGATGTGGAAACTCTGGTCCCACACCCACATGTGGCAGTTAAAAATTTAAGGGATATCTCAGCTGTGTGGTCCCAGCCCCACACCAGGCTCCCCAGCCCAGGGTTTCTAGAGCCGGGAAGGAAAGTGCCCATAACTTCTGACTGTGAGAACCAGCAGAGATAGTGGCTGAGACAGAGAGAGAGCTGCTGAGTCCCAGGCATTCCTCTTAAAGGACCCACACACGGACATACTCACTGATGGACTCACTCTCTCTGAGCTCCCAGAGAGAGCTCTGGAGCAGCACTCAAAAGACTCCAGGGACACACAGGGAGAAACTGAATTGTCTGGTGTCAGGGCAAGGCCTGGACGGGCAGCTTCCTCCCAGACAGAAGTGCTGGTATTGTTCCTTTGTTGAACCTTCCCCCTATCCAGCACACAGATACAGGTGAACACCATATCTGAGACTCCATCAACCTGGCTAACTAACACTGTTGGCACTGCCCTGGTGATTCCCAGAGATCCCACCTTACACAACCTGAGGGCCCACCCAAGCCACTTCCAGTGGCTTTTCCATACAAATGGCCTACCTTGGCTCATGCTGCAGACTGTCCTAAAAACTCTCAAAGGATCAAAAAACCTCTAAAAGAAACATCTGGCCTCAGCATACCCTGTATCTCTTGCTAAGTGGTCCCAAGCCCTGCACTAATGGCAGGCAGCCTCAGTTTGCAGCTTTATCTCTCCCAGGCACCTACAAGTCCAGCACCACCATCTACAGATCACTTTGCAGCTCACACAAAGTGGCCCTGGGGCAGGGCACAAGCAGTAGCTGACCTTGGCCTGTACCAGAGACCCTCCCAAGAAGCCCCAGAACCCATACCCCCTGTGGCCAGACCACACCAGAGCATCACCCAACCACCTCCACAAATGACACACCCAAAGGACAGACTCAGTAGGCACCAGAGCCCTGCTAAAGTGAATCCTGCTTCTGTCAGCCTCTGCACAACAGCTCCTCCACTGTAGTCACGGCCAGTCCTCAAAACTAATCAGCTGGAGAGTTAATACCTCCCATTCATGTGCAAACAGCAACCAACTGCTCTACCCGACGGCACACACCACCCACACAAAGGACACACCTGGAGTAGTCGGCTCAGGGAGATTCCTACCACTGGGACCCACAGGAAACTTACTACATAAGGCCACACTGCTAAGACCAGGAGACATAGCAGCCCTACTTAATACATAGACACAAACACAGGGAGGCCGACAAAATGAGGAAACAAAGAAACACGTCCCAAATGAAAGCTCCAGAATAAGAATTAAACAAAATGTAGACAAGCAATCTACCAGATACATAATTCAAAACACTGGTTATAAGGATGCTCAATGACTTCAGGTAGAATTTCAACAAAGGATAGAAAACATTTAAAAAAAGAACCAGTCAGAAATGAAGAATACAGTAAATGAAATGAAGAATACATTACAAGGAATCAATAGTAGATTAGATGAAGCAGAGGATTGAATCTGTGATTTAGAAGACAAGGTAGTAGAAAACAGCCAATCAAAACAGAAAAGAGAAAAAAGAATCCAAAAACATGAGGAGAATTTAAAGAGCCTCTGGGACATCAAGCATACCAACATTTGCATCATTGGGGCACCAGAAGAAGAGAGAGAACTAGGAACTGAAAACCTATTTGAAGAAATAATGATGAAAAGCTTCCCTAGCCTGGGGAAGGAAATAGATATACAAGCCCAAGAAGCTCAGAGAGTCCCAAAAAAGATGAACCCAAACAGGCCCACACCAGGACATCATAATTGAAAAGCCAAAAGTTAAAGACAAAGAATCCTAGAAGCATCAAGAGAAAGACAACTAGTTACTTACAAGGCAGCTCCCATTAGACAATCAGCTGATTTCTCAACAGAAACTTTGCCAGACAGAAGGGAGTGGCAGGAAATATTAAAAGTGATAAAAAGCACGGACCTACAACCAAGACTACTCAATCCAGCAAAGCTATCATTTAGAATTGAAGGACAGATAAGGAGAGTTCCAGACAAGAAAAAGCTAATTGAGTTCATCACCACAAAACCAGTATTATAAGAATTGTTAAAGGTACTTTGTTAAGAAAAAGAAAAAAAAAAGATAAAAATGTGAGTAATAAAATAACAACACCGTGTTTCCCCGAAAATAAGACCTAGCCGGACCATCAGCTCTAGTGCGTCTTTCGGAGCAAAGATTAATATATGATCTGGTCTTATTTTACTATAATGTAAGACTGTGTCTTATAAAACATAATGTAAATTCAATTACGGTTCATTAATAATGTTATGTTATATAAGACCCGGTCTTATATTAAATTTTGCTCCAAAAGACGCACTAGAGCTGATGGTCTGGCTAGGTCTTATTTTCAGGAAAACACAGTAAATATATGTTGATCAATAACTAATTTAAATGTAAATGAATTAAAGGCTCCCATCAAAAAACAGGGTGGCTGAATAAATAAGAAAAAAAGACCCTTATTGCCTATTCCCTATGTTGCCTACAAGAGACTCACTTCAGATTGAAAGACACATGCAGATTGAATGTAAAGGAATGGAAAAACATATTTCATGAAAATGGAAACAAAAATAAGTTTGAGTAGCAATTTCTTTTTTCCTTCCCCCTTCCACCTCCCCCATTACTCCGGTTCAAGCCATTGTTTCTCAGTCTAGTTGTGTAGGACACAGCCCCCTGGCCCATGCTGGTATTATGAGCCTTGCGCTCCCCCCAGCTGAGGCAACTGGTCGCCAGTCATCGGTCGGCTGCTCACAGCAGCTCACAGCTGCTCATGTGGCCAGTGGCCAGTGGCCAGTGTGAGTGGCCGGCAGCCATCGTGAGCAGCTCATGGCAGCTCTCGCTGGCTGCCGGCTGCTCACGATGGCTGCCGGCCACTCAATCTGGCCACTGGACACTCATGGCAGCACACGGTAGCCCACGGCAGCACACAGCAGCTCACACTGGCTGCCAGCTACTCACGCTGGCCACTGGCCACTCATGGCGGCACACAGCAGCCCATGGCAGCACACAGCACCTCGGCACCTCACGGCAGCCCAGCTCCAGGGAGAGTTGTTCACACTCTTAGCTGTAGAGGGCGCAGCTCACTGGCCCATGTTGGAATCGAGCAACATGGAATCCAGCAGCCTTCAGCGTTAGGAGCACGGCACTCAAACCTCCTGAGCCACTGGGCTGGCCCTTGAGTAGCAATTTTTATGCTAGACAAAATAGACTTTTTAAATAAAAAGAACCCAGTAATTCCACTTCTGGGTATTTATCCGAAAAAACCCAAAACACTAATTTGAAAAGATGTTCAATGCCTCCGTATCTTCAATACAGCATTATTTACAATATCCAAGATATGGAAGCAACCTAAGTGTCCAGGATAGACAAATCCATAGTGAAAATGTGGTACATATAGAGAGGTGCCAAAAAAATTGTATACACATTTTAAGAAAGGAAAAAACTGTATTAAAATTGTAATATTCAATATATACCAATAACAAGAGATGAATGTTAAATCATGTGTATACATTTTTTTGGCACCCCCAGTATTTGATGCGATATTACTCTGATATAAAAAAGAATGAAAATGAAATCTTGCCATCTGCAACATGGATGGACCCAGAGGGCATTGTGCTGAGTGAAATAAATCAGAGCAAGAAAATGACATATGATTTCACTTATATGTGCAATCTAAAGAACAAAATAAACAAACAAACAAGACAGAAACAAGTTCATAGATACAGAAAAAATTTTGATGGTTGCCGGATGGGAGGGTTGAGAGGGTGAGTGATAAAGGTAAAGGGATTAAGAAGTACAAATCAGTAGTTACAAAGTAGTCATGGAGATATAGGCTATAGCATGAGGAATATAGTCAATAATATAGTAACAACTATGTATGGTGTCAGATGTGTACTAGATTTATTGGAGTGATCACTTCATAAATTATATAAATGTCTAATCATTAAGTTGTACACCTGAAGCTAATATAATACTGTATGTCAACTGTAATTGAAAAATTAGAAAAATTATTTTAAAAATAATCCACTGGGACTATGCCTACAATTGCATCAAATTTGTAAATTAAATTAGGGTTCATTAATAATCCTTCCCATCTAGAAATATATGGATGGTATGACTCTCTAGGAGGAGCTGCCACTAAAAAAAAAAAAAAAAAAAAAAAAAAAGGAGAAGAAGAAAAGAAAAACAACAACCAGAAAAAGAATTTTCAGTTAGTTCCTCAATTACTGCATAACAAATGGCAACTCAAGGTTCAGTGGTTCACTAGAAACACTAGGAAGTTAAAGAAAAAAGTCAACATTTTTGCATAAATGACCTGTTTAAAGCAGTTTAGAGTAGGTTTCTCCTTCCCCCATATCTACTGCAGCAGCCCTACTAAACAGTGTTGGGAGTCTTAGCATGATGCAGTCATGTGCACCAGGATAAGCTGGATAAGAGCCAGACTTGTGACTCAAGAGACCAAAATTCTAGACCTGGCTCAGGCGCTCACTAGCTGTCCGACCAAGGGTGGGGAACACTGTTTCTCAGTGCACTGGCTTATGCACCCTGAAAAAGGAGATGGGCAGATGAACTCAGACAAACTTAGATGACTCTTACTCTCTCAGTGCTGATATGGTATAATTCAAACCCACTTTACTTCCATTTTTTTGTTCTATTTTGGTTTTACTTTCTTGGTGTTTGGCTTGGTTAACTGGAGGTTATGAGCTTCACTTCTGGTTCTCTCAGGGGCAGACAGACACAAGTAAAGTAGGACAAGGCTCACGTTATCAGAGCTAGTGAAGCTGCTACAATGGAGGCCCCAGGTGTAGAGTACTGAACAGGTAGAACTTTCCTTGGCACTTTACCCAAATATAAGCAACTCTCTTCCCCACCACATCTTTCCAGCCCCTCCCATCATTTCCATGTTCTCCTATTCCTCTTCATCACCATTTCAAAACCCTCTACCTTTTATTGAAAGTTATCTTGATACATAACAGAAGAAAATGAGATAACAGGAGTCAAATTACTCTTACGAATGAGTAAAGACTTATTAGATTTAAACTTGTAAGGGTATATCCATGTCTCAACAGGGCAGCTTATTAACTCAAATAATTGCAGAACAACGTGCAACTCAACTTCGGAATTCGGCAGATATCAGGACGTTCTGGAGCCCACACATGTTGTTAGTCATTGATCCCCAGCAGGTCCAGGTCATAAAATTTGGCTTCCTATGGCTGAAAGACTAGTTCTTTCTGGCCAAGTGCTATAGGAAACCATGAACTTTTGAAACAGCTGATCATAGTACAATTGACAGTGGGGGGAATACAAATCTTCCACACAAGCAAAACATGTATAGTTGTGACTCTTGTTTTTAACATTTTTTAAGCTTGTCGATGAAAAACCTCCAGCCTAAGAGAAAGCTCATAAGAGTTTATTTGAGCCAAACTGACGACAATTGCCGGGAAGCAAAATCTCAATTGACTGATAAAATACTCCGCAAAATGGTGGTTTGAAGCTTATTTTATACGTAGAATCAGAGGGAATCAGACGAGGGTTACATGAAATCCATTGGTGGTAGGTTAAGGAGGTGGGAGAAAGCAAAGCAGGTGGGAGGGGGAGGGAAGGGGATTCTCTGGGATTGGATAAAAGTAAATTGGAGAGACAGGTACTTTTTTCAAGTAGGTGGGAACAGGATAGTTAACAGTTCACATAGAGATGTTAATCAAGGGACAAGAATAATAATGAGGGATTCTGCAGTTTCCTGCACTGGTCTGGAAAAAGGGATTAATGACATTCCAAAGATGTCATCTTAGATGCAAAAAGACAATAGACAGGCTCCCTTAAGGTAGAGATGGACTTTATGAAGGAAGCTTCAGGCTAAAGATGTGAGTCAGAATTTTATTTTTATGTTCATGCCATCTTGTGTGGTCATTTTCCGTCTCCTGACCTTATCAGGTTTAACCTGTGGCCCCTTTTCTGTCCTCATACTCAATAATTATGCTTTTAGATATCTCTAGGGAGAACATGTTTTCTTTCCTTAGCAAATCAATCAAGATTTTTACAAGCAAGATTTCACAATGTGCCATTTGTGACCTTGATATTGATTACATACATAATTTTATTTTATAGAAAATATCATTTTCTTTCTCAGGGTTGCACCTGTTTTGTTTTCCTATGCAGTTTTTTTTCCAGCTTTATTGAGATGCAATTGACATACAACAGTGTATGAGTTTAAGTTATACAATGTGATGATTTGATAAAGGTATATATTTTGATACATCGGTATGCACTTTTTTTAAGTAGCTGTAAAATCCCATATTTCAGCTGAGAAATTTGAGGACCCTTTCAAACTCAGAGGTTTTATGATGATTTAAAAAAAAATGGAAACAGTTCTACAAGAAAAGCTATAAGAAAAACAGTTCTCTGTAAGTGAATGGTATATATAAAATATCCAACATTTATTCAGGCACTGGCAAATATATGTTTTAGTGCACCAAACAATACAACTGAGTTAGAACTGTTAGGGTCCGGAGTCAACCCCTCCTCAAGTGAACAGAAGTCACACGATAATGCAAGTCACACAGCGAGGTTTATTTCCAGCTAGCTGGGGTCCGAGTATCTGCCCGACGCAGCGGGTTTCAACAAGGACCCCAAACACTTAAAACTCAGGGTTTATATAGCATTTTCAAGGCACACAGTAATTAAACTGCAGGACTTACATAGCTTTAAGGAGTATATGATAAACTGCAGGACTTACACAGCTTCAAAGAGTATAAGATAAGCTACAGGGCTGCTTGTCTCCTTGCTGTCACTGCCCACATCTTGGAATTTACAGTCAGGTTGTGTTTACACTTAGGTTGTTTTTCAAGCCAGGGGCCGTTAACCCTGACCTTAAGATAGCAGTTCTCATGCTAACAGTCTCTTACAGAACATGGAAGACAAAAAAAACTTAAAGAAATCCTGCAGTGAAGTTAACCAAGATGGCAACAGGTGGCTCCTGAGCCCCCTTTCTCCCAGAGATACAGATTGTACAGCTACACACAGAGTAATTCCCTCTGAAAGAAATCCAGAAAGTAGCTGAGTGACTCCTACACATCTGGTGAGTGAGATAATATTCCCATCAAAACAGGTAAGAAAGGCTAAGACACACACTCACCACAAACCAAATCCCAGGTATAGCGTCATATAGTCAGAGGGAACTCCCAACTCCCAGCTTCTCCCTAAGGAGTGAAGGCTCTGGACCTCAAATGTAGCACCTCAACTTTTAATACTCAAATCCAAGGGATGAGCGTGCACGCACGCGCACGCGCACACACACACACACACACACACACACTCACAATCTAGCTCTGAAAGCTAATGGAGTTTGCATCCACAGTATCACAACAGTATAGCAAACAAAGAAGCGTTCCCAACAGGTGCACAGCACTCACGGGGTATCCAGCAGAACTCAGTGCAGAGGGAGCAGGTGAAACATCCATCTGCCAGTCTTTCCCTGACAGGGCTCCATGTGCATACCTTACAAGCTGCTGTCTGAGGGTCAAGGTGTACCTGGGATCCTCCCCAGAGGCTGGGGAAGCCAGCGCACACATCCCCCATCTTTTCCCTCCAGCCTACACCAAGTTGCGGCTATCTCCCTGAAAGAAGCTTGTACACACTTTTGTGCCAAAGCGTTTGCTTTGATGGCTATCTCCTGTGAGACAGATCCCCAAATTACCTGATCTGAACATCAACAAGGGCTTCCACTCATAAGTCCCACGGGATTATAGCAAAGAAAGGAGTTCTTAACCAGCTATCCTTCCCTGCCCCTTAGCACAGAGTAAGCAAACAAAAACATCATTTCCCATTATTTCCCCAAAAGGGCTCTATCTGCATACTTTGCAAGCTGCTGCTTGAGAGCCAGGCTTCTGACATAAGCACCTATCTAGGAGCTGCTTCGATGCTCCTTAGAAACTGGGGAGACCAGAGTATACCTATCCACCTTCACCGTCCAACTCACTCCAACGATAAAAACAAGGATCTTGTATACATGGCTGGCATCCCAGCTTTTGTGGCTGCTGCCTGAGGAATTGCCCCCCAAATCAACTGGCTATGTTAGCAATGGGGCTTGCATTCACAAGTCACACAGGACTGTAGCAACTAAGGATGCAATTCTTAATGGGCACAGGAGCAGCCCTATCCTCCCCCGACCTGTGGGCCCAAAAGAGAGGGATTCAGTTTCTCCCTGGAAGGGGCTTCACTACATACTTTCCCAGCTACTGTCTGAGGGTCTAGCTTTTAATAAGGCTGCATCAAAGTGCTGACTGTAATCCTACCCTTTGGGACACTGAGGGGTCCTGGAACACCCTTAACTACTGGGAGCCACTATGAAAAAATAATGATATCTTTGACAATCAAAAAGGTTTGAAAGTCAACCAGGAGCGCAGGACAGGCTGATTGATGAGGTTCATCTACTACACAGTACGTGTCTCTCAGACTGGAAGATGTAGCTGTTTTTACTAATGTATAGAAACCAAAACAATCAAGGAAAACGAAGAAACAAAAGTACATGTTCCAAACAAAAGAACGAGATAGATCTCCAGAAAAAGATCTTAATGAAACAATGATAAGTGATTTACCTGATAATTCAAAATAATGGATATAAAGATGCTCACTAAGGTCGGGAGAACAATGCATGAACAAAATGAAAATTCCAACAAAGAGAAAATATAAGTACTAAACAGAAATCACAGAGATGAAGAATACAACAACTAAACTGAAAAATTCAATATAGGCTTCAACAGCAGACTGTATCAGAAAGTATCAGCAAACTTGAAAACAAGGCAGTGAAATTAATAAAATTAGAGAGGTAAAAAGGAAAAAAAGAATGAAAAAAAGTGAAGACAGCTTAATGGATTTATGGGACATCAACAAGCAGATCAATATACATATTATAGGGGTCCCAGAAGGAGGAGAGAGAAAGGAGAGAATGCTTATTCAAAGAGACAATGGCTGAACCTTCTGTATCCTGGGGAAAGAAACAAGCATCCAGATCCAGGAAGCCCAAAAAGGACAAAAGAAGCTAAGTCCAAAGAGACCCACAGCAAGATATGCTATAATTACATTGTCAAAAGTTAAATCAAGGGGAGAATCTTAAAAGCAGTAAGCTAAAAACAACAGTTACATACAAGGAAACCCCCATATGACTATCAACATATTTTTCAACAGACACTTTTCAGGCCAGAAGAGAATGGGACGACACATTCAAAGTACTGAAAGAAATAAACTGTCAACAATATATTCTACCTAGCAAAGTTGTCCTTCAGATTTGAGGAGAAAAAACTTTTCCAGGGAAACAAAAGCTGAAGGAGTTCATTACCATATACCGGCCTTAAAATAAATGTTAAAAGGAGTTCTTCAAGCTGAAACAAAAGAATGCTAATTAGTAACAAGAAAAAATAAAACACTTACTGGTAATCATAAATATACAGTTAAATTCAGAATACTCTAATGGTGCAATGGTTATAGATAAAGCATTTATAAATCTAGTGTAAAGGCTAAAAACAAAAGTATTAAAATAACTATAACTACAATAATTTCTTAATGAACACACAATGTAAAAAGATGTAAATTGTGACATCGAAACAAAAAAGGTGGGGGAGGTAGAATATAAAAGCAGAGTGAAAACTCACAAAACTGGAACTAAACGGTGAATTTTGCTGTATATAAATTATGCTTTAATTTTACAACTGGAACTTTCAATTAAAAATTAAAAATTTATTTTAACTCATTTAAGATATTACACATAAGCACCTTTCACAAATAAATATGCTTAATATTTTCAAAAAAAAAAAAAAAAAAAAAAAAGTAGAGCTTTAGTATGCATTTGAAGTGAGGTTGTTATCAGCTTAAAATAAATATGTTTTATGTAAGCCTAATGGTAACCACAAAGTAAACGCCTACAGTGAACACACAAAGGAGAAAAAGGAAGGAATCAAACAATACCACTACACATAATCATCTAATCACAAAGAAAGAGGGCAGAAGAGGAGGAAAGGAACAAAGGAATTACAAAACAACCAGAAAACAATTAACAAAATGGCAACAGGAAGTCCATTACTATCAATAATTACCTTAAATGTAAATGGACTAAATACAATAAAAAATATAGAGTGGCTGAAGAGATTATGAAAACAAGACAACTATATGCTGCCTACAAGAGATTCACTTTAGCTTAAAGGACACAAACAGACTGAAAGTAAAGGGATGGAAAAAGATATTCCATGCAAACTGAACCAAAAGAAATCAGGAATAGCCATACTTATATCAGACATAGCAGACTTTAAGCCAAAGACTATAGGACACAAAGAAAGTCCTTATCTAATGATAAAGGGGTCAATCCATAAATAGAATATAACATTTGTAAATATTTATGCATGTAACAAGGAAGCACTTAATGCATAGAGAAAATATTAAGAGATCTGAAGGGACATAGACAGCTATACAATAATAGCATGGGACTACAATACCCCACTTTCAACAACAGAGAGATCATCCAGATAGAAAATCAATAAACATTGGACTAAACCTGCATGTTATACCAGATTAACCTAACAAATATATACAGAAACTTCCATCCAAAAGCAACAGAACATACATTTTTCTGAGGCACAAAAGGAAATTTTCCAGGATAGCTCGTATGCTAGGTCACAAAATAAGTCTTAATAAATTTAAGAATATTGAAATTATATCAAGCATCTCTCCTGAGCACAATGATATGAAACTAGAAATCACAGGAAAAAATGGAAAATTCATAAATATGTCAACATGCTCCTGAACAACCAATATATAAAAGAACCCTGTTTCCCCGAAAATAAGACCTAGCCAGACAATCAGCTCTAATGTGTCTTTTGGAGCAAAAATTTATATAAGACCTGGTATTATATTACATAAGACCCGGTATTATATTATATTACGTTATATTATACCCAGTCTTAGTGGGTCTTATATTAATTTTTGCTCCAAAAGACGCATTAGAGCTGATTGTCTGGCTAGGTCTTATTTTCGGGAAAACATGGAAGAAACCAAAAAGGAAATAAATAAAATTAAAAAAAAACCTCTTGAGAGAAAGGAAAATTGAAATACAACATACCAAAACTTATGAGATGCAGCAAAATCAGTTCTAAGTGGGAAGTTTATAGCAATAAACGCCTACATTAAGAAAAAAAAAAAAAAAGATCTTAAATAAACAACTTTATACCTCAAGGAACCAGAAGAACAACAATCTAAGCCCAGAGTTAGTAGAAAGAAGGAGACAAGAAAGATGAGTGGAGAAATAAATGAAACAGAGACTAAAAAGTCAATAGAAAAGATCAATGAAAGTAAAAAAGGTTTTTTTGCAAACATAAGTAAAATTGAAAAAACTTACACTAGCCTCTAAAAGAAAAAAAGATAGAGAACTCAAATGAATATAAGAAATGAAAAAAGAGACGTTACAACTGATAACTCAGAAATACAAAGGATCATAAGACATTCTGAATATATATATGTATATATGAATGTACATATATATATTCAGAATATATATGTATATATACATATATATGTCATCAAATTGGACAACCTAGAAGAAATGGATCAATTCCTAGAAACATTCAATCTACCACACTGAATCATGAAGTCACAGAAAATCTGAACAGACTGTTTACTAGTAAGGAGAAAGAATCAGTAATCAAAAAAACTCGCAACCAAAAAAAGTCCAGTATCAGATAGCTTCATTGGTGAATTCTATAAAACACTTAAAGAAGAATTAGTGCCAATCCCTCTCAAACTCTTCCCAAAAAATTAAAGAGGAGGAAACACTTACACAGTCTCATATTATGAAGCCAGGATTACTCTGATACCAAAGACACTAAAAATCTAAACTACAGGCCAATATCCCTGACAAACATACATGCAAAAGTCATCAACAAAATATTAGCATACCAAATTCAGCAATACATTAAAAAGATCATACACCACGATCAAGTGGCATTTATTCCAGGGGTCCGCGGATGGCTCAACATCTGTACATCAATCAGTGTGTACATCAATCAGTGTACATCACATCAACGAAATGAGGGATAAAAAAATATGATCACCTCCATCGATGCAGAAAGAGCATTTGAAAAAATTCAATATACTTTCATGATAAAAACTCTTAACAAACTTGAGTACAGAGGAAATAAACCTCATCATAATAAAGGCCATATATACTAGCCCACAGCTAACATCATACTCAATGATTAAATGCTGAAATCTTTGCCTCCATGATCTAGAACAAGACAAGGATACCCATTTGTACTATTTTTATTCAACACAGTACTTGAAGCCTGAGCCACAGCAATCAGCCAAGAAAAAGAAATGAAAGGTATGCAAATTAGAAAGGAAGAATTAAGATCGTCTTTATTTGCAGATGCTATAATATCATATATGGAAAATCCTTGACTCTTCACACACGCACACACAAACAAAAACTGTTACAACTATTCAACAAATTCAGTAAAGTTGCGGAATACAAAATTAATAAATGAAAATCACTGACATTTATATACACCAACAACAATATCAGAAAAAGAAATTAAGAAAACAATTTATGACAGCATCAAAAACAAATAAGTACTTAGGAATAAATTTAACCAAGCAGGCAAACTATCTGAACACTGAAAACTGTAAGACATTGATGAAAGAAATTGAAGAAGACAGAAATAAATGGAAAGATACTCTGCACTCATGGACTAGAAGAATTCATGTTATTAAAATGTCCCTATTACCCAATGCAACCTACAGATTCAAAGCAATCCCTATCAAAATTCCAATGGTATTCTTCTCAGAAATAGAAAAAGCAATCCTACAATTTGTACAGAACAACAAAAGACCCTGGATAGCCAAAGCAACCATGAGAAAGAACAAAGTCAGAGGCATCACACTTCCTGATTACAAATTCTATTATACAGCTACAGTAATCAAAACAGTATTGTATTGGTATAAAAAGACAGGTATGCATATAAGGTAAATTAATTTTAACAAAAGAGTCAAGAATATATAATGGGAAAAGGATAGTTTCTTCAACAAATGGTATTTGGAAACTAAATAGCCGCATGCAAAAGCGGCTGTCTTGGTTTAAGACACAAAACTCAACTCAAAATGGTAAAGACTTAACTGTAAGATCTGAAACTACAAATCTCCTAGAATACAAAAGGAGTAAGCTTCTTGACACTGGTCTTGGCAATGTATCCATCTATCAAATTATCACACTGTACACTTTAAATATCCTAGAATTTTTTTGGTCAATTATACCTCAATAAAGATGAAAAACACATCTAATCCTGCAGTAACTGAAACAGTGTGACTTGACATTACTGCATGAAACAGAACCACAGGTCAAACGAGCAGTGGCCTACAGGTATACGTGCTTTATTTTTCAAAAACAATTTCTGTCTATCTCCTTTTACTGCCACAGTATCCCTTAAGAAGTGGAGGCCCCAAATCCTCGTTCTGCAGAGTCAGGATGACACTGGATCACTTGCTAACAGTCGTTTGCCATCTGCCTCCCTCCCACACCCTCAAGAAGCTGGCTGACTTCCTCTGGCTGCACCACCAAGGCTCCTTCACCCTCCAGCTTCCACTTGGGTTTGGCCAGTATAGAAGATCAGTGGTCAAAGGAGGGGAAAGAGAGAGATCAGTGTACTTACCCCCACCTGCTCATCCCACTGGGTTGCTGCCCTGGCAGTGAGTGCCTTCTGTCAAGGTCACAGGAGCCCTGGAGGACAACCCCTCTTCCAGGGCTCCAATTCCCTACCCCCAAGGTCTAGTACCACAGACCCTTCCCTACCCCTTCAGACAAGAGTGGGGATGGCACCCCAGTGATGCTCTTCCATGGGTGCCCCACTATCACTTGTTGGTTCCCTAAATCCTACCCACTCTTCTATAAAAAGTGCCCTCCAAAATTCCTTTCATTTCTGTGCTCTTTCCTGTTGTGATCCTGATAATGCTTGCCCACCAAAATCTCACAGTAAATTAATGGTACAACCAGGATAAAACAGTTTCCTTAGCTTAAGTTATGCCTCTCTTTAGATCTCAGTCTCTCCCACATGCAAACTGGAATATCAACCTCTTTAGAGCATGTCGGCAATAATTTGGTGATTTCCACAAACCCAGTGGCTCTCAACTGACATTTCTGATTGTCATGATGGGGAGAAGAGGGCCTATGCCAGGAATGCTGCCAAACATCCTATAATGCACAGGAGAGCCCCCATAACAAAGAGTTATCCACTCCAAATATCAAGAGTGCCAAGGTTGAGAAACCAGATTACTCATCTTGCAGAATGAATCACAGCCATGGCCAACCTTCCTCCTCTTTCCTCCTCTCTAAAATGCTCTCACAGGTGCCTATAACCATTGCCCCAAAGCCAGGGCAGAATTATGGAGAAGCCTTAAGGAGCGGGTGACCTTCTCAGATGGAGCCAAGTGCTGGCCTGAGAGGGCAAAGGGTAAAGTTAAAAGTGATCCTCACCTCCAGACTGGACTTTCCTTCCATGGGGGGGAACTGGATACTTTAGAATCTATGAAGGAAAATAAAATGACTCCGTGGGACAAGTCTGGAAATACATGCATCAAAGTATTAACAGTAATTATATCTTTCAATGGTGAAATTTTTAGTGATGTAGGTTCTTTTTGCCTATCTGTGTATTTTAAATTTTGCTATACAGGTTAACATTTGTATGAAAAATTAAAACTCTAAAAAAAATTGTTATAAATGACGCCACATTCACTGACTCTATCCCTCCAAGCCCCAATTCCTCAAATGAATAAACTTTTACGTGACACTATACCAGGGGGTTGTAATAACGAAACCCACAGAAAATAGACCTTCTAGCTGATTATCAGGAAAAGCTCTGCATCTTTCAATGCCATTAATATTTGAGGGATGAATGAATGAATGAATGAACTCACTAATATGACTTATTTTCAAATGATAAGAACTATGTAACCGTTTACCCTCGCAGAGACAAATGTGAGACTCGACTACAAACAACAGAGGCCTGCACTAGATGTATGTGGCTGTTTAAATCAGATAATTAAATGTGAAACATTTCCAATATCACAGAAAGGTTTTTTTGGACAGCACTGACACACTTTCTTTCCCTCCTCCCCAAGTATATTCTGTTCTTCCAATTTTTCTGCTCCCAATATCTGGTTATATTTATTTTATATTATTTGTTACTATTCTACGGTTTTGTTATAAGCCACCTCAATTCCTTTGTGAAACACTTCAGGGTATCAGTACTTTGAAATACAGTAGTACCTTAGTTTTCCAAAGTCTCCATTGACAAGCATTTCAGTTTACAAACGCCGTAAACCTGGAAGTAAATGCTTTGGTTTCCTAACACGCCTCGGAAGTCAAACATGTCACTCGGCCTCTGCTGAGTGCAAGATCCTGAGGCCTAGCTGTCAGTTAGTTTCCAAGGTTTCAGAACTCCAATGGTGTTCTGGGACGGATTATGTTAGAAAACCGAGGTACCACTGTATCTGTGTATAAAACCCTGTTGTCGCTGGGAGTTGTCTTTTTTAGAGTGCACTTAATTCATGTAAACCCTCATAACATCTATGAAATGCAAAATATTTTCCACTTTCCAAAGTGCAGTCAGGAGAACTTAAATGTCTTGTACAGAAGGGCACCAGAGGAACAGAACCCCAAAACCCTGGCAGTCCTCAGATTCCCAGGACCCAGCCCGCACCCTCAGTTGGAGATGTCTCCATAGATCCATGGGCTCCAGCCCGGCCACCTAGACTATGTACGCCGTACACGGATGCAGCAACTGAATTAGGTCTACATAAAAACCGAAACCATAATCACTTTGTAAATGAAATACAGATTTAATTTTGTAAATAGTTTGTCTTTTGTTTACTTGCGAACGCACCCCCCCCCCCAGGAGCGCCACGTGACCCCCGGCCCGCCAGACCCCGGCTGGACGAGGTGGGCGGCGCCCAGGCTGCGCCACGCAGCGCTCCAGGCCGGGCGGGGGACTCCAGGCCAGGCGACCTCGCGCCTTTATAAAAGCCGCAGGCGACCCCCCACGTCCTTGCAGTGGCCTTACCTGCCCCTGGTCACAAAACTCGAGCTCTTCCTGCCGCCTCTGGGCGTCATCACCTGCCCTGCGCACAGGGCGGGAGCAGCCGGGGATTGGCCGCCTGGCTGGAGGAGGTGGGGCGCGCCAGGCGCGGAAGTCCGAGGCGGAGGAAGGCTGGGGCCTGGGAGAGGAAGGGGTTCTGCCTCCCTCAGTCTCCTGGAGGGGCGGTAGCAGCCCTCTGCTCAGGGGAGTCGCAGGGCTGGCTTTGAATGTGCCAAAGCCCTTGGCTGCAGCTATGCCCCTGCCTTGTTCCCGCGCCCTCCTGGGCAGCCGCAAGAAGCAGTGGGCGTGTTAAACACAAGAATTTTAACTTCCAGGCTGAAAATGTTTTTTAAAAGAAAGGGTTTTTTTTAGGCCATTGCTAGGGGGGAAAAAGAAAAAAAAAAAAGTTCTGGGGCATAGAGTCTAAACTACCAGGAGCAAGGCTGCGTAAAAAAGACAACGTGTCTGATATGTAAGAGTTTTGCAAGAGTTTTTATACATCGAGTAGCAGGGAGAAAGATGTAAGCCTTTCTGAAGGAATTTACATTAGCTATAGACAAAGGGGATGGAAGAAGGTGAATCCAGGCTAGTTCTGGGATAGGGGCAGCAAAGTCTGCCACAGGCTCCATGGAAGAGTCCTTAAAGCTCCTGTTAAAATAACAAGCGGAATATAAAACTGAAAGAAACAAAGTAACAAAGAAACAAAAACTCATAGCCACAGTCAATAGTATAGTGGTTACCAGAGGGTAAGAGGAAAGGGGGTTGGAGATGAGGGTAAAGGGGTTCAAATATATGGTGATGGAAGGAGAACTGACTCTGGGTGGTGAACACACAGTGTGATATATAGATGATATGTTACAGAATTGTACACCTGAAATCTATGTAACTTTACTATTTACCATTGACTATTTACCATTGTCACCCCGATAAACTTTAATTAAAAAACAAAAACAAAAAACAAGCGGAGGCTCCTGGGGTTCCATGGCACCTGACTATTCTCTCTTTTGGATGATCCCAGACGTAGCCCCTGGGAAATTAATCCTAAATTCCAACATACACAGGAATGGGAGCAGTCTTTTGCCAGAGCTGGTCCACAGCTTTTAACAAGCTAACTATTCTTTTTCTCTCACCGTCCAGCCACTGTAATTTTAATTTAGAACATCTCAGAATTATTTTCTTGTCTGGCACTTGCCAATTGGATGGGGGTCGTCCCTAGACCCAGGCTCTGGAGCCTGTGGAGGTGTCAGTGGCCCTCACAGTGTGCTCTGCCTGGAGTGGGGGGGCATGGCAGTACTCTCCTCCACCCCACTCCAACCACATGGAAACCGCTGGGTACTTTTTGAGTTAGTAGCCAGAAGCCCCTACTGAGCAGGCAGCAGAAGCTGCCGTTTTGTTTTGTTTTGTTTGTATTTCTTTTTCTTTGCTTTGTGTGTGTGTCATAAAATACACAGCAAAAGTTACCATCATAACCATTTTTAAGTGTACAGTTCAGTGGTATTAAATACATTCACATTATCGTGAAAAAAATCACCACTGTCCATCCCCATAACTCTTTTCATGTGACACTGAAACTAAGCAGTTTCATTAGGCAATAAATCCCGGTTATCCTTTGCCTCCAGCCCCTGGCAAACACCATTACTTTCCATCTTTATCTTTTGACTACTCTAAATCCCTCACATAAGTGGAATCGTACAGTGTTTGTCTTTTTGTGACTGGCTTATTTAGCATAATGTCCTCAAGCTTCGTCCATATTGTAGCTTATTGTAGAAGCTACAATCTTGTTCTTCCTTTTTAAGACTGAACAATATTCTACTGTATGTATTATCCACATTTTGTTTACCCATTCATCCATTGATGAACACTTGAGTTGTTCCATGGTCTAACAATTGTGAATAACGCTGCTATGAACATGGATGTACACATACCTCTTTGAGACCCTGATTTCAATTAGTTTAGATGCATACTCAAAAGTGGAATTGCTGGATTATACATGGTCTGACAATTAAGTTCGCAAACTTCCCACTATGCACTTACGTTGGCAGCACTGTACAAACAGCTCAGTAATGTTTCATAACCTTGGCATATCAGTGTCTCACAGCTGTGTTCATGTTGATGTGCGGTGGTGTCCTGCTGAGTGGCATTCATTATTGTTGTCTTTTTGTGTGCTGTCGCGGACTGTCTGAGCTTCAATTAAAGCAACAAACATACATTAAATTTCTTCTTAAACTTGGCAAGAGTAGAAGTGAAATCAGGGACATGCTAGTCTAAGTTTATGTGGATAATGCAATGAAGAAAACAGCAGTGTACAAATAGATTAAATGTTTTTCTGAGGGGAGAGAATGCGTCACTGATGACGAAAGGTCAGGGCAGCCAGTAAGGAGCAGAACTGACGAAAACTGTCGCGTCCTGCGCAACAAAGGCTGTAGAGAGGCGAGAAGGGGCGGCTTTGGATTAAGCTGTAATAAATAGGCAGAGACTCGATGCAGTTAAATTACAGAGGACCAGGGGACCCGCAGTATCAGAGACTGGGATCCCAAATCAGGTCGACTGTCAGTATTTATTGATTTTAGACAAAGTCACATGTTTTAAGGATTTTAGCATTTACGGCATGGTCTGTGAAACTTCTTAAACCACATAGAAAGAATGATCTCAAAATCCAATTCTTTGTCCCCAAACAGCCAAGGTATCCAGTCCCATGATAACTACGGTGTGGTATGTGCCTCCCTGGGGCGGGGAAAGTCTCTCGAGGTAAAACAATGCCTGGAGCTGAGCAGAAACAGCTTGATCTTCTTATCGCTCTAAGGATCCTCTCTCACAATTAGGTGAGAGGGAGAGGCCAGAGTCAGCAGAAGGAATGACTGAAGCCTCTTCTCATCAATCTTCATACAGCTCATTGGGGGTCAACGGGGTCCCGTCTGGCTTAGGTTGTTTCTCCCGTGAGAAATCTTACCCGTCTTTGACTGCAAACCCATCATCTGAAGACCAGGCGGAGAGACACAAGGTGTAATAAACTGAATCCCAGAGAGGCACAGTTCCACAAATCCTTCCTTTCTTAGGGAAAGGCATGGGGGGACAGACATCTAGGCTGTTGTGTGGCCACAGAAAACATTGCAAAAATTCATCGAATTGTGCGTCAAAATCATTGGCTGACTGTGAGAAGCACAGCAGTCCAAGTGAACATCTGTAGAGAAATAGTTAGGAAACTTAACTGAAAATCTTGGCATGAAAAAAGGTGTGGGAAAAATGGTTCCGAAGGAGCTCTTGCATCACGACAGTGCATTAGCTCACACGGCACTGTCTGTGAGGGAGTTTTTAGCCAGTAAACAAATAACCGTATTGGAACACCCTCCTTACTCACCTGATCTGGCTCCCAATGACTTTCTTTACCCAAACATAAAGGAAATATTGAAAGGAAGACATTTTGATGACATTGAGGACATCAAGGGTAATACAAGGACAACTTTAACGGCCATTCCAGAAAAAGAGTTCCAAAATTTCCTTAAAAGGTGGACTAGGTACTGGCATTGGTGCATACCTTCCCAAGGGGAGTACTTCAAAGGTGACCGTAGTGATATTCAGCAATGAGGTAGGTAGCACCTTTTCTAGGATGAGTTCGTGAACCTAATTGTCAGACTTCATATAGTAATTCTATTTTTAATTATTTGACGAACCATCACACTGTTTTCCGTAGTGACTGTCCATTTTACATTTCTACCAATTCTTCACAAAGGTTCCAATTTCTCCACATTCTTGCCAATACACACTTTTTGTCTTCTTGATAGTATCCATCCTAATGAGTATGAGGTGGTATCTCATTGTAATTTTGATTTGCATTTCCCTAGTGATTGGTGATGTTGAGCATCTTGTCATGTGTCTGTTGGCCATCAGTATCTCCTCTTTGAAGAAATACTCAAGTTCTTTGCTGACTTTGGAATCATGTTTGGGTTTTGGTTGTTGAATTTTAGGAATTCTTTATATATTCTGGATATTCTTTACTAGATATATGATTTGCAAATATTTTCTCCTATGGGTTGCCTTTTTACTCTGTTGATAATGTCTTTTGATGAACAAAATTTTTAATTTTCATGAAGTCTAATTTATCTATTTTTCATTTTATTACCTGTGCCTTTGGTGTTATATCCAATAAATCATTGCTAAATTCAATGTCATAAAATGTTTCCTTTTAGGAGTTTTATTGTTTTAGGTCTTACATTCAGGTCCTTCATACATTTTGAGTTAATTTTTGTATGTGGTATTAGGCAAGGGTTCAACTTCATTCTTTTGCATGTGGATATCCAGTTTTCCCAGAAACATTTGTTGAACAGACTGTCCTTTCTTTATTGAATGGTTTTGGGATCTTTGTCAAAAATCATTTGACCACATGAAAGGGTTTATTTTAGGGTTCCTTATTCTATTCCATTGGTTGAGATCTCTGCCTTTATGCCAGCACCACCTGTTTTGATTGCTGTAGCTTTCTAATAAGTTTTGAAATCAGGAAGTGAGTGTCCTTCACTTTTATTCTTTTTCGAGATTGTTTTGATAAGTCAGGGCCTCTTGAAATTCCATATGAATTTTAAGATTTGTTTTTGCTATTTCTGTAAAAATTAAAAAATAAAACTATCATTGGGATTTTCATAGGGATTGCTTTGATCTGTAGATTGCTTTAGGTAGTATTGACATTTTAACAATATTAAGTCTTTCAATTCATAAACATGGGATGTGTTTTCATTTATCTATGTCTTCTTTAATTTTTTTCAGCAATGTTTTGTAAGGGTTCATTATATAAGTCTTTCACCTCCTTGGTTAATTCCTAAGTATTTTATTCTTTTTGATGCTATTGTAAATGGAATGATTTTTATAATTTTTTTAAGATAGTCAATTGTTAGTGTATAGAAATGCAACTGATTTTTGTGTGTTTGCTTTGTATACTGTTACCTACCTGAATTCATTTATTAGTTCCAATAATATTTTTCCCCCTGTGGAGTCCATAGGGTTTTCTACATATTAGATCCTATCATCTGCAAACAGAGATAATTTTGCTTTTCCCCTTCTAATTTGTATGACATTTGTTTCTTTTTCTTACTAAATCACACTGGCTAGTACTTTCAGTACTGTATTCAATAGAAGTGGTGAAAAGTGGGCATCGTTGCCTAGTTCCTGGTCTTAAAGGAAAAGCTTTCATTCTTTTGCCATTGAGTGTGATGTTTGCTGTGAGTTTTTCACATATGGCTTTTATTATGATGAGGAAGTTTCCTTCTATTACTAGATTAATGTTTTCATCATGGAAGGGTGTTGAATTTTGTCAAATGTTTTTTTTTCTGCATCAACTGAAGTGATCTTTTTCTTTCTCCACCCCCCCCGCCCCGTAAATGTGAAGTATTACATTGATTGATTTTCCTATGTTGAACCATCACACTTGGTCATGGTGCATAATCCTCTCAATATGCTGCTGAATTTTATTTCCTAGTATTTTGGTAGTTTTGCATGAATGTTCATAAGAGATACTGATCTGTAGTTTCTCTTTTTTATACTGTCTTTGTCTGGCTTTACCATCATGGCAATACTGACCTCATACAATGAGTTAGGAAGTGGTCCTTCTTCAATTTTTGGAAAATTTCAGAAGGATTGGTATTAATTCTTCTTTAAATGTTTTAAAGAAGATTCACCAATGAAGCCATGAGTTCCAGGGCTTTTCTTTGTAGGGAAATTTTTGATTACTGTATCAATCTCTTTGTTAGTTATAGGTCTGTTCATATTTTCTAATTCTTCATGATTTAGTCTTGGCAGGCTTCTAGGAATTTGTTGATTTAATCTAGGTTATCCAATGTGTTGGTATACAATTGTTTATAGTACTCTCTTATAATCCTTTATATTTATGTAGAATCAATAGTAATGTCCCGACTTCATTTCTGATTTTAGTATTTGAGCCTTCTATCTTTTTTCTAAGTCCATCTACCTAAATTTTTGTCAATTTTTCTGATCTTTTTGAAGAACCAACTTTTACTGTCATTGATTTTCTCTATTGTTTTTGTATTCTCTATTTATTTTATCTTAATCTTTATTATTTCCCTTCTGCTTGCTTTGGGTTTAGTTTGTTCTTTTTTCAGATCCTTGGGTTGTAAAGTTAGGTTGTTGATTTGAAAGCTTTCTTGTTTTTAATATAGCATTTACAGCTATAAATTTCCCCCTTAGCATTGCTTTTGCTGTGTCCCATAAGTTATAGTATGTTGTGGTTTTGTTTTCATTCATCTCTCAATATTTTCTAATTCCCCTTATATTTTCTTCTTTGATACGTTGTGTGTTTAAAGATGTTTAATTTCCACAGTTCCAGTTTTCCTTTTGTTACTGATTTCAAGCTTCATCCCATTGTGGTCAGAAAAGATGTTTTGTATGATATCTTTAATCTATTGAGACTTAATTTCTGGCCTAATGTATGGTCTATCCCGGAAAATGTCCAATGGATACTTGAGAATAATGTGTACCGGGTTGTTGTTGAGTAGAGTGTTCTGTGTATGTCTAGTAGATTCAGTGGTTTATTGTGTCATTTAACTCCTCAATTTCCTTAGCTTTATCCTGTCTGCTTTTTTTTCTATTTATTGTTTGAGTGGGTTATTGAAATCTTCAACTATTACTGTTGTGAAACTATCTGTTCTTCTATTCCGTCAGATTTTCCTTCGTGTATTTTGATAGTCTGCTACTTGGTGGCTAAATGTTTGTAATACAAATATCTTCTTGCTGTACTTAAACTTTTATTAATATATAATGTCCTTTTTTGTCTCTTGTAACATTTTTTGATTTAGTCTTTTTTGTCTGACATTATTATAGCCACATCTGCTCTCTTTTGGTTACTATTTGCATTGACTACCTTTCCTTCCCTTCACTTTCAACCTGCTTGTGTCTTTGGATCTCTAGTGAGTTTCTTGTAGACAGCATGTAGTTGGATCATGAATTTTCATCCATATTGCCAATCTGCCTTTTGATTGGACAGTTGAATCCATTTACATTTAAAGTAATTGCTAATAATGAAGGACTTACTTCTGTGATTGTATTATTTTTTTTCTGTATACCTTATAGCTATATTTTCCATTTCCTTTTTTAAATGTATTTTTTATAAAATATATTGTGGTATATTATACCACCTCTTCTTTATCCAATCATCTATTGAAGGATACTTTGGTTCTTTCCATGTCTTGGTCACATAAATAATGCTGCAAAGAACAGCAGAGTATGTAAGGAGAGAGGGGGGATGGTAGAAGAGTGTAAAGAGGGACAAATATATGGTGATGGAAGGAGAACTGACTCTGGATGGTGAACACATAATGCAATATATAGATGATGTATTATAGAATTGTACACTTGAAACCTATGTAGTTTTGTTGACCATTGTCACCCCAACAAATTTTAATGTAAAAAAAAATGTGTTGTGGCGACATGGTTAATAGGTTTATATAAGTTTCAGGTACATAATATTATAAAACATTATCTGTATATTGCATTGTGTGTTCATCACCCAAAGTTTATTCTGCTTCCATCACCATATATTTGAGCCCCTTTACCCTCTTCTACCTTCCCTATCCTTCTTCCCCTCTGGTAACTACCATATGGTTGTGTTTCTCAGTGAGTCTTTTGTTTGTTTGTTTGTTTTGTTCATTCATTTGTGGCTTTCTGTTTTATATCTGTCTGACTTGTTTCATGTGTCATGATATTGTCAAGATCCATCCATTTTGTTGCAAATGCAGTATTTCACTTTTCGTATAGCTGTGTTGTATTCCACCGTATATATGTGCCACATCTTCTTTATCCAATCATTTATCAAAGAGCACTTAAGTTGTTTTCATGTCTTGGCTACCGTGAATAATGCTGCAATGAACATAGGGGTACATATCTATTTATGAATAATTCTTTTCTAATGTTTCAGATACCCAGAAAAGGGATTTCTGGGTCATATTCTTAATATTTTGAGGAACCTCCATACTGCTGTCCATAGTGGCTATACTGAGTTTTAGTCTCACTAGCAGTTTATGAGGGTTCCTTTTTTCCCCCACATCCTCTCCAACATTTGTTATTACTTGCCTTTTTGATAATAGCTGTTCTAACAGGTGTGAGGTGATATCTCATTGTGGTTTTGATCTGTGGTTCCCTAATAGCTAGTGAAGTTGACCATCTTTCATATATATGCCAGTCATTTGTATGTCTTCTTGGGAGAAGTGTCTGTTCAGCTTTGGGTAATATGGGAATTTTAACTGTGTTGATTCTTCCAATTCATAAACATGGATTAGCTTTCCATTTCTTTATGTCTTCTCAATTCCTTTCAATAATATCTTGTAGTTTACAGTGGTGTAGGTCCTTCACATCCTTTGTTAAGTTTATACCTAGGTATTTTATTCTTGTGTTGCAATTGCATTTGAATTTTTTTTCATTTCTTTTTCTGAAATTTTATTGTTAGTATATAGGAACACAATGGATTTTTGTACATTGATTTTGTATCCTGCAACTTCACTGTATTAGTTTATTGTTTCTTATAGTTTTTTGGTAGAGTCGTTATGGTTTTCTATATAAAGAATGATATCATATGCAAAAAGTGTTCATTTGAATTCTCCATTCTAAATTTGAATGGTTTTTATTTCTTCCCCTTATCTTCTTGTACTGGCTAGGACTTCCAGTGCTACTGAATAACAGTGGTGAGAGTGGGCATCCTTGTCTTTTCCTGACCTTAGAGGAAAAGCTTTCACTTTTTCAACATTCAGTATGCATTAACTGAGGGTTTGTCATATATATCCTCTATTATGTTGAGATAATTTCCTTCTATACCCATTCTACTAAGTGTTTTAATCATAAATGGATATTATATCTTGTCAACTGCTTTTTCTGCATCTATTGATATGATCATATGATATTTTTTATCCTTTATATTGTTAATATAGTGTACTATATTTATCAATTTTCATAGGTTAAAAAAAATCCTTGTGCCCCTAGAATAAACCCTACTTGATTGTGATATATTGTGTTTTTAATGTATTGTTGTATTTGGTTTTCTAGGTTTTTCTTTTTTTAAAAGGATTTTTACATCTGTATTTATCAAAGATATTGGTCTGTAATTTCCTTTTTTTGTTGCTGTTTTTGCCAGGTTTTGGTATCAAGGTAATGTTAACGTCATAAAAAGAGTTAAGAAGTATTGCCTTTTCTACAATATTTTGGAAGAGTTAGCAAGGATAGGTATTAAATCTCCTTTGAATGTTCAGTAGAATTCACTAGTGAAGCCATCTGCTCCTGGACTTTTGGGAAAGTTTTTGATGACTGTTTCATTTTCCTCATTGTTAATCAGTGTATTTTGATTTTCCATTTCTTCATGATTTAGTATAGAACGTTATATATTTCTAAGAACGTGTCCATTTCTTTTAGGTTATAGAATTTGGTGGCATTATTCTTGTGCCCCTTTCATAGTATTCTTGTACATTCCTTTGTATTTCTTTGGTGTTCAATGTAATTTCTCCTGTTTCATTTCTGATTTTGTTTCAGTCTTTTCTTTATTTTCCTTAGTGAGTCTAAGTAGAGGTTTGTCAATTTTATTAATCTTTTCAAAGAACAAACACCTCATTGCATAAATTTTTTTCTATTGTCTCTTTGGTCTCCATTTCATTTATTTCTGCTCTAATTTTTATTATTTTCTTACTTCTATTGACTTTGTGATTTGTTTGTTTTTCTTTACTTAGTTCTTTAAGGTAAAATGTTAGTTTATTTGATAGTTTTCTTGTTTGTTGAGGTAGGCCTGTAAGGATATAAACATACCATTAATTACCACTTTAATTGTATCCAAAATGTTCTGATATGTCATATTATCATTCTCATTTGTCTCTATGTATCTTTTGATCTCCTATTTCTTTTTGACGCAGTCATTATTTTACCATTATTAGTACCATATTTTCTCATCTCCACATATTTGTAGTTTCTCCCACTTTTTTTTTTCCAGTTGATTTCCAATTTCAAAGCATCGTGGTCAGAAAATATGTTTGGTATGCTTTCAATCTTAAATTTGTTGAGACTAGCTTTGTGTTCCAATATATGGTCTATCCTTGAGAATGTGCCATGTGCACTAGAGAACAATCTGGTGTTCTGGTGTTCTGAGATGAAAACCTCTATAAATATGGATTATTTCCATTTGGTCTAAAGTGTCTTTTAAGACTGATATTCCCTTATTCTGTAGGGAGGATAGGTATTAAATCCTATCTATATATCTATAGTTATATAGATATATCTATAGGATATATCTATAGTTCTCAATGAGGACTTTAGGTCCCCTATTATATCTATATAATATCTATATCTATATATCTATATCTATATCTATATCTATATCTATATCTATATCTATATCTATATCTATATCTATATCTATATATATCTATATATCTAAATATCTATATATCTATATATATGTTTGGAGGATATAGCTATAGTTCTCAATGAGGACTTTAGGTCCCCTATTATAATTGTGTGTGTTTTTGTCAGTTCCTCTTTTTAGTTCTGTTAGTAGTTGCTTTATATATTTTGGTGTTCCCAGGTTGAGTGCATAGATATTGATACATGATATATCTTCTTGGAGCATCGTCCCCTTTATCTTTATAACATGTCCATCTTTGTCTCTTGTTATCATTTTTATCTTGAAAATTACTTTGTGAGATGTAAGTACAGCTATACCCACTTTTCTCTGGATGCTATTTGCTTGGAGTATCATTTTCAAGCCCTCCACTTTGAGTCTGTATTTGTCCTTTCAGCTGAGATTCATCTTCTGAAGGCAGCATACAAGGTCTGACAATTAGGTTCGCGAACTCATCCCAGAAAAAGTTCTACATACCTCATTGCTGAATATCACTATAGTCACCTGTGAAGTACTCCCCTTGAGAAGCTATACACTGACACTAGCACCTAGTCCCCCCTTCGAAGCAATTTTGGAACTCTTTTTCTGGAATGGCTATCAGAGATGTCATCGTATTACCCTTGAAATCCTGAATGTCATCAAAATGTCTTCCTTTCAATATTTCCTTTATCTTCAGATAAAGAAAGAAGACATTGGGGTTACTGTATAGGGAAGGTGTTCCAATACAATTATTTGTTTACTGGTATAAACTCCCTCACAGACAGTGTAGTGTGTGCTGGTGCATTGTCGTGATGCAAGAGCCATGAATTGCTGGCGAAAAGTTCAGGTTGTTTTCGTCTAACTTGTTCATGCAGCCTTTTCAGCATTTCCATATGGTAAACTTGGTTAACTGTTTGTCCAGTTGGTACAGATTCATAATGAATAATCCCTCTGATAGCAAAAAAGGTTAGCAACATCATTTTAATTCTTGATTTGGACTGACGGAGAATTGGCTGAACTTCCACTGTGCACTTTGACGCTTTGTTTCAGGGTCATATTGGTGCACCCATGTTTCATCACCAGTGATAACACGGTCCAAAACATTACCTTGCCTCTCCAAAAGGTCTTGGCAAACTTCAACTTTCTTTTGCTTTTGTTCATTGGTGAGCTCCTTCGGGACCAGTTTTGCACACACCTTTCTCATGCCAAGATTTTCAGTTTAGATTTTCCTAATTGTTTCTCTATTAAAGTTTACTTGGTCTGCTATGCTTCTCACAATCAGACAACGATTCTGGCGCACGATTTGACGAATTTTTTGCAATGTTTTTATCATTACTGGCCGCCCTGACCTCTCTTCATCAGTGATGTAGTCTCTCCCCTCAGAGAAATTATTATTCCTTTTGTACACTGCCGTTTTCTTCATGGCATTATCCCCATAAAATTGGACTAAGATGTCCCTGACTTCACTTCCACTTTTGCCCAGTTTAAGAAGAAATTTAATGTTTGCTCATTGCTATAATTCAAGCTGAGACATTCTTGCAATGGAACACAAAAACACGCAACAACAATAATGAACACCATTCAGCAAGACACTGCCACATGTCAACACGAACACAGCCGTGAGACACTGATACACCAAGGCTATGAAACCTTACCGAGGTTTTGTACAGTGCTGACAATGTAAGCGTATGGTGGGAAGTTTGTGAACTTAATTGTCAGGCCTCATGTATTTGCTTTTTGGTTTTTGGTCCAACCTGCTGCTCTGTGCCTTTTAAGTTCAATCAGTTTACATTAATATCTGAAGATTTTCTATAGCCATTTTATCTTTTCTTTTCTGATAGCTCTTTCTCCATTGTTTCTTTTCCCTTGTGTTTCTGTCTATTGTTTTAGTTTGATGGTTCTATGATTTTTTTCTCCATTTCTTTTTTTTTATGTTATGTGTTTCAGTTATAGATTTGTTGTATGATTACCATTAGGTTTATGCAAAAGAAAGTTCCATATATGTAGCAGTTCTTTTTCTTCTGATTGCATCTTATCTCCATTCACCTATGTAAATTCAGACCTTTACCCCACTCCCTTTTATGATTTTGTTGCCACAGATAATCCCTTTTTATGCTGTGAGTTGATTTCCAAATTGCAGTAGCTATTTTCTTTGTATTATTTTTAAATATGTTTACTTCCATTAACTTTTATGTTATATTTAAGTGTTTGATACCCTCTTCTGAACAAGGTTTGCAATTCCCAGGTTTTGTCTGTCTGTTAGTCATCTTGCTCATAGTGTTGTATCTTTTTGTCATTTTGTTTTAGTTAGAATTGTAGAATACTGTAGCACCAGGACTGCCTCCTCAAGGGTTAAGAAACCCTTTACTGTAGCACCAGAACTGCCTCCTCAAGGGTTAAGAAATTCTTTACTGTAGCACCAGGACTGCCTCTTCAAGGGTTAAGAAATTCTTTACTGTAGCACCAGGACTGCCTCCTCAAGGGTTAAGAAACCCTCTACTGTAGCACCAGGACTGCCTACTCAAGGGTCAAGAAATTCTTTACTGTAGCACCAGGACTGCCTCCTGAAGGGTTAAGAAACCCTTTACTGTAGCACCAGGACTGCCTCCTCAAGGGTTAAGAAACCCTTTACTGTAGCACCAGAACTGCCTCCTCAAGGGTTAAGAAATTCTTTACTGTGGCACCAGGACTGCCTCTTCAAGGGTTAAGAAATTCTTTACTGTAGCACCAGGACTGCCTCCTCAAGGGTTAAGAAACCCTTTACTGTAGCACCAGGACTGCCTACTCAAGGATCAAGAAATTCTTTACTGTAGCACCAGGACTGCCTCTTCAAGGGTTAAGAAATTCTTTACTGTAGCACCAGGACTGCCTCCTCAAGGGTTAAGAAACCCTTTACTGTAGCACCAGGACTGCCTACTCAAGGATCAAGAAATTCTTTACTGTAGCACCAGGACTGCCTCCTCAAGGGTTAAGAAACCCTTTACTGTAGCACCAGGACTGCCTCCTCAAGGGTTAAGAAATTCTTTACTGTAGCACCAGGACTGCCTCCTCAAGGGTTAAGAAACCCTTTACTGTAGCACCAGGACTGCCTCCTCAAGGGTTAAGAAACCCTTTACTGTAGCACCAGGACTGCCTCCTGAAGGGTTAAGAAACCCTTTACTGTAGCACCAGGACTGCCTCCTCAAGGGTTAAGAAACCCTTTACTGTAGCACCAGAACTGCCTCCTCAAGGGTTAAGAAATTCTTTACTGTGGCACCAGGACTGCCTCTTCAAGGGTTAAGAAATTCTTTACTGTAGCACCAGGACTGCCTCCTCAAGGGTTAAGAAACCCTTTACTGTAGCACCAGGACTGCCTACTCAAGGATCAAGAAATTCTTTACTGTAGCACCAGGACTGCCTCCTCAAGGGTTAAGAAACCCTTTACTGTAGCACCAGGACTGCCTCCTCAAGGGTTAAGAAATTCTTTACTGTAGCACCAGGACTGCCTCCTCAAGGGTTAAGAAACCCTTTACTGTAGCACCAGGACTGCCTCCTCAAGGGTTAAGAAACCCTTTACTGTAGCACCAGGACTGCCTCCTCAAGGGTTAAGAAACCCTTTACTGTAGCACCAGGACTGCCTCCTCAAGGGTTAAGAAACCCTTTACTGTAGCACCAGGACTGCCTCTTCAAGGGTCAAGAAGCCCTTTTCTGAACAGCCCCCAGACCAAAATACCTAGTCATTAATGATAAACACCACGTATTGCAAGGTCAGGAAGCTCTGTTGAGAAAAGTCTTATCTTGCAGCAAAAATGTAAGCAAGGACACAGGATCAAAAGTCTTGTAAATATCTTTCCTGCATGGAAAGTTATTGAGAGCCTTAAAATGTTATGCTATAAAAACCCCTAGCTTTGTGTGTTTGGGGTCCTTGTTGAAACCCGCTGCGTCGGTCAGATACTCGGACCCCAGCTAGCTGGAAATAAATCTCGCTGTGTGACTTGCATTATCGTGTGACTTCTGTTCGCCTGAGGAGGGGTTGACCCCGGACCCTAACAGAATAACCCTCTTCAGTATTTTCTGTAATGTAGGTCTTGTGGTAGTAAACTCCCTTAGCTTCTCTATGTCTGGAAAAGTTTTTATTTCTGCTTCATACTTAAAGGGTAACTTTGTTGGATATATTATTCTTGGTTGGTGATCTCTCTCTATAATTCAAATATTTGATTGCACTTTCTTTTAGCGTATAGGGTTTCTGCTGACAAATCCAATAATAACCTAATGGGATTTCCTTAATAGGCTGCCGTCTTCTTTTTAATGGCTGCCTTGAGAATTCTTTCTTTGTCAGTTTTAATATAGTGTGCCTTGGAAAAGGCCTTTTGAATTATAATAGTTAGGTGTTTTGTTAGCTTCTTGTATTCAAGGATCCAGTTCTTTTCAAAAGTTTGGATTTTTTCATCAGTTATTTGTTTGAATAAGCTTTCTGTTCTCTCACAACAGACATTCTTTCATAAACTCTGAGGTTCAAAATCAGTGACAAAGAGTAAACGGCTTTACTCTCAGAGTCCCATAAATTCCTTGAATCTGAATCTATTATATACCTATCTCGGGGTTAATCACTATCCCAGAGGAATGCAGTGATTTGATTTGGGATGACTAGGTATTATGCTCCACACAGACCATGTGAACTAAGTAGGAGCAAGGAGTTCTCTTGAAACAAAATGGAATAGTATCAAAAGCAGGAGGAGTGGATTTGGGGTAGGTAGAAAGAACAAATATTCATACAGTAGCTCTGAGGATAATGTCTACTAAGCAATGACCATTAGCTACCTTCTTTCAGTGTTTTGCATCCCCAACCCCTAACTCCAAATTCCCTTTTGGCTCTAATGAGAGTGCTGACTTCATTAGGGAAGATGTTCACAGCATTCCCCGTCTCTGCTCTTTCCTCTCTTTTCAAATTCTTGGCTGTGACCCCAATTAATCTGCCAGACCAGAGTGAAGCAAATCTCCCCTGGCCAAGTTCTTCTTTTCTTCCAATAGCCTAGCAATGTGCTTAGTCATTAAGACCATTATCAGCCAATTTCTGTCACCTGCCACCCAAGTTTACGCCTCCTTCAAATTTTAAGGTTGCCCCTCAATTCTAAGACATTAGGATGTGGTAAACTCTTAATCTTTTCATGATTTTAATGACTTGGAACATTTAACACTTATTCCTACTCTTTGTCTTTCCAAACTCAAATCTTAACTTTGATTTATGTCACGTATGGAAATGTATCTATTTCCTATCTCTTGAATTGGAAACTTGGACTTTGTCTACCACTTTTTCTTTGCAATGTTTGGAGTACATATTCAGCCAGTAATCGTAGTTGGCTATAAATAGAATACTGTGGAAGAAAATACTAATCAACCCCTATATCAATTCTCCTGCTTTTAGTCACCCAAATTTTGGCCATAACAGAGCACAGTACCTAGCCTCCTTTGCAGCAAGGTGTAGTCATGAGATTAAGTCTGAATTGGAAGTATGGGAACTGAAGTGATTTGTACAATTTCCAAATCATGTCCTTAAATGATAAGGTGTTCCCTCAACTGATCATTTTCCCTTCCCTTTGGGCTTCAATGTAGATCCAGTGTGCATAGCAGCATGGTATTTTGACTTGGAAGAGGGCAATATCCTTGGACAGGGGACAGCATACTTTTCCTATAAAGGGCCAGATATTAACCATGTTCAAGTTTATGAGCCACATGAACTCTGTCACAAATGCTCAAATCTGCTGTTGTAGGGTGAAAACAACCATCAACAATATGTAAATGAGTGGGTGTGGTTGTGTTCCAATAAAACTTTATTTACAAAAACAGGTGGTGGGGAGTGATTTCAGAACCATAGCAGGTGAGGAATCCTGGAATCCCCTTGATCTCTCCCACTGAAGTTACAGCAAGTTAAAAAGCTATAATTCAACAAAGTATTGCCTGCACAACACACCTGAGATCTGCACATTGAAATATCTGAGGGTAGACTGACTCAGGCAAACAGGGGAGGAGGAAAGGGAGAAGAGTAGATATGGGTGCCATGAATGTAACATGGAGCTCACTGCTGCAGATGTAGCCCAGAGCTCACTACGAGTCTCAGGAGAGGGGAGGATTCAGACTACAGGTGCATTCTCAGTGGGCCCAGGCATTTCTGCCTGAGTAATCAGCATATAATATGGCTGAACCCAGTGACTGGGAAGAGAAAAATAAAGAAGTGTGACAGCTGTCTTCTATCAGCTGCCATCCCAGACAGAAAACAAAGACATGGAGCCTGGCTACCTCCCCCCACCATCCCAGAGCTCACCTCCCTACACCCTCCCAAAGCTAGCAGCAAGCCCCGGAATAAATAGTAGCAGTGAGTGTTGCATACAAAGCAGAATATCTACAGCAGCCCTGGGAACTGGAGAGACAGTTCCTGAGTGGCAGACTCACACTGAGGCTAATCCCAGTGACAGGAGTGAAGATACAGAGGCGAGGCAGCTGACGCCTGACAGTTGTCATTACCAGGAAAAGAATAAAGCCACAAACACACCAGTGGCCTCTCCCAGTCCCCCCCTCCCCCACCCTTCACAGCTGATCCCAGAGGAGCCACCTGGGACAGCTCAGACAATAGAGCACTGCATCTCGCTGCAGAAGCAGCACTGGAGGTTTAGGGGATCAGAACCCCATCACCCACTACACCCTCCCACAGAAATGGTGCCCTGAGAGCAAAGTGACCTGGTCATAGGAAAAAACACCCACCTTGCCAGGGAATGCAAGGCATCTCCCACCACCCAGCAAAAATCTGAAAAGCCAGAAAAATCAATGCAAAAACTAAATGAATGAATGAATAAATGAATGAGTGAATGAATGAATGAATGAATGAATGAATAAATAAATAAATAAATAAATAAATAAATAATAAAATAAAACACTCCAGCTCCACCTACTGGGAAAAAACGAGACCTCTTATCATCAACCATCTTATCAAGCAGAATTCACTCCCATAGATGCCTAGGCAGAGAAATTATCCATCAAATGTCATGAAGAACGAAGCTCAGAAAGAAAATTAAAAACTTCCAGCAAATAACCTTAATGACGTGGAAATATGTGACTTAAATAACAGAGAATTTAAGATTGCAGTAATGAAAAACCTCAATGAGATGCAAGAAAATTCAGACAGGCAGTTTAAAAAATAAAATTCAACAAACAAAATGAAAACTTTACCAAAGTGATTAAAATGTTTTAATGTTGAAATAATATTTTGGCTATATTGAGTAAAATAAAATATATTATAAAGATGAAAACAAATTTAAAAGAATCAAATAGAAATTCTGGAGCTGAAGAACTCAATAAAAGAGTTGAAGAATAAAATAGCAAGATTAGAAAATAAAGTTTACCAGATAGAGGCAAGTATTAGTGATACCAAAGATTGAAATCTGGAAATGATACAGATGAGAGAAGAGAGAGACTTGAGAGTTATAAGAAATGAGAAAAAAAAAAACAACTCTACAAGAACTATGAGGCTCCATCAGAAAGAGCCATATAGGAACAATATGTACAACAGTAAAAGAGGACAGGGAGAAGGGAACAGAGATCTTATTCAAATAAACAGTTGATGAGAACTTCCCAAACCAATGGAAAGAAATGGATCCTTGAATCCAAGAAGGAAGCAGAACACCTAATTACCTCAATCCTAACAGGACTTCCTTAAGGCACATTATATTGAAGCTGTCAAAAAGTAATGACAAAGAAAAAATTCTCAAGGCAGCCAGGGAAAAGAAGAGGGTAACCTACAAAGGAAAGCCATTAGATAATCATCAGATTTTTCAGCAGAAACTACAAGCGAAGAGGGAGTGGAATCAAACATTCAAACTATTGAAAGAGAAATTATATCCAAAAATAATATATCCATGAAAGTTATCCTTTTGATATGAAGGAGGAAAAAGACCTTTCCAGACACACAGAAGCTGAGGGAATTTTCCACCACAAGGCCTGCATTACAAGAAATACTGAAGGGGGGTTTTCTACCAGAAACAAAAAGACAAATGATATAAAACTATGAGTAAGAAGACAGACAGAAGCAGGAAATGGCAATCCCTATTCAGAAAAGGGCACTGTACACTTAAATATAACCGAGATTAAAGAAGGTAAAAACATAAAAGATAAAATGAGAAAACAATTGCTTCTGCACTCAGAAATGAACTGACAGCATAAATAACGATAATTTGTGACAATGAAAACCTAAAAGAGAAGGGGATAAATATCTGAATTTGCAAAAGGAAATGAAAATCAGATGCACACAGAAGAAAAAGAACTACTGTATATATGAAACTTCCTTTTACCTAAACTTATGGTAACCACACACAAAAAGCCTCACAACTGAGACACACTACATTAAAAAAAGAGGAAGCAGGAAAAAATCATAGAGTACCACCAAACTAAAATAACAGACAGAAACAAATGGGCAAAGAAACAATGGCAATACCAAGCTAATAGGAAACAAAAGATAAAATGGCTAGAGGAAATCTTCATATATCAATTATCCCCTAAATGTAAATGGTCTGAACTCACTAATTAAAAAAACTCAGTAGCACACTTGATCAAAAAAATAAAACTCAACCATATGCTGCCTTCCAGAGACACATCTCAGCTGCAAGGACAAATATAGACTCAAAATGACAGGGTGGAAAATGATACTCCAAGCAAAAGCCATCTGGAAAAAAAAATGGGTGTAACCATACTTATATCTGACAAAATAGCCTTCAAGATAAAAAATGTAACAAGAGACAAAGATGGACTTTTCATAATGAAAAAGGAGACATCAAGAAGGCATAACACTCATCAAAACATATGATCTCAGAACACCAAAATATATAAAGAAACTACTGACAAAACTAAAGGGAGAAACTGACAAAAGCACAATTATAATAGGAGACCTAAATACGCCATTGACAATTATGAATAGATCATCCAAACAGAAAATCAATAAAGAAAGATCAGCCTTAAATGACACATTAGAAAAAAATGGACATAATTGACATTTACAGAGCCTTTCATCCCAGAACACCAGATTATATATTCTCTAGTACACCTGGAACATTCTCAAGGACAGACCTCATATTGGGTTCAAAACTAGACTCCACAAATTTAATAAGATTAAAATCATACCGAGCATATTCTCTGACCACAGTGCTTTGAAAATGGAAACCTACCTCAAAAAGAAAGTGGAAAAAGCACAAAAATGTTGAGACTAAACAACATGCTGGTGAAGAATGACTGGGTCAAAGAAGAAATATAAGGAGTGTCCGAGTGGGTGGACTCCCGGGGTCAAGGTGTCTGTGACTTGAGGAGCCAGAAGAAGATGTGTGGAGCCAAAGACAGAGTAGACATGCTTTATTCACAGGCTTTCTGGACACAGCCAGGGTTCATCACTGCTGGCTACAGCTAGACATTCTCAGCTTACAACCCTCAGCCAGCAGCAGCCTCATTGCTCAGCAGCCCCCCTTGTAAAATGGTCGGCCGCTTTTACACCATACTGAGACAAAAGTGGCTCACAGCCAGGGTGCTTACATAAGAGTATTTACAGTACATACAAACAGCAACACCTTTGGGATGGACAACGCCTCTGCAGCATTCCATCTCCTGTGACCGGCGGGCCGCCAGGTCAGAGTCACCAGCTGACCAGGGAAGGGAGCCTGACTGGCCTCATCTTCCCTACACACCACCCCTTCAGGGTTCCTCACCAGCTAGTTTGCCTATTCAGGCTCGGGCCTTTGTGGAAGACCTCTTTGATACCAGGGAAGAGCCCTGTACCCAGAGGCTGCAACAGCAATACAAAGAACAGCAGAAGGCCAGCAGGAGACAAGCCCTTCCTCCCAAAAGGGCGAGGGCACACCTCCAAGAGGAGGAGAATTGAGCCCACCATTCCTGCAGGGGGTCTCCTGTCAGCCATTGAATGCCTTAGATTTCCTCAGCTAGGGCAGACAGTGCCTGGCTTACATTTTTCTTATTATCTGCAAGATACACACATCATTCAATATGCACAATGGCGCAGGACCCTCCCTGGGCAGCAGTTAAAATGTCCAAAGCCATCGGGTTTTGGAGGACCACTTTCCTCATCTGGTCTACTTCCTCCGTCAGGAGGCCCAGGGCCTGGTGGGTTTTATTGAGGCCTCAGGCACTGCGCTCAGCAAACACAGTTACTTGTGTTTCCACCACAACGAAATTGGCTTGCAAACCAAGAATAGCCAAGGGATAAAACCACCAGGCTGCCCTCTTGACACAGTGGTGCTTAGCTTTAAACGACTCCCAATTTTGGGGTTGACAGCTAGTGTAGATCATACACTAGCAGGGAGGTATGGCCACCTCCCATACAGCGCCCTGTCCACCTGGCAGGAAGGTAGGGCCAACCATACAAGCCATATGGAATTAAAACATATGGCTCCCATATGGAATTAAAACAGTGGGGGCCAACCCCTGTTGCTTTGGGCCATTCCACCGTACACGACCCTCAGGGTCTCGGGTTATGTTCTGACATTGGGCCACAATCACCCAGCCTTCATCTCTGGTGCGGTCTGTCATTCCAAACTCAGAGGAACGACCTGGGCAAGCTCTAAACCTTCACCCGTGAGCCACCCCCATCCATCCTATACTGCGTAGCTCAGCCATGTCTTGGTGCCGTTTCTCTGAGCCCTCATGAGGGAGAGGATGTGTTGCCAGGTTGGTTCCAGCCTGCTCGTTGAAGGCTCCATTCTCACAATCAAGTCCAGTTTTCTGCGGTAGCTGGAGAGATTAACCACGGCAGCCCTGCCACAACGCTAGCCAGAAACTCCTTACAAATTCAGCAGCTGGAGATGTTGGCTACTCTGGCGTAGGTCTGAGCCCCGTCCACTATTGTATTAGCCCATAGTCACCTACGGGCAGAAAGAAACAGCAGTCATAGGAACCAGCAATGGCAGATCCCTCCTATCTGGGAGGATACATGCTAGCTATTTGTCCTGGGAGAGGAGAGTTCCTGCTACTGGCACCTTTCCCGGTTTGTGGTACAGACCTCTATGGCAATGCTTGGGGTTCCCTGAATTGTTTCAACATATAGCAGAACAGGGGATGCCGTGATAAGCCACAGCGAGAGCACAAAGGTCCCCTGCAAAATTGTCCCGGCATCAGGATCTCCGTATACCACAGTCACTTGTGGCGGCCACTTGGCCACCAACCCTGGCATCACTTGCAAATCATGGGTCAAACCAGCCTCCCATGGGGCTACCAGATCCAACCAACGACACTGGGGGCTTTTGACCTCCCAGGGCCAAGTCTATTGTTGTCGTTCTCCTGCTTTTAAGCATGTGGGCGCTGGCAGCAAGATGTTCCCATTTCTGCCATATCCCGGCTTTAACAGGGTCTCACTTGTGGTGACCTGTAACTAAATGGGAGTGGCTGTTGGATGTAGCAGAGCCTCTACTGGTGAGGGCCCTCTTTTCTGTGGTCTTTCATTCAAGATTCTCGAAATGTCCCACGGATGCGAGGCCAGGTCACGCATGGTGGGAGGGTTTTTTGACACCCGGAGGCCTGTCAAAAGGTTGTTGCAGCGTTCAATCACGCCAGCTGCGGTGGGTTATACGGATTGTGGAACAACCATTGTATGCCCATCCAGGCAGCCCATTGCTGCACTTCTTGCCCCTTAAAATGAGTACCCCTGTCACTTTCAATGACCTGGGGACCCCCATAGAGGGCACAGAGCTGTGTAACAATGACTGTTATGTATGCTGCTGATCCGCAGCCAGACACAGCCAGGCAAACAGTAACTCTGTAGCTGTGTCCACTGCTTTGAACGTGTACATAGCATTACAGGCTTTAGGCAGGGGTCCAATGTAATCCACTTGCCAGCAAGTTAGGGGCACCTTCCCTTGCATAATCTGCTGTCTGAGGGCTGTCCTGGGCACAGACGGCACAGTCATAGCAGGCATCTGCTATCTCCTGCCATTTCAAGGGCAGCCCCCAGCATCTGCTCACCTGACACATGGTTCTGCTTCCAGCATGCTGCAAATTTCTATGCAGCCAATGGGCTACATCAGTGGCTGGGGCCCGTTCGAACCACAGGACCCGTACCAGGGCTTCTGCTTCCACATTACCTGGGGACGTTAAGGGGGAGTGACCTGTGACATGCATCAGGGTCACCTCCTTTCCCTGCCGTAGGTCCCAGAGGTCTTGCTACATGGCCTGACCCCACAGTGGATATTGTCCTACCAACGAATTTTGGTGTTTCCATGTGGGAAGCCACAACGTTAGGCCCCTGAACACCACCCAGCTGTCTGTACAAATAACCAGGGGTCCGGGCTCAGGAATGATTATCATCCCCACAGCCTGTAGCTCAGCCCACTGGCTACTCTGGTGTGCCCCAGTATCAAACCAAATGGTGTCTGTTTTGGGCTGAACTCAAATAGCCATCCAAATAGCAGCAGCTCCCCTGCTAGAACCATCAGTATACCAGGCATCTTCAGGTATTGGGGGCTGACCTTCTTTGTAAGGTGAGGTCCTCCCCACTAGGTAGAGCACTTGGCATGGCCTGGATTACAAGCTCCACAGGCCCCAGGACCTCTCGCATTTCTGTGCTCAAAGGGCTTGAACTGAAGGTGCTACATTGCTCTAAGTAGACCCCCCACTTGGCAAGGGTGATGGTCTGCGCCACCCCCTTTTTGGGTCCTTGGATCCAAGTATGGACCCACCCCTGGATGGGATAATTTGTGCAAACCAACACCTGTGCCGTTCCTGTGATGGCTTCTGTGGCCACCATAGCTGTATACGCTGTGGCTAGTTGTTTCTCTATTAGTGAGTAGTGGACTTCCGCTCCTTTCCACAATTGGGACCAAAATCCCACTGGTGACCAGAGATGCTCCTGCCGTTGCCAGAGGCCCCAGTTGTACCCCTTTTGGGTTACATGAACATCAAGTTCAAACGGCTACCAGGATCTACTACTTGTAGAGCCTGTGCCTTCTGTACTGCCCATTTTGTAGCAACAAAACCTTGTTCTATAGCCTCTGTCCAATCCCATAAGGTACCATTTTTCACCATGGAATACAAGGGCCTTGCTATCTGTGGTAGATGGGGTATAAATACCCACCAATACCCTAGCAGACCCAAATACATCCATAGTTGGGAAACCTTGGTTGGATGGGGAAATGCCTGCATTTTACCAATAACAGCTTCTGGTATGACCTTTGTCTCTACCCGACCACACAAAACCAAAAATCTTGACAGATAAGCCAGGGCCTTGGACCTTCTCATTCACCACCCAGCCACATGACTTAGGTGACAAAGGAGAGAGGGAGCTGCTTGCTCTAAATCTGAAAGAGAATCAGATGTTAATAAGACATCATCAACGTAGTGAAACGGGGTCACAGAAGACAGGTGATCCCATTGTGCCAAGTCCTGGGCTACAAGTCCAGGACTTGTATTTGCAAACAGTGGGACTGTGCAAATATACTTGTTGGAGGACTTGAAAGGTCCATTGACACCCTTCCCATGTAAAAGCAACTGCTCTTGACTCTTGGCTGCAATGTCAGTGGAGAGAAAGGCATTTGCCAGATCCACTACATAGTAGTACGTTCCTAGGAAAACAGTTAGGTGGTCCATCAATTCATGGATTGTAGGCACCTCAGCGTGCAAAGGTGGTGTCACCTTATGCAATTCCCTACAGTCCACATCATTCGCCAGGTCCCATCAGGCTTCTTGACAAGCCATACTGGGGAATTAAAGGGACTGTGTGTTGGCCTCACAATACGTGCCTTCTCCAATTCCAAAATTGTACAGCCAATCTCCTCCTGTCCCCCCGACAGGTGGTACTGTCACATTGTAACCATGCGCCGGGGCCATGGCAACACTTGAGGGAGGTTTTGAGCATGTCTGTGTATCACCGCCTTCACCACCCAGATCCAGAGGCGGAACTCTCTGACCAACGTCTGTAAGCTGAGGTCATGCAGCACGTCCCGTCCTCCCCCCCTAGAATATATTCCAGGATAGGGGTGACATATACCGTGTGGGTACGGGGCGGGAAACCTACCTATACCCAGTGGTAAGGTAACAGCTTTCACCTTCACAGTCCTTCCCTTGTAGTCATCAATGTAGATTGCTTGTCCGGGGAACTGTTCTGGGTTCCCATAAACTAAGGCTGCAGTCCTTACTGGTGTCAACCAGGACCAAAACCCTCTGTACATAAAAGGGGACCAATGTATGGACAGTTCCACTTGGGGCCTCTGGTCCCTGCTCGTCTCCTCCAACCAGGTACCTTGGCATACCCCCTAGTCAAACTGTAAAGAGCTTGCTTCTGGTGGTCGCATAAAATCCTGGAGGGACACAGGTCATGCCTTCCCAGACCTCCCTTTGGTTTTTGCCAGAATTGCTATTTCGAATGCAACTGTTTCCAAAGCTCCAAAAAGACTACATTGTGTTGCCGGTCTATTTTTTCCTGATCAACCCCACTGCCACAAGATCATCTGCATGTATGTTACTTTATGGGGCCCTCGACCTCGCCCTCTTGCTTCTGATTTGGGCTTCCTTTGGGTCTTGACTTCTCAGACCTCATATCCTGACTTCCCCCGCTGATGGTTTTTAGCATCCCCCAGGGTGTCGATGGTGGTAACTTCGTGGATCCAACGCCCCACATAAGGTGCAAGAATGGCAACCCATGACACAAAGGCACTTGCAGGGGCAGTATCCAAAACCAGATCTCTCATACTGGTCGTAAAATGCTCATCATCTGGCCCCTGCATATTAGGGTTAAACATAGCAAGCCTCATGTCAATTTCATGGATGATTTGCACAAGTTCGGCATATGATTGCCACTTGCTAACATTCTCTTGCTAACATCATCCCACACTGTGTGTACCGTACCAGTTGTGTACCGCTGCTGCAGATGCACTGTCATGGAGGCTAGCTTTTCCATTTCACCTGGGGAGCAGAGAATGCTGTCTGCCCCCTTGTCCCATAAACACAGCAACCAAGCCAGGAGTGGTACTCTGGGGTGCTGCTGGCACTGCCTCCTCAATTCCCACAACTCAGTGGGAGTGTAAGTGGTATAAGTTGTGAACTCAGTCACTGTTGGGTTGCCAGCAGCAATGCCCCTGGGGCCCAAAGGTTGTTCGTGTTTTACCTTCTGTTGCACGATGGGCTGGGCATGGTGTTGGGGAGTGACATCGCTCCCACTCGTATCATCTGCCTCTGCCTCAGAGTCTCTGCCATGGAGGTCTCCCTCTAGCTGGCGGACCCAAGCATCCAGCACCTCCTCTTGGTACTGCAAGTCCTGTACCTGGGCTGCTTCAGTAATCACTTCCTCCGTGCTATAGTGCAACGCGGTGAACATCCAGCCCACATCCAGCCCACACAGCCGGCTGTGCTTCTCGCCTTCTCCAGCAACGGACCAGTTAAAACCTGCAAGGATTTTTCCATGCTGGCCTGAGAACCATCCACATATTCTCACCCCTCCACGGGGGCCCAGCCGTGACAACAGCAAAACCAGGTACCACACACTGTGTGGTTGCCACATATACTCCTCCCTGGAGTCGGAAGATTTTCTTACCTGGCTCACTGTCCAGGGGTCTGAGTGGGTGGAGTCCTGGGGGGCAAATTTTCTGCGACTTGGGGAGCTGGAAGAAGATGCGTGGAGCAGAAGGCAGGGTAGACATGCTTTATTCAAAGACTTTCAGGATACAGCCAGGGTTCCTCACTGCTGGCCACAGCTAGACATTCTCAGGTTACAACCTGCAGCCAGCAGCAGCCTCATTGCTCAGCAGCCCCCTAGTAAAAGGGCTGGACCCTTTTATACCATATTGAGACAAAAGTGGCTCACAGCCAAGGTGCTTACATAAGAGTATTTACAGTATACACCAACAGCAATACTTTTGAGTCGGATGGCACCTTTGCAGAATTCCATCTCCTGTGACCGGAGGGCTACCAGGTCAGGGTCACCAGCTGGTCATGGGAGGGAGCCTGACTGGCCCCATCTTCCCTACAAGGAGAGATCAAAAGTTACATAGAAACAAATAGTAATGAAAATACAACATATTGGAATTTCCTGCTTCAAAATGGCGGCGTGAGGTGAGCCTCTGTAAAGCTCCCCTGGAATTTACAACTAATCGGACAGCAATGACTCCACAAAGGACTCCCTGCACAGCAGACAGGCGAGACAAAGAGGTCCACTGCTGAGTTTACCTCCAGGTGAGCGAGTCGCAAGCGGGGGAGGGGGGAAGGGAGAGGTGCAGGGGCGGAGCCGCGCAGGCGCAGGACGCAGACCTGGCTCAGTGCTCCAAGCTCGCTGCATCCCGGAACTGCCACAGCTGCGAGAGAGGGAGGAACTTGGACTGCTGGGGCTCCGCTTGCGGCCCACAGGACTGAGGGGGCAGCATGTAGCACGGCTGAGCCCAGTGCCCACGGCAGAGACTTCGGAGCCGGGATTGAGGGAGGAGGGCTGAAAGCGGTGGTTTGGGCCTTCACTGGCGAGCGGAGAGCGGAGGCCATGGGCGCTGAGACTAGCAAACCCCTCCTTACCCTCCCAGGGCTCAACCTGCCTCCAACTTCTTGGTGCTGGAAGCGATGAAGTGGCAGTGTCAGATCAAAAGGACGGGATGTTTGATGTTCTGAGAACTGTGGACCTTAGACGCGGATTTGCAGCCCAACTGGTTCCGGCAGAGGAGGACGGGGAGGGGGGAATTGTGGGGGCGGGACCCGCTGTGGTGGTGGTCGCCGCCATTGCTCTGGGCCACCTCTCACAACTCACCCCAGCCCTGGCCCCACCTATCTGGGTGGATACCTGCAGGAGTAAACAGAACTGCTGAAACATACGAGCTCTGAATCGGGTGCAGAAAAAGCTTTGGAACTTCAAAAGCTCTCCGCACCCACAGAGACGTGGCGCCCTATGACCCAGGTGGACTGTTAACAGAGGAGAGGCTCGTCTCCCAGGGAATCCCCCCATTGTGTGAGAAGCTGGAATAGTGCAGAGAAAGCATAGCACTATAGTGTCAGAGAGAAAAAAAAGGCTGCAGTCAGAGAGAAAATAAATCATTCTACCAACAAGCATTGGAAAACAAAAGAAAGACCTCTTCCCATCAACCTGTTGCAGAAGCCACTCCTGTAGATGTCTAGAAAGAGAAATAATAAATCAATAATTACCACGAATAACCAAGGCAACAAGACAGCTCAGAAAGAAAGTAAAGTCTCCAGAAAAGGAACTTAAAGATATGGAAATATGTGACTTAAATGACACAGAATTCAAGATTGCACTTCTGAAAAAACTCAATGAGATGCAAGAAAACACAGAAAGGCAATTTAATGAACTCAGAAATGCAATCAAAGAACAACATGAGCATTTTACGAAAGAGATTGAAATTTTAAAAAGAAACAAATGGAATTTCTGGAGATTGAGAACTGAATACAAGAAATTAAGAATGAAATAACCAGCTTAGGTAGTAAAGTTGACCAGATGGAGGAAAGAATCAGTAACATTGAAGATAGAAACCTGGAAATTACACAGATGGAAGAAGAAAGAGACTTGAGATTTAAAAGAAATGAAAGAACTCTACAAGAACTTTCTGACTCTATCAGAAAGAGCAATATAAGAATAATGGGCATACCAGAAGGAGAAGAAAGAAACAAGGGAACAGAGAATATATTAAAAGAAATTGTTAATGAGAACTTCCCAAATTTGTGGACAGAACTGGATCCTCGAATCCAAGAAGCAAACAGAACACCTAATTACCTCAATCCCTACAGACCTTCTCCAAGGCACATTGTATTGAAGCCGTCTAAAATTAACACCAAAGAAAGAATCCTCAAGGCAGCCAGGGAAAAGAGGACGGTAATATACACAGGAAAGCCCATTAGATTATCATCCTATTTTTCAGCAGAAACTCTTCAAGTCAGGAGGGAGTGGAACCAAATATTCAAATACTGAAAGAGAGAAATCATGAGCCAAGAATAATATATCCAGCAAAGATATCCTTTAGATATGAAGGAGGAATAAAGACCTTTCCAGACATACAGAAGCTGAGGGAGTTTTCTAATACACGACCTGCACCAGAAGAAATACTAAAGGAGGCAATTCGACCACCATCAACAGGGACAATTTGTGGCACCGGAAACATAAAAAGGGGGAGAGTAAAGGCCGGAACCGGAATATGTGAATGGAGAAAGTAAGCGTGCTGAAGAAAATGGAATACTCTAAATATCAAACTTTCTTTTACACAATCTTAAGGGTAACATCTCAAAAAACTCCAGAACTGAAAATATACAGTAATAAAAGAAGAAACAGAGGGAAACATCATAGAATACCACCACAGAGAAGTAATAGACAACAGCATAAAGGCAAAGAAACAATGGAGACACAGCCTTACACGAAAACTAAAGACAGAATGACAGGAAATCCTCACGTATCAGTAATAACCCTAATGTAAATGGACTGAACTCACCAATAAAAAGGCACAGAGTAGCAGATTGGATCAAAAACTAAACCCAACCATATGCTGTATCCAAGAGACACATCTCAGCTACAAGGACAAGCATAGACTCCAAGTGAAAGGGTGGAAATTGACACTCCAGGCAAATGGTACACAGAGAAAATCAGGTGTAGCCATAATGATATCAGATGAAACAGACTTCAGGATGAAAAAGATAACAAGAGACAAAGATGGACATTTCATAATGGTAAAGGGGCCTATACAACAAAAAGACATAACAGTCATCAATATTTATGCCCACAATCAGGGAGCACCAATATATACCAAGGAACTACTAACAGAACTAAAGGGAGAAATTGACCAAAACACAATTATACTACGGGACTTTAATACATCATTGACTGCTATGGATATATCATCCAAACAGAAAATAAATAATGAAATAGCAGCCCTAAATGACACATTAGCTGAAATGGACATCGTTGACATATAGAGAGCACTTCATCCTAAAACATCAGACTATACATTCTTTTCGAGTGTACATGGAACATTCTCAAGAATAGACCATATATTGGGACATAAAAGCAGCCTCAGCAAATTTAAGTAGATTGAAATCATACCAAGCACATTCTCTGATCACAAGGCTTTGAAATTAGATATCAACTGAGAAAAGAAAGCAGGAAAAAACACAAATACCTGGAGATTAAGCATCATACTTTTAAAGAACGACTGGGTCAAAGAAGAAATTGGAGGAGAGATCAAAAGATACATAGAAACAAATGACAATGAAAATACATCCTACCAAAATTTTGGGATGCAGCGAAAGCAGTTTTAAGAGAAAAATTTATATCATTACAGGCCTATCTCAAGAAACAAGAAAAATCCCAAATAAATAACCTCATGTTACACCGTAAAGAACTAGAAAAAGAAGAACAAGTGAAACCCAAGGTCAGCAGAAGAAAGGAAATAACAAAAATCAGAACAGAACTAAATGAAATAGAGAACAAAAAGACAATAGAAAAAATTAATGTGACAAAGAGCTGGTTCTTTGAAAAAATTAATAAAATTGACAAACCCTTGGTTAGACTCACTAAGATAAAAAAAAAAGAAGACTCTAATTAACAATATCAGAAATGAAAAAGGGGAAGTTATCACGAACACCACAGAAATAGAAAGGATCATACAAGAATACTATGAAGTACTATATGCCACCAAACTCAATAACCTAGAAGAAATAGACAAGTTCTTAGAAACATATAGCCTTCCAAGGCTGAACCATGAAGAACTGGAAAATCTAAACTGACCGATCACCAGTAAAGAAATTGAATCAGTCATCCAAAACCTTCCCAAAAGCAAAAGTCCGGGACCAGATGGCTTCACTAGTGAATTCTACCAAACCTTCAAACAGGATCTAATACTAATCCTGCTCAAACTCTTCCAAAACATTGAAGAAGAATCAGTACTCCCTAACTCATTTTATGAGGCCAACATTACCCTGATACCAAAACCTGGTAAGGACAACACACAGAAAGAAAACTACACACCTATATCTGTGATGAATATTGATGCAAAAATCCTAAACAATATTTTAGCAAATCGAATACAACAATGCATTAAAAAGATTATTCATCATGACCAAGTGGGGTCATCCCTGGGGCACAAGGATGGTTCAACATCCGCAAATCCATCAATGTAATACATGACATAAACAAAATAAAGGACAAAAATCATATGATTATATCAATTGATGCAGAAAAAGCATTTGACAAGATACAACATCCATTTATGATTAAAACACTTAATAGAATAGGTATAAAGGGAAAATACCTTAACATAATAAAGGCCATCTATGACAAGCCCTCAGCTAATCTCATAATTAATGGTGAAAAACTGAAACCCTTTGCTCTACGTTCAGGGACACGACAGGGCTGTCCCTGTCACCTCTTCTTTTCAACATAGTGTTGGAAGTCCTTGCCAGAGCAATCAGGCAAGAGAAAGAAATAAAAGGCATCCAAATTGGGAATGAAGAAGTTAAAATATCACTCTTTGCAGATGACATGATGCTATATATAGAAAACCCTAAAGACTCCACCAAAAAGCTGTTAGAAACAATCAATGAATATAGTAAAGTTGCTGGCTACAAAATCAACGTACAAAAATGCATTGCATTCCTATATACTAACAACAAAATCTCAGAAAAAGAAATGCAAAAAACAATTCCCTTTGCAATTGCAGCAAAAAGAATAAAATACCTAGGAATAAACTTAACCAAGGATGTGAAACACCTATATGCTGAAAACTATAAGACATTTCTGAAAGAAATTGAAGAAGACACAAAGAAATGGAAAGACATTCCATGCTCATGGATTGGAAGAATCAACATAGTTAAAATGGCCATATTACCCAAAGCAATATACAGACTTAATGCAATCCCCATCAAAATCCCAATGGCATTTTTTAAAGAAATAGAACAGAAAATCATCAGATTTGTTTGGAACCTCAAAAGACCCTGAATAGCGAAAGCAATCTTAAGAAAAAAGAACAATGCTGGAGGTATCACACTGCCTGACTTTAGCTTGTGGTACAGGGCTACAATAATCAAAACACCATGGTATTGGCAGAAAAACAGACACATAGACCAATGGAATAGAATTGAGAACACAAATATAAAACCACATAAATATGGACAGATAATTTTTGACAAAGAAGCTAAAAACATACAATGGACGAAAGACAGCCTCTTCAATAAATGGTGCTGGGAAAATTGGATAGCCACGTGCAAAACAATGAAACTGGACTGTTACCTGTCACCATGTACCAAAATTAATTCAAAATGGATCAAAGACTTAAGCATAAGACCTGACACAATAAACTGCATAGAAGAAAACATAGGTACTAAACTTATGGACCTTGGGTTCAAAGAGCATTTTATGAATTTGACTCCAAAGGCAATGGAAGTAAAAGCTAAAATAAACGAATGGGACTATATGAAACTTAAAAGCTTCTGCACAGCAAGAGAATCCATTGACAAAATAAAGAGGCAACCGACCGAATGGGAGTAGATTTTTGCAAACAGTTCCTCCGATAAGGGTCTAATACCCAAAATATACAAGGAACTCATGAAACTCAACAACAAAAAAACAAACAACCCAATTGGAAAATGGGCAGAGGACCAGAAGAGACATTTCTTCAAAGAGGATATACAAATGGCAAATAGACACATGAAAAAATGCTCAACATCGCTAATCATCAGAGAAATGCAAATCAAAACCACAATGAGATATCACCTCACCGCAGTCAGAATGGCTATCATCAACAAGACAAATAATAACAAGTGTTGGAGAGGCTGTGGAGAAAAAGGAACCCTCACACACTGTTGGTGGGAATGCAGACTGGTGCAGCCGCTATGGAAGGCAGTGTGGAGGTTCCTCGAAAAATTACAAGTAGAATTACCATGTGACCCAGCAATCCCTCTCCTGGGTATCTACCCAAAGAATTTGAAATCATTTATACATAAAGACACGTGTGGTCCAATGTTCATTGCAGCTTTGTTTACGGTGGCCAAGACAGGGAAACAACCAAAATGTCCTTCCATAGTTGAATGGATAAAGAAGTTGTGGTATATATACCCAATGGAATACTATTCGGCAGTAAGAATAGATGATATAGGAACATGTGTGACTTTATGGATGGATCTTGAGAGTATAATTCTAAGCGAAATAAGTCTGACAGAAAAAGCAGAGAACCATATTCTATTCTTTTTTTTTTTTTTTTGCATCTGTAAACGAAATCATGTTTCTGAAATTTCATTGCTAGTATATAGGAATGCAATGGATTTTTGTACATTGATTTCATATCCAGAAACTTTACTGTATTTCATTATTGTTTCAAATAGTTTTTTGGTGGTCTTTAATGTTTTTTCTATAAAGAACTATGTCATCCTCAAAAAGTAACAATTTAACTTCTTCGTTCCCAATTTGGAAGCCTTCTTTCTCTTGCCTGGTTGCTCTGGCTGGACTTTTAATGCTATTTAGTACAACAGGAATGATAGGGGGCATCCCTGTCTTGTTCCTGAGTGTAGAGCAAAAGGTTTCATTTCTCCACTGTGAATATTAGCTGAGAGTTTTTCATATACGGCCTTTACTATGTTGAGGTACTTTCCTTCTATACGCATTTTATTAAGTGTTTTAATCATAAATGGATGTTGTACATTGTCAAATGCTTTTTCATCATCTTTTGATATAATCATATTATTTTTATTTTTTATTTTATTTATTCGTGTATCACATTGATAGCTTGCATATGGTCAACTTACATTGTGCCCTTTGGATGAACCCCACTTGATCGTGATGTATAATCTTTTTAATTTTTTAAATTTTTTTAAATTAAAGTTTATTGGGGTGACAATTGTTAGTAAAGTTACATAAATTTCAGGTGTACAATTCTGTATTACATCATCTATAAATCACATTGTGTGTTCACCACCCAGAGTCAGTCCTCTTTCCATCACCATATATTTGATCACGTTTACCCTCATCTACCACCCCCCTCCTCTTTACCTTCTGGTAACACTAAACTATTGTCTGTGTCTATGAGTTTGTGTTTCTTTACTTGTCTTGTTCTTTTGTTGTTTTCAATTTTATATACCACATATCAGTGAAATCATATGGTTTTCTATTTTGTCTCTCCGATTTATTTTGCTTAGCATTATAATCTCAAGATCCATCCATGTTGTGGCGAATGGTACTATTTCATCCTTTCTTATGGCAGAATAGTATTCAATTACATATATACCACAACTTCTTTATCCATTCATTTATTGACAGACATTTTGGTTGTTTCCATGTCTTGGCCACTGTAAACAAAGCTGCAATGAACATTGGAACACATATGTCTTTATGGATAAATATCTTCATATTTTTTGGGTAGATACCCAGGAGAGGTATTGCTTGGTCATATGGTAATTCTATTCATAATTTTTTGAGGAACTTCCCCACTACCTTCCATAGTGGCTGCACCAACCTGCATTTCCACTGACAGTGTATAAGTGTTCATTTTTCTCCACAGCCTCTCCAACACTTGTTACTATTTGTCTTGTTGATGACACCAATTCTAACTGCGGTGAGGTTATAGCTCATTGTGGTTTTTACTTGTATTTCTCTGATGGTTAGTGGTGCTGAGCTTTTTCATATATCTATTAGCTATTTGTATGTCCTCTTTGGAGAAATGTCTCTTCAGGTCCTCTGCCGATGTTTTAACTGGATTGTTTGGGGGTTTTTTGTTGTTATTGTTGAGTTGTATAAGTTCCTTATATATTTTGGATATTAGTCCCTTATCAGAGGCGTTGTTTACAAAAATCTCCCATTTGGTTGGTTGCCTCTTTATTTTGTCGATGGTTTCTTTTGCTGTGCAGAAACTTTTAAGTTTCATATTGTCCCATTCATTTATTTTAGGTTTTACTTCCCTTGCCTTTGGAGTCAAATTCATGAAATGCTCTTTGAACCCAAGTTCCATAAATTTAGTACCTATGTTTTCTTCATGCAGCGTAATGTTTCAGGTCTTATATTTACGTCTTAGGTCCATTTTGAATTAATTTTCGTACATGGTGACAGATAGTTGTGTAGTTTCCTTCTTTTGCACGTGACTTTCCAGTTTATTGAGGAGGCTGTCTTTTCTCCATTGTATGTTTTTGGCTTCTTTGTCAAAAATAATCTGTCCATAATTATTTGGGTTTATTTCTGCATTCTCAATTCCATTCCACTGTTATGTGTGTTTGTTTTTCTGCCAATACCATACTGTTTTAATTATTGTTGCACTGTAGTATAAGCTAAAGGCAGGAAGTGTGTTACCTCCAGCATTGTTCTTTTTTCTTAGGGTTGGTTTGGCTATTCGGGGTTTGTGGTCCCATACAAATCTGATGATTTTTTTTTTTTTTTGGTATTTCTTTTAAAAATGCCATTGGGATTTTGATAGGGATTGCAAAAAATCTGTATATTGCTTTGGATAATATGGCCATTTTAACTATGTTGATTCTTCCAATCCATGAATGTGGAATGTCTTTCCATTATGTGTGTGGTCTTCAATTTCTTTTAAATATGTCTTATAGTGTTCAATATATATTGGTCTTTCACATCCTTGGTTAAGTTTATTCCTAGGTATTTTATTCTTTTTGTTGCAATTGCAAACAGAATTTTTTTTATTTCATTTTATGAGATTTATATCATTTTCTGGGATTTCATTATATAGGAATGCAGTGGACTTTTGTACATTGGTTTTGTAGCTAGCAATTTTACTGTATTTAGTTATTATTTCTAATAGGTTTTTGGTGGAGTCTTTAAAGTTTTCAATACACAGCATGTCATCTGCAAAAAGTGAAATTTATTTCTTCATTCCCAATTTGGATGCCTTTTATTTCTTTCTCTTGCCTGATTGCTCTGGCGAGGACTTCCAACGCTATGTTGAAAAGCAGAGGTGATAGGGGACAGCCTGTCATGTTCCTGAACATAGAGCAAAGGGCTTCAGCTTTTCACCATTAATTATGAGATTAGCTGAGGGCTTGTCATATATGGTCTTTATTATGGTAAGGTATTTTTCTTCTATACTTATTTTATTAACTGTTTTAATCATAAATGCATGTTGCATCTTGTCAAATGCTTTTTCTGCATCTATTGATATAATCATATAATTTTTGTCCTTTATTTTGTTTATGTGGTGTATCATATTAATTGATTTGCATATGTTGAACCATCTTTGTGCCCTTGGGGATAAACTTCACTTGGTCATGATGTATAATTTTTTTAATGTATTGTTGCATTCGATTTGCTAGAATTTTGGTTAGGATTTTTGCATCTGTATTCATCAGAGATATTGGTCTGTAATTTTCTTTTTTTTTGTTGTTATCCTTACCAGGTTTTAGTATCAGGGTAATGTTTCTTGGCCTCATAATGAGTTAGGGAGTGTTTTCTCTTCTTCAATTTTTTGGAAGAGTTTGATTAGAATTGGTATTAGATCCTCTTTGAAGGTTTAGTAGAATTCAATAGTGAAGCCATCTGGGCCCGGACATTTGCTTTTGGAAGGGTTTCGGATGACTGATTCAATTTCCTTACTGGTGATCAGTCTATTTAGATTTCCAATTCTTTGTGATTCAGCCTAGGAAAACTATATATTTCTAAGAACTTGTCCCTTTCTTCTAGGTTATTGAATTTGGAGGCATATAGTCTTTCATAGTATTCTTGGATGATCCTTTGTATTTCTGTCATATCTGTGGTAATTTCCCCTTTTAATTTCTGATTTTGTTTATTAGTGTCTTCTCTCTTTTTATCTTAGTGAGTCTAGCCAAGCATTTGTCAATTTTACTAATCTTTACAAAGACCAGATCTTTGTCGCATTAATTTTTTCTATTGTTTTTTTGGTTGTCTATTTCATTTAGGTCTGCTCTAATTTTTATTATATCCTTTCTTCTCCTGGTTTTGATTTTCATTTGTTCTTCTTTTTCTAGTTCTTTAAGGTGTAATGTGAGGTTATTTATCTGGGATTTTTCCTGTTTCTTGAGATAGGCCTGTAATGATATAAATTTCCGTCTTAAAACTGCTTTCGCTGCATCCAGAAAATTTTGGTAGGATGTATTTTCATTGTCATTTTTTTCTGTGTATCTTATGATCTCTCCTCTTATTTCTTCTTTGACCTGGTCATTCTTTAAAAGTATTTTGTTTAATCTCCACATATGTGTGTTTTTTCCTGCTTTCTTTATGCCATCTATCTCCAAATTCAAAGCCTTGTGATCAGAGAATATCCCTGGTATGATTTAAATCTTCTTAAACTTACTGAGGTTAGTATTATGTTTCAATATATGGTCAATACTTGAGAATGTTCCATGAACACTAGAAAAGAATGTATAATCTGATGTTCAAGATTGAAGTGCTCTATAAATGTCAATTATGTCCATTTGATCTAATGTGTCATTTAAGGCTGCTATTTCTTTACTTATTTTCTGTTTGGATGATCTATCCATAGCTGTCAATGATGTATTTAGGTCCCCTACTATAATTGTGTTTTGGTCAATTTCTCCCTTTAGTTTTATTAGTAATTTCTTTGTATATTTTGGTGATCACTGATTGGAGGCATAAATATTGATGACTATTATGTCTTCTTGTTGTATAGACCCCTTTTTCATTATGAAATGTCCATCTTTGTCTCGTTATATTTTTTATCCTGAAGTCTGTTTCATCTGATATCAGTATAGCTAGATCTGATTTTCTATGAATAACATTTGCTTGGAGTGTCAATTTCCACCCTTTCACTTTGAGTCTATATTTGTCCTTGTAGCTGAGATGTGACTCTTGTAGGGAGCATATGGTTTAGTGTTTTGATCCAGTCTTCTGCTCTGTGCCTTTTTATTGGTGAGTTCAGTCCATTTACATTTACTATCTCTGGTTTTCTTGTACTGTATTTCCCTGAATATAAGACCTAACTGGAAAATAAGCCCTAGCATGATTTTTCTGGATGCTCATACTTTAAGCCATACCCCAAAAATAAGCCCTCGTTAAGATTGTCGGCCAGATGGATGCATTTAGTCCATCCATTGCAATACACGACAGACATATTGAATTATAAAATAATAATATTAATATATAATTAAATATAAATAAATAATATTGACATTAATACTTAAAATATATTATAATATAAATTATAATTAAGTATTTGTAAATACCTAGGCAGGTGCCTTTGGACGAGAGGTAAATGCCTATGTAAACAGACGAACTCGAGACTTATTGCTGAATGACCAGAGTATAGAAACAATGCACGAATAACGTGCACACTTGATAATGAATGGATATGGTTGTGTCTAATATGAATCTTCATAATTCAATGCATCACGTGTTGTAACGGTTGTAATTAATGCACTCGTGTGAAATAAAGAAACATTTTCTGAATTTTGGTGCTTGCAATTTTTTGTCGCTTTTGTGTGGACCATCATTCTTAACTGTCATCATTTTTGTTGCCACTCCTGTCTCGTAAGTCTTCAATTAACACTTGATTTAATGGTAGATTTAAAGGGAATAATATTTTGACTCCCAGACAAGATGAGTGCAAAAATAAAGAGCTATTCCATTGAGTACAAGGAAGGAATCATGGAGGACTCTCAGAGCAAGAATCTTGTAACTTTCTGCAAGGAGCAGAAATTGGGTCTCTGAATGGTCCAAAAATGGCAAGCAGAGTATGATAACCTCAGTCAACAGGTGGACAATGGAAATTCTAAGAAGCACAATTGTGGATCAGGTAGGCAACCATTATTTCCTGAGCGGAAGACATCATCTGTGAATGGATTGCTGAAAGGAGAGCAAAGGCTTTGGTTGTGTACAGGGCTGATATTCCAGCATTTGCCCTTGCAATGGCACCACAGTTAGAAATATCCCCAGAAGAATTGAAAGCATCACAACACTGGCTCAATGGCTTCCTACAGTGATATGAACTATCTACAAGACAGTTGATCTGTCTACAAGACTGTCTACAAGACAACTGTCTACAAGACAGTTGACTTACTGTCTACTAGATTGATAATACTGTTCAAGCTGGAAGATATTGAAGTTATTAAATGTTCACTTGCATTCAAGTCCTTTGTGATGGCATTGACTTTTCTAAATACCAACTCTCCAACATGATTGCTATGGATGAAACTGCAGTGTTCATGGGCCAAGGATCTCAAATGACAATTGATCAGAGGGGTCCCTCGTCAATCTATATTCCCTCCACTGGTTACGAAAGTGCATGTGTTACCTGTATTTTGGCAATTTGTCTGGATGGAAAGAAAGCCCCACCTCTAATCATCACTAAGGGCAAGAAAGATAAGGTTGAACGTGTTTTTTATGTTCTTGAAATCGAAAAAGCCTGGGGTACAAAAGCAGTTATAAGGAAGTGGGTTGATTTAATGCTGCCACTTGTTTTGCGAGGTGACCAAAGAGGTCTGCTAGTCTGGGATTCAGCCAGCACTCACTGCACTAAAGACATGAAGAACTTCCTTGCAGAGAGAATAATAGATCAAACAATGATTCCCACAGGAATGACTGCCTATCTCCAGACTCTTGATGTTACAATAAACTAGCCATTCAAGGACCATTTGCGCATGGAAATCCATGACTACATTGAAAATAGAATGGAGAGAAATCAGCTTGGAAACTTTGTGAAGCCTACCCTGCAAGAGGTCGTGACTTGGGTGAAGAATTTATGGGATAAAATCACTGACAGCTGTGCTGCCAATGCACTAAGAGCAGGTTACATGGACAAGAAGTGTTCATTTAAGATGAGATCTATTGATGGATATGAGAGACTGGGGCCAATGGTTCTATAGGAAATGAAGTCACAAGAAATTCAAGCTGGAATTCAGGATTTGGAGAGTTATGATGATGTTCCAAAAGAAGATGACATGACTGTATTTGAATAAATGCAGATATTTGTACATGAATAAATGAATGTAGATTGTTGCACTTGAAAAAATAAGACATCCCCTAAAAATAAGCCCTGGTGCATCTTTTGGAGCAAAAATTAATATAAGACCCTATGTTATTTTGGGGGAAATATGGTAAGATGGTGTCTCCATTGTTTCTTTGCCTTTTTGTTGCTATCTATTACTTCAGTGTGGTGGTATTCTATGATTTTTCCCTGTGCTTCTTTTTTTAGGTTATATATTTCAGTTCTGGGTTTTTTGTTTTTTTTGAGTGGTTACCATTAAATTTATGTAAAAGAAAGTTTCATATTTACAGTATTTCATTTTCTTCAGTATGCTTACTTTCTCCATTCCCTTGTGCCAGTTCAGATCTTTACTCTCTCCCCTTTTATGTTTTTGTTGTCACAAATTATCCTTATTTATGCTGTGAGTTGATTTCTGCGCTGCAGTAGCAAGTTGTCTTTATCCTCTTTTTTTTTTCTCCTTCTTTACCCTGTATGTTACATTTAGATGTATTTGGTGTAGATGTTGCCATTTCCTGTTTCCGTCTGTCTGTTCATAATACTACTCATGGTTTTGTATTCTTTTGCTTTTTTGTTTCAGGTCAAATAGCCTACTTCAGTATTTCTTGTACTGCAGGACGTGTGTTAGAAAATTCTCTCATCTTCTGTATGTCCGGAAAGGTCTTTATTATTTCTCCTTCATATCTAATGGATATCTTCATATCTAAAGGATATTATTTTTGACTCATAATTTGTCTCTTTTGATAGTTCGAATATTTGATTCCACTCCCTCTTGGCTTGTAGAGTTTCTGCTGAAAAATCTGATCATAATGTAACGGGCTTTCCTTTATAAGTTACCCTCTTCTTTTCCCTGGCTGCCTTGAGAATTCTTTTTTTGTCATTAATTTTTGACAGCTTCAATACAATGTGCCTTGGGGAAGGCCTGTTGGGATTGAGGTAATTAGGTGTTCTATTTGCTTCTTGGGTTTGAGGACCCAGTGCTCTTAACAAGTTTGGAAAGTTCTCATTGACTATTTGTTTGAATATACTCTGTTCCCTTCTCTCTTTCTTCTCCTTCTGGAATGCCTATTATTCTTATGTTGCTTTTTCTGATGGAGTCAGAAATTTCTTGTAGAGTTCATTCATCTCTTTTAACACTCAAGTCTCTCTCTTCTTCCCTCTATGTCATTTCCAGATTTCTGTCTTCGATGTCACTGATTATTTCCTCCATCTAGTCAGCTCTATTGCCTAAGCTGGCTATTCCATACTTTATTTCTTTTATTGAGTTCTTAATCTCCAAAAGTGCTATTTTGTTCTTTTTTAAAATTTCAATCTCTTTTGTAAAATGCTCATGTTGTTCTTTGATTGCATTTCTGAGTTAATTAAACTGCCTGTCTGTTTTCTTGCATCTCATTGAGTTTTTTAAGAACTGCAATCTTGAAGTCTCTGTCATTTAAGTCACATATTTCCATGTCTTTAAATTCATTTTCTGGAGATTTTTCATTTTCTTTCCGAGCTTCCTTGTTTCCTTGGTTATTCATGGCAATTAATGAAGTATTATTTTTCTTCCTGGGCATCTACAGGAGTGGGTTCTCCAACAGGTTGATAGGAAGAGGTCTTTCTTTTATTTTCCAGTAGGTGTTGGTAGAATGTTTTATTTTCTCTCCAACTGCAGCCTTTTATTCTCTCTCACACTGCAGTGTTATATTTTCTCTGCACTGTTCCAGCTTCTCACACAATGGGGGCGGGGGTTCCCTGAAAGGTGGTTTCTCCCTGTGAGCGGGTTGCCTGTGTCTCAGGACACCACCTCTATGGGGGGATGTGGAGAGCTTCTGGAGTTACAAAACTCTTCCTGCACCAATTTCAGGGCCTGTGTGTTTTAGTGGCTCTGTTTACTCCTGCAGGGATCTTCTCAGCTAGGTGGGGGCAGGGGTGGAGTGGGTTGTAAGAAATGGCTTAGAGCAATGGTGGTAACCACCAGCACAGCCGGTCCTGCACCCAAGGCTCCCTCCCCTTTGCAAGAACTAGTTGGGCCATTAGTCCGTGGCTGTATGGCTGCAGGCTGCAGTTCTCAGAACTGCAAATATTCTGTTCTTTTGACCTGAAACTGCTACCATTCCACTTCTAGCACTGGGAAGGTGAGGGTGGAGTGAGCTCTGGGAGGGTAGGGAGCCTAGGCTCTGTGCCTATATCTTCCATCCTCTGTTTGGTAGTGAGGGCTTAAAATACTGTTTTCACCCTTCTTCCTTCAGTGTTTGCTCTGAGGTCTCTGCCCTGAGTGTTTGGCTCAGCCATGTTATATGCTGATTCCTCAAGCAGGACTGTATGGGGAGCGCTAGCAGTCCAAATTCTTTTCTCTCTTGTGACTGTGGTAGCTCTGGAAAGCAGGGAGCTCAGAGCTCAGACCTTGGTCTGCGTTCTGCAGCCACGTGTGGCCAGTGTCTCCACACTTCCTCCTTCCCTCCTCTCCCACTCAGTCAATTTGTCCACCTTTAGATGATTTCAATTGTGCGTCTCTTAGTCTTACCTGTCTGCTGCACAGGGAGTCCTTTGTGGAATTATAGCTTTTCAGTTTGTTGTAAATTCAAATTGATTTCAAAAGATTTCAAGAGGCTCATCTCATGCCACCATTTCTATGACATAATCTCCACATTTCATTTTATATTTTAAAAAATTAATGGCAGTGTAATCTTAAGGGTACATTAGATTGACTTAATCATTTTCTTACCATTAGATACTTAACAATTTTCTGATTCTTACTATCATAAAGAACACCACAGTTAACATCTATGTGCATAATTTTATTTAAGCCTCTGATCATTTCTCTTAATCATAGATTTTTATAAACCATCTTATTATAATGATGAACATTGAAAATATTATGCTAAGTGAAAGAAGCCATTCATAAAGACCACATATTGTATGTTTCTGTTTTAAAATTGCTAGAATAGGCACATCTACAGGGACAGAAACTAGATTACTGGTTGCCTAAGGATAGGAGTGTGAGTAAGGATATTGGCAAATAACAGCTAAAGGATGTGGGGTTTCTTTTTTTGGAATGATGTAATGTTCTAAAATTGATTGTGGTCATAGTTGCACAACTATGTGAATATACTAAAAGCCATTGAATTGTACACTTCAAATGGGTGAATAATATAGATAATTACATTTCAGTAAAGCTATTAAAATAGGATTTTCATTTATTTATTATGTCTGCTGCTTTTCTACTCTCCTCATTTCTGCTTTATTTTCATTATTCCCTTCTTTTGATTTACTTTATTGTCTTTTTTTCTTATTTTCATCTGGGAATTTAATTCGCTTATTTTAATTTTTAAATTTTGATTAGTAATAGTGTTTAGTGCAGTGAATTCTCCTCTGATCATTGCTTTACATGCATACCATTGATTTCAATATGTAGATTTAAATGATTTTTTTAAATTTAAATCATTGTCATTTATTTCATAAATTCAATTTGTATTTCTTTCCACCAAGAGTGTATAGGAAGTCTTAAAATACGAATCTAGAATTCTAGGTTGACAGTTTCTTCCTTTTCATCATATTAAAGATGTTTCATTTCCTTGTGGCCTCCATTGTTTCTGAAGAGAAACCAGACATCCTTCTTAAACTTGTGTCCTTTTTATCCTCTCTCTGCTTTTAAGAGTTTTCTCTTTTCTTAAGATTTTCTCTTCTCTTTTGGGGTTAGATGATGCTGTGCCAAAGTGCGGTTTTCTAAAAGTCCTGGGAGATTGCTGAGTTTCCTGGATCTGTAGGTTTTTGGTGTTGCTATTGTTTTAAATCAGATTCAGAGTTTGGGCTATTTTTTTTTGGCTTATTTTGGAATATAAGATTATATTTTACCTGTTTTGTCATCTATTTGGCTTTCCTTTTTTATTTTTAGTGTAACTTCGTTGTCTGTAGGGATGTTATTCTGCTCCTTTTTTCTTATACTAACTTTGTATAAAATTCAATTGTGTAATCTATTTGCTTGATCCTTATTTAAGTGAGATGAGTATTTCTATACCAGTGGATGAGGTAAGAACTTTCCTAAATTCTCAGCTCTACAGCTCCCTCTTCTGTTGTTTTCATAAAGTCCTCCTTGCACCCCTTCCCTCCCACTGCCCCCTTATTGTACTGGCTGTTTTTTTCGCCCTTTTGTTTCTTTCATTTTTTAAATTAAAGTTTATCGGGGTGACAATTGTTAGTAAAGTTACATAGATTTCAGGTGTACAATTAAGTATTATATCATCTATAAATCCCATTGGGTATTCACCACCCAGAGTCAGTTCTCCTTCGATCACCATATATTTGATCCCCTTTACTCTCATCTACCATCCTCCTCACTCCTTACCCTTTGGTAACCACTAAACTATTGTCTGTGTCTATGAGTTTTTTTTTCTCATTTGTTTGTCTTGTTCTTTTGTTGTTTTGGTTTATATACTACACATTAGTGAAATCATATGGTTCTCTGCTTTTTCTGACTGACTTATTTCGCTTAGTATTATACTATCAAGACCCATCCATGTTGTCACGAATGGTCCTACTTCATCTTTTCTTACCGCCGAATAGTATTCCATTGTGTATATGTACCACAACTTCTTTATCCATTCATCTATCGAAGGACATTTTAGTTGTTTCCATGTCTTGGCCACTGTAAATAAAGCTGCAATGAACATTACAGCACATGCGTCTTTATTGATAAATGTTTTCAGATTTTTTGGGTAGCTACCGAGGAGTGGGGTCATACGATAATTCTATTTGTAATTTTTTGAGGAACCTCCACACTGCCTCCCATACGGCTGCACCAATCTGCATTCCCACCAACAGTGTATGAGGGTTCCTTTTTCTCCACAGTCTCTCCAACACTTCTTACTATTTGTCTTGTTGATGATAGCCATTCTAACTGGGGTGAGGTGATATCTCAATGTGATTTTTATTTGCGTTTCTCTGATGATTAGTGATGTTGAGCATTTTTTCATATTTCTATTTGCCGTTTGTGTGTCCTCTTTGGAGATATGTCTCTCAGGTCCTCTGCCCATTTTCCAATTGGGTTGTTTGCTTTTTGTTGTTGAGTTGCATGAGTTCCTCGTATATTTTGGATATTAGCCCCTTTTCGGAGGCACTGTTTGCAAAACTCTTCTCCCATTCACTTGGTTGTCTCTTTATTTTCTCGATGGTTTCTTTTGCTGTGCAGAAGCTTTTAAATTTGATATAGTCACATTCATTTATTTAGCTTTTACTTCCATTGCCTTTGGAGTCAAATTCATAAAATGTTCTTTGAGCCCAAGAGTTTAGTACCTATGTTTTCTTCTATGCAGTTTATTGTTTCAGGTCTTATGCTTAAGTCTTTGATCCATTTTGAATTAATTTTAGTACATGGTGACAAATAGCAGTCCAGTTTCATTCTTTTGCACGTGGCTTTCCAATTCTGGCAGCACAATTTATTGAAGAGGCTGTATTTTCTCCATTGCATGTTTTTCACTTCTTTGACAAAAGTTATCGTTCCATATTTATGGGATTTTATTTCTGGGTTCTCAGTTCTATTCTATTGGACCATGTGTCTGTTTTTCTGCCAGTACCATGCTGTTTGGATTATTGTTGCCCTGTAGTACAAGCTAAAGTCAGGGAGTGTGAAACCTCCAGCATTGTTCTTTTTTCTTAAGATTGCTTTGGCTATTTAGGGTCTTTTGTGATTCCAAACAAATCTCATGATTTTTTTGTTCTATTTCTTTAAAAAATGCCATTGGGATTTTGATGGGGATTGCATTAAATCTATATATTGCTTTGGGTAACATGGCCATTTTAACTATGTTGATTCTTCCAGTCCATGAGCATGAAATGTCTATCCATTTCTTTGTGTCTTCTTCAATTTCTTTTAAAAAGGTCTTATAGTTTTCATCATATAGGTGTTTCACATCCTTGGTTAAGTTTATTCCTAGGTATGTTATTCTTTTTGGTGCAATTGCAAAGGGAATTGTGTTTTGTATTTCTTTTTTTGAGATTTCATTGTTACTATATAGGAATGCAATGGCATTTTGTACGTAGATATTGTAGCCTGCAACATTACTGTATTCGTTGATTGTTTCTAATAGCTTTTTGATGGAGTCTTTAGCGTTTTCTATATATATAGCATCATGTCATCTGCAAAGAGTGACAATTTAACTTCTTCATTCCCAATTTGGATGCCATTTATTTCTTTCTCTTGCCTGATTGATTTGGCGAGGACTTCCAACACTATGTTGAGAAGCAGAGGTGATAGGGGACAGCTCTGTCATGTTTCTGAATGTAGAGCAAAGGGCTTCAGTTTTTCACCATTAATTATGAGATTATCGGAGGTTTGTCATAAATGGCCTTACGTTAAGGTATTTTCCTACTATACCTATTTTATTAAGTGTTTTAATCATAAATGGATGTTGTATCTTGTCAAATGATTTTCTGCATCAATTGATAGAGTCATATGATTTTTGTCGTTTATTTTGTTTATATGACATATCATATTGATGGATTTGCGTACGTTGAACTATCCTTGTGCCCCTGGGATGAACCTCACATGTTTGTGATGCATAAATTTGTAATGGTTTGTTGCATTTGATTGGGTACAATTTCATTTAGTTTTTTTGCATCTGTATTCATCAGAGATGTTGGTCTATAGTTTTCTTTTTCTGTGTTATGCTTACCAGGTTTTGGTATCAGGGTAATGTTGGCCTCATAAAATGAGTTAGGGAGTACTGTCTCTTATTCAGTTTTTTGGAAGAGTTTGACAAGGATTGGTATTAGATCCTCTTTGAAGATTTGGTAGAATTCACTAGAGAAGCCATCTAGTCCTGGATATTGCTTGTGGGAAGGTTTTGGATGACTGATTCAATTTCCTTACTGTTGATCCGTGTGTTTAGATTTTCCAGTTCTTCATGGTTCAGCCTTGGAAGGCTATGTTTCTAAGAACCTGTCCATTTCCTGTAGGTTATTAAATTTGGTGACACATAGTGCTTCATAGTATTCTTGCATGATCCTTTGTATTTCTGTGGTGTCCGTGATAACTTCCCCTTTTTCATTTCTGATTTTGTTAATTAGTGTCTTCTCTTTTTTTATCTTAGTGAGTCTAGCCAAGGGTTTGTCAATCTTATTAATTTTTTCAAAGAACCAACTCTTTGTCACATTAATTTTTTCTATTCTCTTTTTGTTCTCTATTTCATTAAGCTCTGCTCTGATTTTTGTTATTTCCTTTCTTCTGCTGACCTTGGGTTTCACTTGTTCTTCTTTTTCTAGTTCTTTAAGGTGTAACATGAGGTTATTTATTTGGGATTTTTCTTGTTTCTTGAGATAGGCCTGTAATGCTATAAATTTCCCTCTTAAAACTGCTTTCACTGCATCCCCCAAATTTTGGTAGGATGTATTTTCATTGTCATTTGTTTCTATGTATCTTTTGAACATTTCTCTTGTTTTTTCTTTGACCTGGTTGTTCTTTAAAAGTATGTTGTTTAATCTCCGTGTATTTGTGTTTTTTCCTGCTTTCTTTTTGCAGTTGATATCCAATTTCAAAGCCTCGTGATCAGAGAATATGCTTGGTATAATTGCAATCTTTTTAAATTTGCTGAGGTTAGTTTTATGTCCTAAAATATGGTCTATCCTTGAGAATGTCCCATGTAAACTAGAAAAAAATGTGTAGTCTGATATTTTAAGATGAAGTGCTCTATATATGTCAATTATGTCCATTTCATCTAATGTGTCATTTAGGCCTGGTATTTCGTTATTTATCATATGTTTGGATGATCTGTCCATAGCTGTCAATGATGTATTTAAGTCCCCTAGTATAATCGTGTTTCGGTCAATTTCGCCCCTTAGCTCTGTTAGTAGTTGCTTGGTATATTTTGGTGCTCCCTGATTGGGGGCATAAATATTGATGACTGTTATGTCTTCTTGTTGTATAGTCCCCTTTACCTTTATGAAATGTCCATCTTTGTCCCTTGTTATCTTTTCCACACTGAAGTCTGTTTCATCTGATATCATTATGGATACACCTGTATTTCTCTGGATACCATTGGCTTGGAGTGTCAATTTCCACCCTTTCACTTTGAGACTATGTTTGTCCTTGTAGCTCAGATGTGTCTCTTGGAGACAGCATATGGTTGGTTTAGTTTTTTTATCCAATCTGCTACTCTGTGCCTTTTTATTGCTGAATTCAGTCCATTAACATTTAGGGTGATTATTGATATGTGAGGATTTCCTATCATTCTATCTTGAGTTTCTGGTAAGATTGTGTCTCCATGATTTCTTTGCATTTTTGTTGTTGTCTATTATTTCTGTGTAGTTGTTTTCTATGATGTTTCCCTTTGTTTCGTCTCTTATTAGAGTATATATTTCCATTCTGGATTCTTTTTGAGTGGTTATCATTTAAGTTTATGTAAATGAAAGTTTGAAATTTAGAGTATTCCATTTTCTCCAGCACGCTTACTTTCTCCATTCCCATATTCCAGTTCAGGCCTTTACTCTCCCTCTTTTTATGTTGCCACAAATTGTCCCTGTTGATGGTGGTCGAATAATCTCATTTAGTATTTCTTGTAGTGCAGGTCGTGTATTAGAAAATTCCCTCAGCTTCTGTATGTCTGGAAAGGTCTTTATTCCTCCTTCATATCTAAAGGATATCTTTGCTGGATATATTATTCTTGGCTCACGATTTCTCTCTTTTAATAGTTTGAATATTTGGTTCCACGCCCTCCTGGCTTGAAGAGTTTCTGCTGAAAAATCGGATGATAAGCTTTCCTTTGTAGGTTACCGTCTTCTTTTTCCTGGCTGTCTTGAAGATTCTTTCTTTGGTGTTAATTTTAGATAGCTTCAATACAATGTGCCTTGGAGAAGGCCTGTTGGGATTGAGGTAATTAGGTGTTCTATTTTCTTCTTGGATTCGAGGATCCAATTCTGTCCACAAATTTGGGAAGTTCTCATTGACAATTTGTTTGAATATATTCTCTGTTCCCTTCTGTCTTTCTTCTCCTTCTGGTATGCCCATTATTCTTATATTGGTCTTTCTAATAGAGTTAGAAAGTTCTTGTAGAATTCTTTCATTTTTTTTAAGTCTCAAGTCTCTTTCTTCTTCCATCTGTGTAATTTCCAGGTTTCTATCTTCGATGTCACTGATTCTTTCCTCCATCTGGTCAACTCTACTACCTATGCTGGTTATTTCGTTCTTAATATCTTCTATTGAGTTCTTAATCTCCAGAAATTCCATGTGGTTCTTTTTTAAAATTTCAATCTCTTTCGTAAAATGTTCATGTTGTTCTTTGATTCCATTTCTGAGTTCATTAAATTGCATTTCTGGTTTTCTTTCCTCTCGTTGAGTTTTTCAGAACTGCAATCTTGAATTCTGTGTCATTTAAGTCACATATTTCCATATCTTTAAGTTCTTTTTCTGGAGACTTTTCATTTACTTTCTGAGCTGTCTTGTTGCCTTGGTTATTCATGGCAATTACTGATTTATTATTTCTCTTCCTAGACATATACAGGAATGGCTTCTGCAACAGGTTGATAGGAAGAGGTCTTTCTTTTGTTTTCCAGTACTTTTTGGCTGAATGTTTTATTTTCTGTCTGACTGCAGTCTTTTTTTTCCTCTCTTCCACAGAAGTGTTATGTTTTCTCTGCACTATTCCAGCTTCTCACACAATGGGGGGATTCCCTGGAAGATGGGCTTCTCCTCTGTTAACAATTCGCCTGGGTGATAGGGTGCCACGTCCCTGTGGGGATGCGGAGAGCTTTTCAAGTTCCAAAGCTCTTTCTGCACCAGATTCAGAGCTTGTATGTTTCAGCAGTTTTGTTTAATCTTGCAGGGATCCACCCAGATAGGTAAACGAGGGGGCAGGGTGAGTTGTGAGATGTGGTCCAGAGCAATGGCAGCGACCACGACCACAGCCGGTCCTTCTTCCACAGCTCCCTCTCCTTTGCTGAAATTAGTTGGGCTATGAATCTGTGTCTGTGGTCCACAGTTCTCTGAACAGCAAATATTCTTCTCTTTTGATCTGACATTGTTACTGTTCCGCTTCTAGCACCAGCAGGTGGGCGTGGGGCGAGCTCTGGGAGGGTAGCGAGGAGGTGGCTAGTCTCAGTGCCTAAGGCTTCTGTTCTCTGCTAGGCAGTGATGGCTTAAACCACCATTTTCAGCCTTCTTCCCTCAGTCTTTTCTCTGAGGTCTCTGCTGTGAGCTTTAAGTTCATCTGTATTATATGCTGTCCCCTAACCCTGTGGGCCATAAGCGGAACCCTAGCAGTCAGAGTTCCTCCCTCTCCTGCAGGTGCGGTAGTTCCGGGATGCCGCGAGTTCGGAGCACTGAGCTACGTCTGCATCCTCTGCCCGCCTGAGTGGCTCCGTCTCCGCACTTCTCCCTTTTCTCCTCCCCCGCTCACGCTATTCTCCCACCTTTAGGTGAATTCAGTGGTGGGCCTCTTTGTCTTGCCTGTCTGCTGTGCAGTGAGTCCTTTGTGGAGTTATTGTTGTTCAATTAGTTGTAAATTCTAGGGGAGCTTTACAGAAGCTCACCTCACGCCGCCATTTTGATGACGTCTCAAGATAAGGTAGGATGTATTTTCATTGTCATTTGTTTCTATGTATGTTTTGATATCTCCTCTAATTTCTTCTTAGACCCAGTCATTCTTTAAAAGTACATTGTTTAATCTCCATATATTTGTGTTTTTTCGTGTTTCTTTTTGGAGTTGATATACGATTTTAAAGCCTTATGATTAGAGAATATGCTTGGTATGATTGCAATCTTCTTCAATTTGCTGAGGCTGATTTTATGTCCCAATGGATGGTCTATCCTTGAGAATGTTCCATGCACTCTAGAAAAAAATGTGTAGTCTGATGTTTTAGGATGAAGTGCTCTATATATGTCAATTATGTTCATTTCATCTACTATGTCATTTAGGGCTGCTATTTTGTTATTTATTTTCTGTTTGGATCATCTATCCATAGATGTCAATGATGTATTTAAGTCCCCTAGTATAATTGTGTTTTGGTCAATTTCTCCCTTTAGTTCTGTTAGTAGTTGCTTGGTATATTTCAGTGCTCCCTGATTGGGGGCATAAATATTGATGACTGTTATGTCTTCTTGTTGTATAGTCCCCTTTATCATTATGAAATGTCCATCTTTGTCTCTTGTAACCTTTTTCACCCTGAGGTCTATTTCATCTGTTATCAATAAGGCTACACCTGAATTTATGTGGATACAAATTTTGTGGATTTGCTTGGAGTGTCAATTTCCACCCTTTCACTATCAGTCTATGTTTGTCCTTGTTGCTGAGATGCGTGTCTTTGAGATAACGTATGGTTGGGTTTAGTTTTTTTGATACAATATGCTACTCTGTGCTTTTTTATTGGTGAGGTCAATCCATTTACATTTAGGGTGATCATTGATATGGGAGGATTTCCTGTCATTCTATCTTTAGTTTTCTGGTAAGGCTGTGTCAGCATTGTTTCTTTGCCATTTTGTTGTTGTCTATTATTTCTGTGTGGTGGTATTCCATGAAGTTTCCCTCTGTTTCTTCTTTTATTACAGTATATATTTCAGTTCTGGGTTGTTCGGTTTTTTGTTTTGTTTTGTTTTTTTTGAGTGGTTACCCTATGTTTATGTAAAAGAAAGTTTGATATTTAGAGTATTCCATTTTTTTCACCACACCTACTTTCTATATTTCCTCTCCTAAACCACAAGTCCTCTAATATTTTGATGGCCCTGCCTCCTAGACCCTTTGGTATACATAAGAAAGCTCCTCAGTTCTAAAACAAACAGTTCCAGTGAAATTTAAGTCCCAATGGGAAACATGCCCTTGCTAGAAATAACTGTGGTGGTGTATATTTGCCAGAAGTAGTAGATTACCATTTTACATAGACAGCACTGATTTTGGAAGCAGTTTTCACAGATTTTATTCACTGTAAATTGAAAGGGAGAGAATGATTACACATTCAAAAAAGTCTCTGAAAAAAAACGTGATGGGCCTCCTCACCTGTGAGCATAGATATTTCCTTCGAGGGGAAAAGAAGGATTGGTCAGAGAGCCAGGGCAAAGGATGTGATTTCTTGTGAATATCAAGCCTGGGCTATCCTGAAAATCTGGAGTCTAAATCAGGCTAAAACTTGGATTGCTGCAGATCTGATGTGCCTCTCCCATTCTCTTCCATGTTACTGAGGGCCTCTATGGAACACCTTTCTGTTTCATCTTTTATATTTTGTGTATGTTGTGTGCTTTTGTTTAGTACTTTGATATTTGTAATTGAGGAAACATTCCCAATCTTCACCCCTTCATTCAGAGAGTCTGTACATTTTGCATGTGGCATTCCATAAGTTGTCAGAGAATCTATCGTGACTTCCAATTGTTTGTTACGTGCTCTCCTATGGGGAGGCAGAGAGTGACTTTCCCAGATAAATTCAGTGTTTTTGAGAAGTAGAATATGGAGAACTACATTATATACTAGCCAGGTACTGATCCCATAGACAAAGAAAGTGGACCTTACTTTCCTTCTTAGGTAATTCCTATTACATTGAGTTCTTAATCTCCAGAAATTCCATTTGGTTCTTTTAAAAAATTTCAATCTCTTCGTAAAATGCTCATGTTGTTCTTTGATTGCGTTTCTGAGTTCATTAAATTGCCTTTCTGGTTTTCTTGCATCTCGCTGAGTTTTTTCAGAACTGCAATCTTGAATTCTCTTGTCAATTAAGTCATATATTTCCATATCTTTAACCTCATTTTCTGGAGACTTTTCACTGTCTTTCTGAGCTGTCTTGTTGCCTTGGTGTTTCATGGCAATTAATGATTTATTATTTCTCTTCCTAGATGTCTACAGGAGTGGGTTCTGGAACAGGTTGATAGGAAGACATCTTTGTTTCGTTTTTCCAGTACGTGTTGGTAGAATGTTTTATTTTCTCTCCTACTGCAGCCCTTTTTTCTGTCTCACACTGTAGTGTTATGTTTCCTCTGCACTTTTCCTGCTTCTCACACAATGAGGGGATTCCCTGGAAGGCAGGCTTGTCTTCTGTTAACAGTTCGCCTGAGTCATAGGGTGCCGCTTCCCTTTAGGTGAATTCTGTAGTGAGCCTCTTTGTCTTGCCTGTCTGCTGTGCAGGGAGTCCTTTGTGGAGTTATAGCTGTTTAATTTGTTGTGAATTCCAGGGCAGATTTCCAGAGACTAACCTCATGCTGTCATTTTGATGACGTATCCGCCCTTTTTTTTCTGACCTGCTCAATTCTACAGCTGGCATTTTCTCCTTAATGTGGTCTTTGCCCTTTAAGAAAACTTTGGTCACTTAGAATTGAGAATTTATAGGACTCAGAGTGCTCCAGTCCTTCTGATCTTACTTAGGGTCTGTAACGCATCCAGTTTTAGCTGTTGTTCTCAGATTGGTCTTGTGAACATTTCTGAGGGTACTTATGGTAACTTGGGAGTTCTCCAATTCTCAAGCCTCTCAAAACACCCTCTGAATTTTCTCTGCTTCCTCCTGCATAGTTGTGACACCATGTGAATTTTATTAGTGTTGGAGTTTGACTCCTTTTTCTTTTTTTTTTTTTTTTGCTTTATACTCGCTTTTAATTTCTGCACTGAAAAAGAAAAGGCAGGTGAAAAGGATAACAGGTTACAGAGACTTCATCTTTACCTTTAAATTAATATTTGGTCTGGGGGTAGAAGGGAGAAAGAAAGACAGGAAAACATCAAAGTATGACAGTGAAATGGTGACCAAGACACTGCAGTCTGGCTATCAAAGTCTCTAAAATCCTGGAGATGGCACCCTCAACCCACTAGTTTGTAAACAATGACAGGAGACACTAAAAAAACAAAGAACAAAACCTTCATTATTCCATTCTTAAAATCAAGCAGAAAAACACAGTGAAATACAAGGTCATGTGTGCCCTTCTACTCTGAGGGGTTTTCTGGAGGGAACCACGCAGTGTGGCACATGCTCAGGAGTCATGTGACACCTGTCTCACACAGAACTCAGGCTGAATTGCCATGGTGTGCCCTTCTCCCAATGAAGCCTCTTTCTGCAGGTGGGGGACACAATCACCTTAGATAGCAGGAGTCATGGGAGTGAGCTCTGTGTGCTTTCCAGGGTTTGCCTCTGGATGCTCAGCACTGGGGCTGTGCTGGGCAGTGGGTTTGTGTTGTGCTCTGTACACTATTTAAATGCTCACTTTATTTTTATGTGCCAACTCTCACTGTCTAAACCTTTTAGAAGGATGTGTACAGAGATGAGCACCCTGCAGAGACGAGGGTCATCAGGAGTTAGGACCCCTCCCTCCTGAGTGGGGCGGGGTGCGCTGAGGCATTACAGAAATATTTAGAGAAATGGCATGTTCTACTGCAGTTAAACTCTAGTTCCTGATTTGGTGTATCCAAAGGTTGGGGGTCCTCAATAGGCGATTGTCTACTCTATGACAGAGGCGTCATGGCAGGTCATGAACAGCGTGTGCTCGTCCAGCCAAGCCAGGCTGCTGACACGGTGGAGCCGGTTTGCATCTTGAATCTTGACCTGGTCTCGGGTTACTCAGGTTCCAGACATACACCTTTATGTCCATGCCACCCAAGGCAAAATGCTCATTTTCTAGTGACCAGGCCAGGCAGATGATCTTTGCATGGTCTCTATAAAAACTGTTGTTCTCCAAGTAGCCATCAGTGACACTGAAGACCGTGACCACCATGCTGGTGTCGCACACCGCAAGGAAGGTGCCGTGGTGAGAATGCACCAAGTCAGTCATAGGGTCCTTGGCCTCCAGGAGCTGCCCTCCTCCTCCAGGTTGGTGCCCAGGATGGAGTATAGGTTGACATTCCCATCCATGCCCCCAACAGTTACCGTGTTCCTGTCGGGGTACACCACCACCACTCAGGCTCATAGTTGGAGTTGCCGATGCTGGAGCACTTCTGACCCTTCGGCTGGCCATGCGCCCTATGCACACAACCACTGCGTATCCTCCAGGGCCGATAGCCACTCACTTTGGTTGAACATCCAGTTTCATGACTCCCTGTCTGCTATAGCGCTGCAGCCTGAAGTTGGTATATCACACCATGTCCTCCATGCTGCAGCTCACTAGCTGCCTGGACTCCTCCACAGTCATCCTGGATACCTGGTTCATGTGGCCCTTGCCAATGGTTCTCCCGTCTCAGAATCCCAGTAATTAATGTGTCATCATGGCTCTCAGAGTAGATGTAGGACTTGCTGCCATTTTTATGCACTGAATTGATTTGCTGTGACCATTGATGACCCGCAGGGGTTTGCTAGAGCTGTTTTTGTCCAGATAATTGATGTACCAGACCGGCGCATGATGAGGAGGTGGTCCTTCTGCCACAAGCAGCCTGGCTGCTAGTCCAGAACGTTGGAGCCCATAGTAAATACGCTGACGACACAGTTCACATTGACAGTCCCAATTCTGGAGATTTTGTCTCCAGAAGCAGAAAGAAAATGGGTGCTATCAGGACTCCAAATAATAGAATTGTGAGCCTTGCTTGTTCCCAGTGCACACACTTTCTTTCCTGTCTTTCCATCATAGATGTGTATCTGGCCATCAGTGCTGGCCATGGCAAATCTGTTCCTGTGGGGAGAGAACTGCACACAATTGACAAAGGGGCTCTTGTCACCAATTTTAAACTTGAACTTGAAAGGTGGCCCCTCAAAGAATGTGGTGCAGTTATCATTGCTGCTTGTCACCAGCCGATATGGCCTGCTCTGCTTGATGTCCACACTGTTGATGACTTGGTTGTGTCCCGTGATCCCGCCCATGGAAGACCCACTGTCCCACAGAAAGATGGCTCAAAACTTCTTCCTTCCTTCCCCAATGACCACGATCCTCTTATTGTCTTCCATCCAAGCAATATCCTTGATCTTCCCAGCTGAAGGCAGATACTCCTTCTTCAAGAGGTGCTTCTGCATGGTATCTCTGATTCTCAGCTTCCCATACACATCTCCAGAGGTGATGTAGAATCTGTGGGGTACATACTTGGCCATCACCACTTGATGGGCATGCTCTATGTAGATGTCAGCAAGGGCTGGGTTGTTGATGTTCCTTAGGATGACGCACTTTCCACTGGTGTAAAGCAAATTCTTACCTTTGGAGTCACCACTGATGATTTTGGAGACGCCTCTCTCCACCTGGGAGGGGCTGGTGAACACCTTCTTTACCTCCTAAGGCATCCTCACCCAGTTGTTACCATGCAGAGCTCACCAAGACCCTCCAGGGCCACCCACGCTGCGAATCAGACGTGGCCAGAGACCCAGTAGGGGACAAGGACTGAAAATAGTGGAATTTAATTCTTATCTACTCAAATTTGAGAGTTTGTGAGAATACCTTGTCACCTAGTTCGTTGATGTTGTCGTAAGTTTTTGTCTTTCCTACCCTATTTCTTCTGTTTGTTTCTATGGGCGGCTTTAGGGAAATTAAAAACATATGGTACACTGTCATCTTCCCAGAAGATGTAAAGACAAAAAAACATATTATGAAAGTTTTCTGGAAGTTGTTTTCTTGCTTGAAATGTAGTTAATAGAATTGTTTAGAACACTGTCTGATGGTGGGGCAAAGGTGTAAGGGTCATATTAAAGAGAACGTATTTTCAGACCAAAAGTTGAAGTAGGAAACTCCATAAAATATAACAGAGTTTATTACAGGGTGATTTTTTTGTGGGAAGATTGGGTGGAGCAGAAAAATGGCCCAGCAGTTTTGTGAAAATTATTCTCTGCTAAAGACTCCTGCTACTGGAATGGTTTTATAATATAACTCAGGTGCTATTCATTGAGAAGACAAAGGGACAAAGAATTCAGTAGCACTAGGGCCCATAACTCCTGGTGGCTGATAATATCACCAGTTTGATATTCATCTCAGTTGTCATTTGGGCCATTACTAACAAAAGTATTTATGATTACATTTTAGGGAACACAGACAGTCATTAACTAAAGAGTTTTGAGGGCGGCCAGATGGCTCAGTTTAGAGCGCAAACTCTCAACAACAGGGTTACTCATTTGATTCCCACATGGGCCAGTGAGCTGCACCCTCCACAACTAGATTGAAGAACAACAACTTGGAGCTGATGGACCCTGAAGAAACACACTGTTCCCCAATAGTCCCTACTAAAATAAAATTAAAATTAAAAAAAAATAGTTGAACTTGAACTTTTTATTTTTCATTTTGTTAATGTGGTGTATCACATGAATTGATTTGCGGATGTTGAACCACCCCTGCATACCAGGGATGAATCCCACTTGATCATGGTGTATGATCTTTTTAATGTATTGCTGAATTCTGTTCGCTAATATTTGGTTGAGAATTTTTGCATCTATGTTCATTAGAGATATCGGCCTGTAGTTTTCTTTTTTTGTGGTGTCTTTGTCTGCTTTTGGGATCAGGGTGATAGTGGCTTCGTAAAAAGTGTTTGGGAGTCTTCCTTCCTTCTGGATTTTTTGGAAGAGCTTGAGAAGAATAGGTGATAATTCTTTTTTGAACGTTTTGAAAAATTCACCTGTAAAGCCATCTGGTCCAGGGCTTTTGTTTGTTGGGAGATTATTGATTACCGATTCAATTTCCTTGGTGGTAATCAGACTGTGCAGGCTTTCTGTTTCTTCTTGAGTTAGCCTTGGAAGGTTGTGCGCCTCTAGGAAATTGTCCATTTCTTCCAGATTGTCAAATTTGTTGGCATATAATTGCTCATAGTAATTTCTTAAAATTTTTTGTATTTCTGTGGTGTCTGTTGTCACTTCTCCTGTTTCATTTCTGATTTTATTAATTTGGGTCCTCTCTCTCCTTTTTTTATGAGTCTGAGTAAAGGTTTGTCAATTTTGTTTATCTTCTCTAAGAACCAACTCTTGGATTCATTGATCTTTTGTATTGTTTTTCTGGTTTCTATTTCATTTATTTCTGCTCTGATCCTTATTATCTTCTTCCTTGTGCTCCCTTTGGGCTTATTTTGCTATTCTTTTTCCAGATCCCTTAAGTGTGAAGATAAACTGTCAATTAGTGATGTTTCTTGTTTCTTTAGGTAAGCCTGCAGTGCTATGAACTTCCCTCTTAGGACTGCTTTCGCAGCATCCCATAGATTTTGGGTCGTCGTGTTCTCATTCTCATTTGTCTCGAGATATCTTTTGATTTCTTCTTTGATCTGCTGCTTGACCCATTCATTATTTAGTAACATGTTATTCACCTTCCATGAATTGGTGTGTCTTCCTGGTTTTTTTCCCTGTAGTTCATTTCTAATTTAATAGCACTGTGGTCAGAGAAGACAATTGGTATGATTTCAATTTTCTTAAATTTATCAAGGCTTGTTTTGTGTCCTAACATATGATCTATCTTGGAAAATGTTCCATGTGCACTTGAGAAGAACGTGTATTCTGCAGCATTGGGGTGAAATGCTCTGAAAATATCAATTAAATCCAACTGCTCCAAAGTTATCATTTAAGGCTGTTGTTTCCATATTGATTTTCTGTCTGGAGGACCTGTCCCTTGTTGTCAGAGGTGTGTTGAAGTCCCCTACTATGATAGTGTTGCTGTTGATCTCTGTCTTTATGTCCATTAGTACCTGTTTTATATATTTAGGTGCGCCTATGTTAGGTGCATAGATGTTTACTAGGGTTATGTCCTCTTGTCGGATTGATCCCTTTATTATTATATAGTGCCCATCTTTGTCTTTTAATACGTTCTTCATTTTAAAGTCTATTTTGTCAGATATAAGTATTGCAACTCTAGCTTTTTTCTCGCTTCCATTTGCATGAAATATCTTACTCCAACCTTTCACTTTCAGCCTGTGTGTGTCTTTTGATCTAAGATGAGTCTCTTGTATACAGCATATACAAGGGTCTTGCTTCCTTATCCACTCAGCCACCCTATGTCTCTTGATTGAAGCATTTAATCCATTTACATTTAAAGTGATTATTGATAGGTACATAGTTATTGCCAGTTTTAAATTTGTAGTAAATTGTTTTCACCTTTCTTCTATTTACCGAAGTCCTTTTAGTATTTCTTGCAATGCTGGCTTGGTTGTAATAAATTCTTTCAGTTTGTTCTTTTCTGGGAAGCTCTTTATCTCTCCATCAACTCTAAATGATAGCCTTGCTGGATAAAGCAATCTAGGTTGTAGGCCTTTGTGTTCCATCACTTTGAGTATCTCCTGCCACTCCCTCCTGGCCTTCAATATTTCTGTAGAAAAGTCATTTGATAGCCTTATGGGAGTTCCCTTGTACGTAACCTTCTGCCTTTCTCTTGCTGCTTTTAAGATTCTCTCTTCGTCTTTAAGCTTTGCCATTTTAACTATAATGTGTCTTGGTGTGGGCCTGTTTGGATTTATCCTGGTTGGAACTCTCTGCACTTCCTGGGCTTGTATGTTGGTTTCCTTCATCAGGTTAGGGAAGTTTTCGGACATTATTACCTCAAATATGTTCTCAATCCCTTGCTTCCTCTCTTCGCCTTCTGGTATTCCTATGATGCGCATGTTGTTGCACTTGATGTTATCCTAGAGGTCTCTTAACCCATCTTCATTGTTTTTTATTCTTTTTTCTTTCTGTTGTTCAGTTTGAGTGATCTCTGCTAACTTGTCTTCTAAGTCGCTGATTCGATCCTCTGCTTCATCCAACCTGCTGGTCATTCCTTCAAGTGAGTTCTTAATTTCAGTAATTGTGTTCTTTAGTTCTAGCTGGTTGTTCGTTAAGATTTCTACATCCTTTTTTAGTTCTAACTGTTTTTTCTTTATGATTTCTATATCCTTCTTTATGTCTTCTCTAAGCTCCTTAAACATTCTTATCACCAGTGTTCTGAACTCTGTCTCTGACAGGTTGGTTACCTCTGCTTCATTTGGTTCCAGTTGTGAAGATTTCTTCTGTTCTTTTATTTGGGACATGTTTCTTTGTCTCCCCATTCTGACTGACTCTCTGTGTTTGCTTTGATGTATTAGGAAGATCCCCTAGAGCTCTTAGTTCTTGTCGGGTTATCTTATGTATTATGTGTCCTTTATATTTGACTTGGACTACTTCGTTCTTCTCCTCTGCATGTGCTCCACAGGTGGTTTGTGTGTTTAGTATATTGTCCTGTTTAAGAAGAACTTTAATTGCTTTTTGCTTGTAAGTAGGTGGGTTTAAGTCCTAGGCTGACTAGTTGTGAAACTTGGCTCTGCCCACCACAGGGTGTTCTGCTGGGTGAGGGTTGGCCACTTAAATGAGGTTTGGCTTCTATGGGCTCATGTGCCTTCAGAGAATTCCCTCTTGGTGTGTGACTTGTAGGTCAAACCCGGTAGTATTCTGGTTTGCTCCAGAGTTGGCTTCTGGATATGTTGAATCTTGTGCCTCTTAACCTGAGCCCTGTTAGGGCAGTTTCAGCACAAATCAAGTTATCAAGTACAACAACAACAACAACAAAGAAAACAAATCAAGTACATTCATATGTAAAATACAACTGACAATCCCCACTCAACATAGGCAAAGATATCAAAGAAATAAAGGCAGAACAAAGCAAATCACAACAAGCAGAAAAAAAACAAAAACACCAAGAAAAGCAAAACAGAAAGCAGAACCAGTCTTGGCTTAAGCCCACCAAGTAATCTCCAGGTTGTCCTCCGCTGTGCCAAAGAGTTCCCTGCCTATTGCGCAGGCAGCGCTGGTCACCTGGTGCCCAGAGTGAATTTGGGAGTGTAGATTTAAATGCGAGGGGCTGAGGGGTCTGGATGACAGTTTTCAGAGAGACCGTGCAGTTTCTGTCCTTTCCTGCACAAATGCACGCTGAGAGTAGCTCCATCAGCCCTGTGCCTAGTACTCCTGAGTCTTAGGGCCCTCCTTCCGTGGGTGTGTGGGAGGGGGCCGGCGGGAGATCTCTAAGCTGCTGAAAGCCGGGAGCTGTGTCTGCCACTTACTGCTGAACTCAGGGAGTGCTTCCGCGGTTGCCCTTGCCCCGCCCCAGGCCAGCCCGAGAGGGTGGGGGCTGGGGATGGAGGGGTCTTCTCTCTCCCAGGCCAGCCACGTCACACTCCTCCCGCAGGCCCGAAAAGGTAGTGGCTGGGGGTGTGGGAGTCTCCTCTCTCCTCCTCCAGCGAAAATCCCCTCCTCCCAGCCTCTTCCGAAGGTCAGAGCTGGCTGCCAATCTTCCCAGCGCCTGAGCACAGACACCCCTCTGTAATCTGACACTACTCCTCAGTTCAGGGGTCAGTTTAAGTCTCTGGAAGGGCAGGGGGAGGATTCAAAAAGTGGGGTAAGGGGTTCAGGTGTGGCGTCTGAGTTCTTTGTCTGCCCTAGGGCCCACGAGCTGCCCGCCCCGGGGGGAGCGATCAGCTGTGGGACGCAGGGAAAGAGCCCACGTCCTGGACCCTACGCTCTCCGCTGCACCCTGGGCTCCCGTGGGACTCTAGAGCCCCGGGTGCTGCCTGCCGCTGCTGCTGTGGGCACGCTGCATGGCCGCGGCTCTACCGTGGGGGGTGAGGAGAGCGCGGCACGTTTCCTCTTGCCCTCCTCGCTTCTCCCCCACTTGCCCAACTAGCGCACCACAACGCAAACCTTCCACGAGGCTGCGCTCTGTCCTGGGCGCCTCGGCGGCGGTTGCCGCCGCCTGGGCTCTGCCGTGGGGGGGGAGCGCGCTTCCACTTCGCTGTCCTGCCTCCTCCCCTGCTCGCAATCAGCGCTCACCTTCAGGTAATTCCTCCACGATTCTCCCCGCTGTTCTGCGTGTTCTATATCTCCCTGTGTCTTTAGAGCTGCAGTTTACCGCCGCTGCCGCAGCCGCCGCTGGCCTGATTCCACCACGAGGCCGCGCGTTTCCACACCTACTTTTGATATTTAAATTCACTTACTTAAATTTATTTCAATCTTATTCAGCTTGATCACACAAAATTTTCTTTTTCAAGACTTCTTTTCATAACAATTTCCCTTTTTACATTCAGGTTTTGTCCTGTTTTTTCTTTCCCTAAAAAAAAGAATATTTATATGTCATACCTTTTATCCTGAAAACATATCATTTTCTTCCGTGTTAATTAGAATTCTTAACCCTTAGATAACTCTAAAACACATGTTTGTTCTACTTAAACCAGGAAGCTTAAACTTGCCTTTATTTATTAAAGATTAACTTTAGGTCAAGTGATACTGAAAAACATTTAGGTTAGTCTCTATGTTTTTGAGACTGTTGTGATAGCCAGTACTTACTAGCACTTGTTTGTTTTTAAGCTTATGAAACATAGCTCTTTTACAAGTTAGCAATACCATCCTCAGACAGAAAATACCACACAAATATAGAGACACCTATGTATGAACATTCAAAGAGATGCAAACAGAGACTTCATGACTTCTATAAAAGTGGAATCTGTTCAAAGGAACTTTCCTCCCCAGACCCAATGCTAACAGATTTGTAGACATTCTAAGATCTTTTTCTAGTTTCAGTTTTCTCTAACTTTCTAACCCTGGCTTCTACCTCTCTCTAGTTTGCTGTTGGTGGCCATCGAACTCCCATAAGAGGTGCTAGCCCACAGCTGCAGCCATGCCTGTTTCTTCCTTGCCACAGTGTGTAACGTGTAGTTTTTCAAACTCATAAGACCAGCTGGAGTTTTTAGGGTGTCCCCCTACTCATGAGTCAGTCTAGCATAAGGGCCAGCCCTCCCCACACAAAAGTAGATGGCCAGCTTGGGATTTCCCCCAGAGAAAGCGTGCTTTCCCCCAGCAGAGACCATGGGCTCCCCAACATTTACCTTTCCCTTACCCATCCCTGTTTTGTTTGCAGTCTCCTGGCTGGCTCTTCAATTGTCCGGTGGTAGGGCAAAGGTGTAATGGCCACCATAACAAGAATGTATCTTCAGATCAAAAGATGAGGCAGGCAACTCCATAGAGTATTACAGAATTTATTACAGGATAATTTATTTTGGGGAAGATTGGGATAGAGTAGAAAAATGGCTCAGCAATTTTGGGCAAATTATTCTCTGCTAAAGACTCCTGTTACTGTAATGGTTTCAGGTGCCATTGATTGAGAAGAGAAAGGGACAAAGAATTCAGTAGCACTAGGGACAATAATTCCTGGTGGCTGATACTATCACCAGTTTGATATTCATCTCAGTTGTCATTTGGGCCATACTAACAAAAGTATAATTACATTTTAGGGAACACAGATAACCATTAACTAAAAAGCTTTGATATGCTTACTAAGGTCATTGAGGTTGGTCAAAGGTCAAGCATGAAAGTACACAAAGATGGAGATGGTTTTTGTTCACATTTACATCTATACAAGCATGAAATTAGAGTTACTCTGTCTTGGATTAAAATCCAGTTCTGCTGTTTATTATATGATCGGTGCAGCTGATTTATTCTAAGTCTCAGTTTTCTTAGATTTAGAGGTGATGTTTAAAATTTTTAATAACTGGTATAGTCCAGGTGTTAAACAGTCACACAGAACATTGTGACTGATCAAAATGATGTTGAATAACTGGTTCAGCTATACCAGTGTGAACTGCCTGAAGATCAACACTGCTAACCTGTAAAATAGAATTGTAATTATATATGTCTGGCAGCTTTGTGAGGAAGAGATGCAATAAATGTTTGTAAAAAAGGCATAGAGCCTATGACATAGTGAGAACTTAATAATGGTATTTATTAATACCATTATTTATCAAAAGGTTGAGAAGTACTCTGCAATCTTTTCCTGAGTACACTCCTGTCTCTTCTTTGTCCCATCCACCATTGTCAGTGAGTACTGCATTTTATCAGTTTTCATAACACTGTTAAATCACCAATATAGCATTTTATCACATTTTATTGTATTTAGTGGTAGAGGATAGAGTGATATTCAAAACATCATAACAGAAGCTGTCTATAATGTCAGGCCTTTTGTTGCTGGATCACAGGGATATCTGGTGGGTTTCAGAGATGAGACCTAGTTGTGCATAAAATTGCTGTTGTAAGGTGGGGATGGTACAGGGTTTTATGGCATCAGCCATTTATCAACTAGTACAGTAGTATTTCTACATGTGGCAATGAATAGGGTCATAGTGGTATGTTCTGACTGAATTTGAGCTCCTAGTATAGGTTGCATCTCCCTTACTAAGCTCTGCCTCTTTTGTGGCTGACTTGGATAATCAATATTGATTTGTAATAGAATTAAAAACATGCACACACATAAAAGAAGCAGTTGAAGAAAAGCAGCTGGGGGTGGTGGTGGTGAGGGTGGGTCTTAGAGAAGGAGAAAATACTTTCAGAGAAAGTTTCCCCAATAAATAACAGAGATGAGCAAGAATACCTGTGCTGTAGCAGTGGAAGAAAGGATCAGTGAGGATATACTGACAGCAAGATTTTAGAGCAAAGATAAAAACCACTCACACCTGATGGCCACAGTTGGTTTGTAAAGTAGTTAACAAAATCATTTTCCAGAGTAAGAAGGAAAAACTGGAGAATAAAAATTTAAAGACAGTTGGTTTGCAATAACCTTGGTATAAATTGTCTTGATAAATCTGACTACTAAATGAAAAGATTTATGAGAAGTATTAAAATTCAAGATGAACAAGCTATGAAATTTCTCACGTTGGTTGTGATTAAAGCTATAATTTTAACTGAAAAGACAGCATGCTTGCCACAAAATTATAGAGATGGAGAAGAGATTAGTGGTTACCAGGGTTTATAGAAAAGGTGGGGAGGGAGGAAAGACAAAAATTGACTGTGGCTATGAAAGGGTAGCACACAAGATCCTAGTGATGCAACTGTTCTGTATCTTGAGAGACTACCAACACACACACACACATACTGCATGGAAAAATCTGAATAAGCTCTGTGGATTACACCAATGTGAATTTCCTTGTTTTGATATTGTAGTATAGTTACAAAAGATGTTACCATTGGAGAAAATTCGGTGAATGTACACAGGACTGTCCTTTACATTTTTTTCAACTTCCCATGATCTACAATTTTTTTACCCCCTCCTTCTTCCCCTCCCCCTTCCTACCTCTCCCCCCACCCCCCACCTTCATCCCTCCCCTACCCCCTCTCTTCACCCCCCTCCCACAGTTTTTAAGCCGTTGTTTCTCAGTCTAGTCATAGGCCACAGCTCCCTGGCTCAGGCTGGTATTATGAGCCTTGCGCTCCACCCAGCTGAGGCAGTCCGTCGCAGATCATTGGTCGGCCGCTCACAGCAGCTCATGGCAGCTCACGGCAGCTTTTGTGGGCTGCCGGCCACTCATGCCAGCTGCCAGCCAGCATGGCCAGTGGCCACTCACAGTAGCACACATCACCACATAGCAGCCCACAGCAGCTCACAGCAGTCATAGCAGCTCACAGCAACTCACGCAGGCTGTTCACCACAGCCCAGCTCCAGGGAAAGCTGTTGTTCACAGTCTTAGCTGTAGAGGGCACAGCTCACTGGCCCATGTGGGAATCGAATCTGCGGCCTTCGGTGTTAGGAGCATGGTGCTCCAACCACTTGAGCCACTGGGCTGCCACCAGGCTGCCCCATTATTTCAAAATGAAGTTTTTTTTAAAGGACAGCATACTTGAATGTTACATTAAATTTATAAAATTTTAGAAATTGCCTGCTCCTTTTCTTAACTCAGTGCTTTATCTCAGGTGGAAATGTTCTTCCCTTCCTTTGTCTAAATCTTACCTGTCATCTTAGGACATCTAGCAGCTTTGACTAATTTACTTTTTCATTGTCCTTCTGTTAAGCAACTTTAAATATCTTAAATATAACCTGGTTCTTAACAATTTTTTTCTCTTCCCCTCATAAGTGAGTGGTGGTTGTTGGAACACACAAACTGGAATGAAAACCTCATTACCCCACATGCTAGGAGCTCCCTTCAGCAATTACCTTGTTGAAGACCTGTTTCACCAATGGCCATGTTCCTATCTAGAGTGATCCACATCCAATAACCTATTGCCTAATCTCAGGATATCTTGAAAAGGTCATCTCATCTTCAGAATTTTTAATGTATGTAGGATCTGTAGTGGTAACTCCTCTTTCATCCCTGATATTCTTAATTCGTGTATTATTTCTTAATCAGTCTAGCTAGCAATTTATGGATTTTGTTGATATTTCAAATATTTAATCTTTGGTTTTGTAAACATTATTTGTTTTCTATTTCATTTATTTCTGCTTTTATCTTTATTATTTCTTTCTTTGTACTTTCTTGGGCTTTATTTGCTCTCCTTTTTTCTAGGTTGCAAAGGTGGAAACTTAGATCATGATTCACACCTCTCTTTTTTTAATACACATATTTAAAGCTCTAAATTACCCCCGAAGTATTGCCAAATATTTAGGGGGTTTCCAGATATTTTTCTTTTATTTATTTCTAATTTAATTCCATTATTGTTAGAGAACATACTATGCATGATTTCAATCTTCTAAAGTTTATTGAGATTTTTTTCATAGCCTGGTAGATGGTCTATCTTGGTGAACAAATCATGTACATTTGAAAGGAATTTGTATTCTATATTTGTTCAGTGTATCCATAAAATATCAATTAGGTCAAGATGGTTGATGATGGTATTCAGATCTTTTATGTCTTTACTAAATTTTTATCTAGAGATGCTACTAATTGCTAAGACAGAAGTGTTGAAATCTCCAGCTATAATCGTAAATTTATTTCTCCTTTCAGTTCTGTCAGTCTCACTTGGGGTGGGTAAAAGCTAACGTCTCTCTTCAGTTTTTGAGCCTTAACTCAAAGTCTGCTGCACATATGTGTATTTCAGTCAGAAATATGGACATTTTATAAACAAAATTTGGTCTTTTTCCTCTCTGACTTCTCTCCTTTTGGGGATTTTCTTTTGTAAATTCTCCCCACTTTTCAGGTGCTCTAATTGTCCCAAAACCTAGCTTCTGTTTTTTCAAGCCAATAAGACTGAGGAGGGTATCAACTGGAGCTTGCCCTCAGGCAAAAAGCCATAAAAACAGGAAACTCACTCAATTCCACTTATTTCTTACAAGCATTCACTCATTCCTGGTATATGCTTTCTTTTGGTGTTTTACCATTATCTCCAAGTAGTTATTTTTTTCTATTTGATCTAGAGTTCTTAGTTTTTATCTGTGGAAGGTCCAGTGCAAAGTCCTCAGCTATTACTGAAAGCAGAACCCCTTATTTTTCTACTAATGTTTGTAGGATCTGTACTGATTTCTCTTCTTCTATTCCTGATATTGGTAATTTGTGCCCCCCTCCTTTGATCAATCAGTTTAGATAGAGCTTTACCAATTTTATTGATCTTATTAAAAAACAGCTTTTATATTCAGTTGATTTCCCAAATCATCTTTGTTTCCTTTTCTACTACTTTTGTTTTTTCCCTATAATTTCTTAAAGTAAAAGTTTAAGTAATATAAACTTTCCTTTTTTAAAAATGTAAACATGTAAAGCTACACATTTTCCGTCTAAGCACTCCTTTCACTGTGTTCCAACATTTGATATGTTTTTTATTTTTAATCAGTTCCAAATATTTTTCAAATTCCTTTGTGATTCAAATAGTTTTCAAATTCCATGGGTTATTTAGAAATGTATTAATTTAAAAATATTTGGAGTTTCCCATATAGCTTTCTGTTATTGAGTTTAATTATATTATAAACCAATTTAATTATATTATAATCAGATAATATATTGTATAATTTCAACTATTTAAATTTATCAAGAGTGACGTCATAGGAATGGCAGCAGCGATGTTGTCGTGTTGAGTTCTCCGGAACTTACCACAAATTGACTCTAAAACCCATCAAAGTACTCTCTGCTCATCACACAGAACAGCTAAGAGACTCGTGGGAGGATTACTTGAAGGTGGGCAAATTGGGTGAGCACAGGAAGAAGGAAGAGAGCGGAGTGGAGACACGGCCCACATCCACGGCTGTGGAGACGCAGGGGGTCCCAGGACAGAACAGAGACCACAAGAGCCAGTTGGTGGGCTCTTTCCCTGCATCCCACAGCTGATCTCTCCTGCCGAAAGCAGCATATCCAGCATTTGAGGCAGTAACCTCAGCTGACACCTCCAGCTGGGCCCTAGGTCAGACAAATGAAATAAACACCATACCTAAAACCCTCCCCCTACTCTCCCAATTTCAGAACAAAGCAAATCCTATCCCCACCCTTCCAGAGACTCAAACTGGCTCCTGAACTGAGGAGTAGTGTCAGATTACAGAGGAGCCCTAGTGCTCAGGATCTGGGAGGTCCCAGTTTGCAGCTGCAGTGACCCAGGGAAGAGCCTGGGAAGAGTAACACTGCTGGGCTGGGAGAGAGAAGACCCCTCCATCCCCAGCCCCCACCCTTTCTGGCCTGCCTACGGCAGGGCAATTACAACTGCAGAGACACTCCCAGGGGTCAGCAGTAGGCCGCAGATGCAACTCGGGGCTTTCAGCATCTCAGAAATCTCCCGCCCTCCACACACACACACACACACACACACACACACACACACACACACGAAAGAACTGCCCTAAGACTCAGGAGACCGGGCACAGGGCTGATTGTGTTACTCTCAGTGTGCATATGTGCAGGCAAGGGCAGAAACTGCACTGACTTTGTAAAAACTACCATCCAGACCCTATAGCCCTACTCATCTAGAACTGCAGTTCCAGGGTCACTCTGGGCACCAGGTGACCAGCTCTGCTTGCACAATACGCAGAGGACTCTTTGGTACAGCAGAGGGCAACCTGGAGATTACTCGGTGGGCTTAAGCCAAGACTGGCGCTTTTTTTGTTTTGTTTTGTTTTTGTATTTTTGATATTTTTGCCTGTGTTGAGTGTGGGTTATCGGTTGCTTTTACATGTGTATTTGGTTTTATCTTTGTTGTTGTTGTTGTTGTTGTGCTTGGGTGATTTGCTTTGTTCTGAAATTGCCCTACCCCAGGGTCCAGCTCCAGAGGCACAAGATTCAACCCACCCAGAGGCCAACTCCAGAGTACTACCGGTTTGACCGACAAGTGACACACCCAGAGGGAATTGTCTACAGGCACAGGAGCCCATAGGGGCCAAGCCTCATGTGAGCGGTCAACCCTCACACAGCAGATCATCCACTGTGGGCAGAGCCAAGTTTCACAACTAGGCAGCATAGGAGTAAATCCCACCTACTGACAAGTCAAAAGCAATTAAAGCTCAGCTTTAACAGGACAATATACACAACACAAGAGTCACCTTTGGAGCACATGCACAGAACAATAAGGAAATGGTGCAAGTCAAAATAAAGGACACATATTACATAAGATAACCCAGCAAAACCAAGAACCCTAGGGGATCTACCTAACATATCGAAGGAAACACAGAGAGTCGGCCAGAATGGGGAAACAAAGAAACATGTCCCAAATAAAAGAACAGAAGAAACCTCCAGAACTGGAACTAAATGAAATAGAGGTAACCAACCTATCAGAGACAGAGTTCAGAACACTGATGATAAGAATGTTTAAGAAGCATAGTGACGACATAAAGAAGGATAGAGAAATCATAATGAACAAGCAGTTAGAACTAAAGAATATGATAACTGAAATAAAGAACACACTTGAAGGAATTACCAGCAGGCCAGGTGAAGCAGAGGATCGAATAAGCAACTTAGAATACAGGTTAGCAGAGATTACCCAAGCAGAACAACAAAAAGAAAAAAGAATAAAAAAACAATGAAAATGATTTAAGAGACCTGTGAGATAACATCAAGCAGAACAACATGCACATCATAGGAATGCCAGAAGGACAAGAGAGAAAGCAAAGGATCGAGAACACATTTTAAGTAAGAATGTCCGAAAACTTCCCTAACCTGGTGAAAGAAACCGACGTATAAGCCCAGGAAGTGCAAGTTCCAACCAGGATAAACCTAAACAGGTACACACCAAGATACATTATAGTTAAAATGGCAAAGGTTAAAGGCAAAGAGAGACTCCTAAAAGCAGCAAGAGAAAGACAGCAGGTTACATACAAGGGAACTCCTATAAGATTATCAAATAACTTTTCTACAGAATCATTGCAGGCCGGGAAGGAGTGACAGGAGGTACTCAAAGTGATGGAAAACAAAGGCCTACAACCTAGATTGTTTTATCCAGCAAGGCTATCATTTAAAATTGAAGGAGAGATAAAGAGCTTCCCAGAAAAGAATAAGCTAAAGGAATTTATTACCACCAAGCCAGCATTGCAAGAAATATTAAAAGGGCTTCTGTCAACAGAAGAAAGATGAAAACAATCTAACTACAAATAAAAAAAACGGCAATAACTATGTACCTATCAATAATCACTGTAAATGTAAATAGATTAAATGCTCCAATCAAAAGACATAGGGTGGCTGAGTGGATAAGAAAGGAAGACCCTTGTATATGTCATATACCAGAGATTCAACTCTGATCAAAAGACAAACACAGGCTAAAAGTGAAGTGTTGGAGTAAGATATTTCATGCAAATAGAAATGAGAAAAAAGCTGGAGTTGCAATACTTACATGTTGCCTTACAGCTGCTGAACCATCTGTTTCCTGCACCTTCCCCATGACATCACAAGGAAGTGTCTCGGAAAGCTGAAACCCGATGGAATGACATTGGTAAAGCTTCCTTGAGGGAGTGTCCCGGAAAGCTGGGAACTGATGGAACAATATTGGTAGGGCTCCCTTACCTGATGGTTTCAGTATAGTAATTCCATCCCTTGGGATTGAGCATGTGTGTGAAGGCACAGTAAGTTTTGGAGCACAATGGGGACTTTTGGGAAGAACAGCCAGTCAGGCACGTGACTCGTGGACAATGGAAAAAACAAGTTTTACTTCATTGTATGATTACTAATAAAAGCTACGCGTTGCCCGATTTGGGGCTCAGTCCTTGAGGCTTTAGTCCCTTGGACCCGCTTACACTTTATTCCTGGCTACTGTCTTTTTAATACCTGCACCACCCTTCTTGCTTCCCACAGCTCTTGTCGTGCAGGACACGACACTTATCTCTGATAAAATAGAATTTAAAATGAAGAATATATTAAAAGACAAAGGTGGGAACTATATAATAATAAAGGGATCGATCCAACAAGAGGACATAACCCTAGTAAACATCTATGCACCCAACATAGGAGCACCTAAATATATAAAACAGATATTGAGTGACATAAAGACAGAGATTAATAGTAACACTATCATAGCAGAGAACTTCAACACACCTCTGACAACAAGGGACAGGCCTTCCAGACAGAAGATCAATATGGAAACAATGGCCTTAAATGACACACTGGACCAGTTGGATTTAATCAATATTACCAGAGCATTTCACCCCAAACCTGCAGAGCACACATTCTTCTCAAGTGCCCATGGAACATTTTCCAAGATAGACCACATGTTAGGCCACAAAACAAGTCTTGATAAATTTAAGAAAATTGAAATTATACCAATTGTCTTCTCTGACCACAGCGCAATGAAATTAGAAATCAACTGCAGGAAAAAACTGGAAGACACAAAAATCCGTGGAGGCTGAATAACATGTTACTAAATAATGAATGGGTCAACCATGAGATCAGGGAAGAAATCAAAAGTTATCTCGAGACAAACAAAAATGAAAACACGACAACCCAAAATCTATAGAATGCAGTGAAAGCAGTCCTAAGAGGGAAATTCATAGCATTGCAGGCCTATCTAAAGAAACAAGAAAAATCACTAATCAACAGTTTATCTTCACACTTAAGGGATCTGGAAAAAGAACAGCAAAATAAGCCCAAAGGGAGTACAAGGAAGGAGATAATAAAGATCAGAGCGGAAATAAATGAAACAGAAACCAGAAAAACATACAAAAGATCAATGAATCCAAGAGTTGGTTCTTAGAGAAGATAAATAAAATCGACAAACCTTTAGCCAGACTCATTTAAAAAAAAGAGAGGACCCAAATTAATAAAATCTGAAATGAAAGAGGTGAAGTGACAACGGACACTGCAGAAATACAAAAAAATTTAAGAAATTACTATGAGCAACTATATGCCAACAAATTAGACAATCTGGAAGAAATGGACAATTTTTTTATTAGTTTCAGGTGCACAAAACAACGTAATTGTATCTGTCCAAATATGTTAGTTGTAGGAAATACGGACATTTTGTAATGATTATAGAGTTACATGATTAAGAAGATATAGCAATCCTAAATTTGTATGCATCTTATAGCAGAGGTTTATTATATATGAAACAAAAAACAGTAGGAGAATTAGAAAAAAATGACAATTATGGTGGATGACTTTAACATTCACCTCTCAGTAATTAATAGAACTAGACAAAAACATCACTAAGTGCATGGAAGACTGGAACAATATTATCAATGACCTTGACCTATTAATACTGATAAAGCACTCCATAAAAAGCAAAATGTACCTTTTTAAGTGTGCAGAGTATTCACTTTTCTGCTGGTTTATAAAACAAATCTCAATAAATTTATTTATTTATTAACTATTTTCTAGAAGCATACAACCTTCCAAGGCTAACTCAAGCAGAAACGGAAAACCTGAATAGACTGATTACCACCAGGGAAATTGAATAAGTAATCAACAAGTTCTCAACAAACAAAAGCCCTGGACCAGATAGCAGATTTAAGTCTAGTGATAGAAATGTAAATTCTGAGTTTCAAGCAAATGGTCAGAAAAGCCTATTTTATACTTTCTTATTTACAAATTAAATACGTTTCTACTTCTGGTATGGTACAGGAGCTAATTGATCTGGGGTCCATTTTCATGAATATTGTATGAAATACACCTACACAAAATCTCATCAATTTTTTTCTTAGTTGATTTATTCTGTGAATTATCAAGCTTGGTGTAAGGCCTTGCAAGCTTCATCTCTTTCTTTAGAAATTTAAGAAGTCATTCATCAATATTAGCTCAATGAAAATTATTCAATGTATACCTCAAAATACTATTAGTTTATAATAATTCTTTGTAAAAGAACTATTCTGGGGATTTATAATTTAATGATAGGCCCTTGTGATAATGTGCTCATTTAGCCAGCGGACTCCAAAGTGATGGAATGAATGTATGGCAACCTAATTGTTGCATGGGAAGAAAACAATAGACCTATTCATATGTCTATCTCATCTTTTTAAAATTCTATTTTTTGGGACAGTTTTATAGTATTCATACTATATATAAATACCATACACAGTCATGTATTTAATTTTTTTTCTGGAAAGGGATCAACAGTTTGAAGAACACTGCTTTAGACAAAACTGGAATAGTCTGGTTATGAAACACACCAAATTTAGGTAACCTAACAATTGTGAGATTCATTGCTTTGAGGAGGAAAGATATTTGGTCTTTGAGGTTGACAATGAAAAAGTAAATGATAATAGGCTTAGGTCAAGATGGTGAAGTGGGAAAATGCTGGGATTACTCCCTCTAACAACAACATCAAAATTATAACTAAACTACAGAACAATCATCATTGGGAATCACCTGCAATTTAGCTGAACTAAAGCCGTGCAACTAAGTATATACAGAAGAAGCCACTTCGAGACTGGTAGGAAGGGCAGAGGTTTGGAACGAGCTGGTCCCACACCCACGTGTGACCATTAAAAATCAGGAGGTATATCTTAACGGCAGAGGTTGGAGGTCCCCGCCTCCAGAGAAGAAAGTGGTACCAGCTCCATACCAGGCTCCCAACCGAGGGTCTAGTGCTAGGGAGAGAAGTCCCCATTACTTCTGGTTGTGAAAACCAGTGGAGATTGTGGCTGAATGAGATGGAGGGCAACTAGTCTCACAGGCATTCCTCTTAAAGGGCCCACACATGGACTTACTCGCTGACGGACTTACTTGCCTTGAGGCCATTGCTAGGGCAGCAGCTCGAAAGGCAGCAGGGGCATACAAGGAAGAATGGAGTTATCTGGCTTCAGAGCAAGGGCTGGAGGGGCAGTTCTCTCCTGGACGGAGGAGCTAGCAGAAGGCATTGTTGCTTTGTTGAGCCCTCCCCTCTATGGGTTTGCAAAGTCAGGCAACCACCATATCTGAGACTGCATCACTTGGCAAACACTATTCATCTGCCTTGCCATCATGATTCCCTGAGACCCCACCAAACCCAACTTTTGGGCAAAACCAAGCCACTTCCAGTGGCTTTCCGTACAAATGTCCTGTCTTGGCATGCCGCAGGCTTTCCTAAAATCTCTCAAAGATTCACAGAACCCAAACAAGCAGCATCTGGCTTTGACATGTCCTATACCTCTGCCCAATCAGCCCTAAGCCTGGCACTAGCAACAGCCAGCCTTGGTTTGCAGCTTGGCCTCTCAAGGCACCTCCAAGCCCAGTGCAGGCAGCAACCATCTGTTGCTGCTGTGACTGAAATTGGTCTGCAGCATTTCCCCTTCCAGGAGACCATGGGGCTGGCACAACTGGTATCCAGCTTCGGACTGAGACAGAGCAACACCTCACCACCTCCAAGGATGACACACCCAAGGTACTAGAGTCCTGGTAAAGTGAATCCTGCTCCATAAAGTCAGCCCCGGTACCAAAGCTCCTCCACTGTAGACATGGCCAGTCCTCACAACCAATCAGCCTGAGGGTCAATCGCTCCTAATGATGTGAAAACAGCAACCAAGGCTCAGCTCCAATAGGAGAGCACATACAACCCATACAAGGAACACACCTGGAGCACCTGGCTCTGGTGACCCGGGAGACTGCACCATTGGGAACCACAGGAAACCTTCTACATAAGGCCACTCTACTAAGACTGGGAGGCATAGAAGCCCTGCCTAATACATAGAAACAAACACAGGGAGGCAGCCAAAATGGAGAGACAAAGAAATGTGTCCCAAATAAGAGACAAAAGCTCCAGAAAAAGAACTAAACAAAATGGAGACAAGCAATCTACCAGACAGAGAGTTCAAAACACTGATTATAAGATGCTCAGTGACACAAGAAACATACAAATGGAGATAGAAAACATAAAAACCAGTCAGAAATAAAGAATACAATAACTTAAATGAAGACTACATTAGAGAGAATCAACAGTAGATAAGATAAAGCAGAGGATTAAATCAATGACTTAGAAGATAAGGTAGCAAAATACACCCAAACAGAACAGAAAAAAAAAAAGAGGAGAGTTTAAGGGGCCTCTGGGAGAACATCAAGCATACCAATATTCACATCATAGGGGTACAAGAAGGAGAAGAGAGAGAGCAAGGGATTGAGAACCTATTTAAAGAAATGATGATGGAAAACTTCTCCAACCTGGTGAAGGAAATAGACATACAAGCCCTGGAAGCACAGCGAGTCCCACACAATATGAACCAAAAGAGGCCCACACCAAGACACATTTAATTAGAATGACAAAGGTTAAAGACAAAAAAAAAAAGAATCTTAAAAGCAGCAAGAGAAAAGTAGTCAGTTATCCATAGGGGAGCTCCCATATGACTGTCAGCTGATTTTTCAACAGAAACTTTGCAGGCCAGAAGGGACTCTCACAAAACATTCCAAGTGATGAAAAGCAAGGACCTACAAACAAGATTACCCAGCAGAGCTCTCATTTGGAATGGAAGGACAAAGAGCTTAGTTTCCCAGACAACAAAAAGCGAAAACATTTTATTACCACCAAAGCAGTATTGTAAGAAATGTTAAAGGCGTTTCTTTAAAAAGAAAAGATAAAAAAAATATGAATAAAATGGCAATAACTACATACCTATCAATAATTGCTTTAAATGTAATTGGATTAAATGCTCCTATCAACAGGTAGGGTGGCTGAACGGATAAGTAAACATATGCTGCCTTACATATGCTGCCTACAAGAGACTCACTTCAGACTGAAAGACACACAGACTGAAAGTAAAGGGATGGGAAAAAGTATTTCATGAAAATGGAAATGAAAATTTAAAAAAACCCACAAAAACAAACAAACAAACAAAACCAGAAAAATCTGGGGTAGCAATACTTATACCGGATAAAATAGACTTTAAAACCAAGGCTATAACAAGAGAAAAAGAAGGACCCAGTAATCCCACTTCTGGGTATTTATCTGAAGAAACCCAAAACACTACTTCGAGGTAATATGTGCATCCCTGTTCATTGCAGCAGTGTTTACAATGGCCAAGATGTGGAGGCAGCCTGGGTGTTCATAGATGGAATAATGTATAAAGAGTAGGTGGTACATTTACACGAAGAATATTGCTCGGCCATGGAAGGGAATGGGTTCTCGCCATCTGTGGTGTCATGGATGAACCTGGAGTATATTGTGCTGAGTGGAGTATGTCAGACAGAGAAAAACATATGCCATGTGATTTTGCTTATATGTGGACTCTAAAGAACAAAATAAACAAATCGGAAACAAACTCATAGATATAGAGAACATTTTGATGGTTGCCAGATGGGAGGGGGTTTGAGGGTGGGTGAAAAAGGGGAAAGGATTAAAAAGTACAAATTGGTTGTTATACAGTAGTCATGGGCATGTAACATATAGCATAAGGAATATAGTCAATAATATTATAATAACTATGTATGGTGTAAAATGGCTACTAGATTAATTGAGGTGATTGATCAGAGGGGATTTGGGGGAAGAGTGAAAAGGGTGAAGGGATTAAGAAGTACAAATTGGTAGTTACAAAATAGTCATGTGTATGTAAAGTAAAACATAGGGAATATAGTCAATAATATGATAATTACTATGTATAGCGCCAGGTGGGTGCTAGACTAATCAGGGAGATAACTTCTTAAATATAAATGTCTAACTACTATGGTATACAGCCAAAATTAATATAATGTCAACTGTACAGCATGTCAACTGTGATTGAAAATTTTAAAAAGGGGTGAAAAAGGTGAGGAGGAATAAGAGATTCAAATTTCCAGGTATAAAACAAACAGGCCATGGGTACGTAATGTACAGCATGAGGAATATACAGTAGTCAATAATATTGTGATAGCATGGTACAGTGTCACATTGTTCTGGACTTATGGTGATCATTTCTTTAGGTATAAAAATGTTGAATAACTGGTGTACATCTTAAACTAATATAATATTGTATGTTAGCTATATTTTAATAAAAATCTTTTTAAAAATGTAAATGATAATAGTGATGATGATGACCATGGAATGATCAAGATGAAAATAATAACAGCTAATGTTTACTGGGCACTTATGAAGTGCCAGGCATTATTCTAAGTACTTTACATACTCAATACTATTAGGTAAATACTGTTATTACCCATTTTTCTAATAAACTCCAAGCGAACAGAGATCATTAATTTTTTTCTTACCCCTGCATTCCCTGGAGCACCACAGGCAGTTAATATGTAAATATTTGGTAAATAAAAGAAAATTTAGTGTTGCTAAATTTTCAGCCAAAAGGAACAAGATGGACTTCAGTGCCATAGTGGGTATCAGATAGCTCGTGATTTCACCTCCTCCGGGTTTGGCCAACGGCGAGGTCCCTGGGAGGGGCAATAAAAGCCAGTGGTTTAAATGTCCTAAGCAGGCCCTGCTGGACCAAACGCATGTTGTGGGCTACCGGGTTCCAGAAAACAAAAAACGGAGATTTGACGAGACGAATTCCTTCCACCGTGCGTCCCAGCGCTAGGAAGCTGAAGCCCGTTTGCCAAGGCGATCTCAGCCTGGGATCAGCCTCCCAGTCTCGGCGAATCCGCTTTGGGCAAGCCAAGTCCGCGCCCCTACGCTCTAGCCCCCGGAGGAGGAGACACCGGAAGTCTCCACTGCTCCTCCAGGGCGGGCCCGCCCGGGACCTGTTCCCGCCCACTCCCCGCTTCCCTCGGGGTGCCTCGCGCGTGCTGTGGTCTGGCACGGCTATCCCTCACGGGTTAGATTTCCCCGGGAGGAAGAGTCTGGGTACCTGTTACGCTCAGAAAGGTTTGTTCAAGAGATCCGGGTGGCTGCGTTTGGGTGGGAGTGTGCTGCTGCCAGGGAAGTCCCTCATGGGTCACCTCCGGGAGATTCGCGCCGCCACCGGGTCGCACCCTCCCTGCGCGGTGTGGTTGGTGCCTAGGCGGCCGCGGTGGGCTCCGCGCCTTGGGATTCTACTAGATGCTTTTAAAACCCGGAGTTCTGAGTCTGTGTGTACTTAACCTTGGCCTTGTCCTGCAGTCCTTGTAAGCGTCCCCAAGAGCACGTTTGTGAAGCAGTTCTTCTTGGGGGTCCTCTAGAAGAGGTGGAATTGGGCACTTTGTTGTTTGTCCTATGTTACTTCATTGGGAGAAGGACCCTGCCCAAATGATTGTAGAATTGTCTGGTGCAGTGGTCATAATAATTTTTGTCCAGAGCACACTTGAGCTCCTTGTGGGGGCTGACTGTAGAAGTGATTTTCAGCAGAGCAGACGGTACCTGTGTGTCAGCGTGCGCGCGCTCGCTGTTATTTTTAAAATTTAAGCTTTTAAAAAATCTAAGAAGGTTCTTAAATTTTGATTCTTGCTACTCCTATACCTTCTGCAAACTCCTCCCCATTCTCACCTGACCTGTATTGCCCTACTTCAAGGTATTCTATTCATCTACTTCACCTTCAGATAGAAGTAGTATCTCCACTTAAACTTTTTTTTAAAATTAAAGTTTATTGGGGTGACAATTGTTAGTAAAGTTACATAGATATCAGGTGTACAATTCTGTAACACATTATTTGTATCTCATTGTGTGTTCACCACCGAGAGTGAGTTCTCCTTCCGTCACCATATATTTGATCCCCCTTACCCTCACCTCCCTCCCCCCACCCCCCTTAACTTCTGGTAACCACTAAACTGTTGTCTGTGTCTATGAGTTTTTGTTTCTCATTTCTTTGTCTTGTTCTTTTGTTGTTTTTGGTTTATATACCACATATCAATGAAATCATAGGGTTCTCTGCTTTTTCTGTCTCACTTATTTCGTTTAGCATCATACTCTCAAGATCCATCCATGTTGTCACAAATGTTCCTATATCATCTTTCCTTACCACTGAATAGTATTCCATTGTGCATATATACCACAACTTCTTTATCCATTCATCTATCGAAGGGCATTTTGGTTTTCCATGTCTTGGACACCGTAAACAAAACTGCAATGAACATTGGAGTACAAGTGTCTTTATGGATAAATGTTTTCAGATTTTTTGGGTAGATACCCAGGAGAGGCATTGCTGGGTCATATGGTAATTCTATTTGTAATTTTTTGAGGAACCTCCACACTACATTCCACAGCGGCTGCACCAGTCTGCATTCCCACCAACAGTGTATGAGGGTTCCTTTTTCTCCACAGCCTGTCCAACACTTGTTACTATTTGTCTTGTTAATGATAGCCATTCTGACTGGGGTGAGGTGATATCTCATTGTGGTTTTTATTTGCATTTCTCTGATGATTAGTGATGTTGAGCATTTTTTCTAATGTCTATTTGCCATTGGTAAGTCCTCTTTGGATAAATGTCTCTTCAGGTCCTCTGCCCATTTTCCCATTGGGTTGTTTGTTTTTTTTTTGTTGAGTTGCATGAGTTCCTTGTATATTTGGGGTATTAGACCCTTATCGGAGGAACTGTTTGGAAAAATCTTCTCCCATTCAGTCTGTTGCCTCTTTATTTTGTCGATGGTTTCTTTTGCTGTGCAGAAACTTTTAAGTTTCATATAGTCCCATTTGTTTATTTCAGCTTTTACTTCCAATGCCTTTGGAGTCAAACTCATAAAATGCTCTTTGAACCCAAGGTCCATAAGTTTAGTACCTATGTTTTCTTCTATGCAGTTTATTGTGTCAGGTTTTATGCTTAAGTCTGATCCATTCTGAATTAATTTTGGTACATGGTGACAGATTAACAGTCCAGTTTCATTCTTCTGTACATGGCTATCCAATTTTCCCAGAACCACTTATTGAAGAGGCTGTCTTTCCTCCATTGTATGTTTTTAGCTTCTTTGTCAAAAGTTATCTGTCCATATTTATGTGGTTTTATTTCTGGGTTCTCAATTCTATTCCATTGGTCTATGTGTCTGTTTTTCCGCCAATGCCATGATGTTTTGATTATTGTAGCCCTGTAGTACAAGCTAAAGTCAGGCAGTGTGATACCTCCAGCATTGTTCTTTTTTCTTAAGATTGCTTTGGCTATTCGGGGTCTTTTGTGGTTCCAAACAAATCTGATGATTTTTTGTTCTATTTCTTTAAAAAATGCCATTGGGATTTTGATGGGGATTGCATGAAATCTGTACATTGCTTTGGGTAATATGGCCATTTTAACTATGTTGATTCTTCCAATCCATGGGCATGGAATGTCTTTCCATTTCTTTGTGTCTTCTTCAATTTTTTTCTAAAATGTCTTATAGTTTTCAGCATATAGGTGTTTCACATCCTTGGTTAAGTTTATTCCTAGGTATTTTATTCTTTTTGCTGCAATTGCAAAGGGAATTGTTTTTTGTATTTCTGTTTCTGAGATTTCATTGTTAGTATATAGGAATGCAACGGACTTTTGTACGTTGATTTTGTAGCCAGCAACTTTACTATATTCGTTGATTGTTTCTAACAGCTTTTTGGTGGAGTCTTTAGAGTCTTCTATATATAGCATTATGTCATCTGCAAAGAGTGATAATTTAACTTCTTCATTTCCAATTTGGATGCCTTTTATTTCTTTCTCTTGCCTGATTGCTCTGGCAAGGACTTCCAACACTATGTTGAAAAGCAGAGGTGACAGGGGACAGCACTGTCGTGTCCCTGAACGTAGAGCAAAGGGTTTCAGTTTTTCACCATTAATTATGAGGTTAGCTGAGGGCTTGTCATAGATGGCCTTTATTATGTTAAGGTATTTTCCTTCTATACTTATTTTATTAAGTGTTTTAGTCATAAATGGATGTTGTATCTTGTCAAATGCTTTTTCTGCATCAATCGATATAATCATATGATTTTTGTCCTTTATTTTGTTTATGTGATGTATCAGATTGATGGATTTGAGGATGTTGAACCATCCTTGTGCCTCAGGGATGAACCCCACTTGGTCATGATGAATAATCGTTTTAATGCATTGTTGTATTCGATTTGCTAAAATTTTGTTTAGGATTTTTGCATCAGTATTCATCAGAGATATAGGTCTGTAGTTTTTTTCTTTTGTGTTTTCTTTACCAGGTTTTGGTATCAGGGTAATGTTGGCCTCATAAAATGAGTTAGGGAGTACTGTCTCTTCTTCAATTTTTTGGAAGAGTTTGAGCAGGATTGGTATTAGATCCTCTTTGAAGGTTTGGTAGAATTCACTAGTGAAGCCATCTGGTCCCGGACTTTTGCTTTTGGGAAGGTTTTGGATGACTGATTCAATTTCTTTACTGGTGATCGGTCTGTTTAGATTTTTCAGTTCTTCATGGTTCAATCTTGGAAGGCTATATATTTCTAAGAACGTGTCCATTTCTTCTAGGTTACTGAATTTGGTGGCATATAGTCCTTCATAGTATTCTTGCATGATCCTCTGTATTTCTGTGGGGTCCGTGATAACTTCTCCTTTTTCATTTCTGATTTTGTTAATTTGTGTTTTCTCTCTTTTTATCTTAGTGAGTCTAGCCAAGGGTTTATCAATTTTGTTAATCTTTTCAAGAGTAGTCTTTTCAAGAGCTGACTTTGGGTTTCATTTGTTCTTCTTTTTCTAGTTCTTTAAGTTGTAACTTGAGGTTATTTATGTGGTATTTTTCTTGTTTCTGTAATGATATAGATAATGTAATGATATAGATTCTGTAATGATAATGATAATGTAATGTTTCTGTAATGATATGGCCTGTAATGATATAAATTTCCCTCTTAAAACTGCTTTCACTGCATCTTCCAAATTTTGGTAGGATGTATTTTCGTTCTCATTCATTTCTATGTTCTTTTGATCTCTCCTCTAATTTCTTCTTTGACCCAGTCGTTCTTTAAAAGTATGTTGCTTAATCTCCATGTATTTGTGTTTTTTCCTGCTCTCTTTTTACAGTTGATATCCAATTGCAAAGCCTTGTGATCAGAGAATATGCTTGGTATGATTTCAATCTTCTTAACTTTGCTGAGGTTAGTTTTATGTCCCAATATATGGTCTATTCTTGAGAATGTTCCATGTACACTAGAAAAAAAATCTATAGTCTGATGTTGTAGGATGAAGTGATGTATAAATGTCAATTATGTTCATTTTATCTAATGTGTCATTTAGAGCTGCCATTTATTTATTTTCTGTTTGGATGATCTATCCATAGCTGTCAATGATGTATTTCGGTGGCCTACTATAATTGTGTTTTAGTCAATTTCTCCCTTTAGTTCTGTTAGTACTTGCTTTTTAAATTTCGGTGTTCCCTGAATGGGGGCATAAATATTGATGACTGTTATGTCTTCTTGTTGTATCGACACTTTACCATTATGAAATGTCCATCTTTGTCTCTTGTTACTTTTTTTATCCTGAAGTCTGTTTCATCTGATATCATTATGGCTATACCTGATTTTCTCTGTATTCCATTTGCTTGGAGTATCAATTTCCACCGTTTCACTTTGAGTCTATGTTTGTCCTTGTAGCTGAGATGTGTCTCTTGGAGACAGCATATGGTTGATTTTAGTTTTTTGATCTAGTCTGCTACTCTGTGCCTTTTTACTGGTGAGTTCAGTCCTTTTACATTTAGGGTGATTATTGATATGTGAGGATTTCCTATCATTCTATCTTTAATTTTCTGGTGAGAATGTGTCTGCATTGTTTCTTTGCATTTTTGTTGTTGTCTGTTATTCCTGTGTGGTGGTATTCTATGATTTTTTTCCTCGGTTTCTTCTATTACTACATCCTATATTTCTGTTCTGGAGTTTTTTGAGTGGTTGCCATTAAGTTTATGTAAAAGACAGTGTGATGTTTAGAATGTTCCATTTTCTTCAGCATGCTTACTTTCTCCATTCCTATATTCCGGTTCAGGCCTTTACTCTCCCCCTTTTATGTGTTGGTTGCCACAAATTATTCCTATGGATGGTGGTTGAATAGCCTCCTTTAATATTTCTTTTTGTGCAGGTCGAGTGATAGAAAATTCCCTCAGCTTCTGTATGTCTGTAAATATTTTTATTCCTCCTTCATATCTAAAGGATATCTTTGATGGATATATTATTTTGACTCATAATTTCTCTCTTTCAATAGTTTGAATATTTGGTTCCACTCCTTCCTGGCTTGTAGAGTTTCTCTGAAAAATCTGATGATAATCTAATGGGCTTTCCTTTGTAGGTTACCGTCTTCTTTTCTCTGGCTGCCTTAAGGATTCTTTCTTTCTTGTTGATTTTAGACAGCTTCAATACAATGTGCCTTGGAGAAGGCCTGTTGTGGTTGAGGTAATTAGGAGTTCTATTTGCTTCTTGGATTCGAGGATCCAGTTCTTTCCACAAGTTTGGGAAGTTCTCATCAACTATTTGTTTGAGTAGAGTCTGTTCCCTTCTCCCTTTCTTCTTCTTTGGAATGCCCATTATTCTTATATTGCTCTTTCTGATGGAGTCAGAAAGTTCTTGTAGAGTTCTTTCATTCCTTTTAATTCTCAAGTCTCTGTCTTCTTCCATAAGTCTCATTTCCAGGTTTCTATATTCGATGTCACTGATTCTTTTCTCCATCTTGTCAACTCTACTACCTAAGCTGGCTATTTCATTCTTCATTTCTTTTATTGAGTTCTTAATCTCCAGATATTCTATTTGGTTTCTTTTAAAATTTCAATCTCTTTGGTAAAATGTTCATGTTGTTCTTTGATTGTGTATTTGATTTCATTAAACTGCCTGTCTGTGTCTTCTTGCATCTCGTTGAGTTTTTTCAGAACTGTAACCTTGAATTATCTGTCATTTAAGTCACATATTTCTATGTCTTTAGGCTCCTTTTCTGAAGACTTTTCATTTTCTTCTGGAGCTGTCTTGTTGCATTGATTATTCTTGGCCATTAATGATTTATTATTTCGATTCCTAGACATCCACAAAGTGGGTTCTGGAATAGGTTGATAGAAAGAGGTCTATCTTTTGTTTTCCAGTAGGTATTGGTAGAATGTTTTATTTTTTCTCCGACTGTAGCCTTTTATTCTCTCTCATGCTGTAGTGTTATGTTTCTCTGTACTATTCTGGCTTCTCACCTAATGGGGGGATTCCATGTAAAGCTGGCTTCTCCTCTGTGAACAGTTCTCCTGGGTCATAGGGCGCCACCTCCATGTGGGGATGTGGAGTGCTTTTTAATTGTAAAGCTCTTCCTGCACCAAATTCAGAGACTGTGTGCTCAGCAGCTCTGTTTACTCCTGTAGGGATCCACCCAGATAGGTGGGGACAGGTGGCGTAGGTTGTGAGAGGTGGCCCAGAGCAATGGCAGCAACCACCACCACAGTCAGTCCTGGTTGCACAGCTCCCTTCCCTTTGCTGGAATTAGTTGGGTAGCAAGTCCATGTCTGCAGACCACAGTTCTCAGAACTGCAAATATTCTGTTCTTTTGATCTGACACTGCTACTGTTCCGCTTCTAGCTCTGGGAGGGTAGGAAGGGGGCAGCTTGGTTCAGTGCCTAAGGCTTCCGTTTTCTGCTCGGCATTGAGGGCTTAAACCACCGTTTTCAGCCTTCTTCCCTCAGTCTTTGCTCCGAGGTCTCTGCCCTAAGTGTTGGGTTCAGCCGTGTTATATGCTGCCCCCTCAGCCCTGTGGGCCGTAAGCGGAGCCCTAGCAGTCCGAGTTCTTCCCTCTCCCACAGCTGCGGTAGTTCTGGTATGCAGCGAGGTCAGAGCACTGAGCTAGGTCTGTGTCCTGGGCCCACGCGGCCCCGTCTCTATACTCCTCCCCACCCTCCTTCCCCACTCACGCAGTTTGCCGACCGTTAGGTGATTTCAGTAGTGAGCCTCTTAGTCTTGCCTGTCTGCTGTGCAGGGAGTCTTTTATGGAGTTATAGCTGTTCAGTTTGTTGTAAATTCCAGGGGAGATTTCCACAGGTTCACCTCATGCTGCCATTTTTATGATGTCACTCTACTTAAATTTTGCACATTTAAAACCCATTCTGTGTTACTCTTCTGCTCAAAATCTTGCTGGCCTTCTCATTGATTCAGGACAGTACAAATTCTTTAGCCTGGCTTAAGACCTTTGAAGGTCCTGATTCTTGTGTGCTTTCATGAAAAACATACACACACACTATATATTCCCTCCATGCCAACCTGCAGTAATTTCATCATTTTGGATATGATAGTTTTATAATGGTTTACCCATGTTTTGAAATTTAGTTTTCTATTAGATCAGAATTTGTTAAATACCTAATATTGCCAGGCACTGTTTTAGGAGCTGGGGGTATAATGGGACAAAATACAATGTATAGTCCTCCAAAAAAATAAGCTTATTTGAGATATAGTTCACATACCATAGACTTAACCAACTAAACATGTATGTTGACATTTAGTACAGTCACAAAGTCGTACAGCCATCACCACTGTTAACCTAAAAATAAATGGCCTTTTAAAGTGAGAGGCAACAAACCTTTATTTGCAATCAAAGAACAGGTATTCCCGAAGCATTGATTCAGGTATAAGCCCAAATAATTCTCCAATTAGGAGATAAAAACAAGGGGCATTTATGAGAAAAGGAAAGGGAACAATACTATCAATGAAAAAACAGCATTTATATTGGTACAGGTAAGTTAACATAGTGATGCTAATTCTAAACAATATTTTTAATTTTAAGTACAGTAGTCATAATACCTGCTTTCTTGTTATCTTTGCAAATAGTTTTTTGGGGCTCAGTTGCTTTTGGCCCACTCCAAAGATTATTTTGCCCTGTTTTAACATTCTAAGCTTTGAGACATAAAATGTGCAATGCAGTTCCTCTGGGATGGCAGCTCTGGCCGCATTTTAACTTGGCTCACCATTTTATATTCCCATCAGCAGTGTATGAAGGTTCTGATTTCTCCACATCCTCACCAATACATGTCATTATATTTTTTTCTTCTTCTCTTTTTTTTTTTCAATTCTAGCCATCCTAGTGGGTGTGAAGTGTGTCTCACTGTGGTTTTGGTTTGCATTTTCCTGATGGCCAGTGATGTGGAATATCTTTTCATGTACTTATTGACCATTTGTGTATCTTCTTTGGAGAAATGTCTGTTCATATCCTTTGTCCATTTTTTAATAAGGTTATTTGTCTTTTCATCATTGAATTGTAAGAGTTTTTTCAACTTCTAGATATTTATGTGTACTTCAACTTCTGTATATATTCTAGATACAAGTCTCTTATCAGATATATGACAGTCTTATAGATAGATTATGCTGTTTGTTCCTTTAAATGAAAAGCACATGAGGTTAATATTTACTCTCCCTGGAGACCATGTTATAGGTCTGTGGGGAATAATTCAGAGAGTGAGTTGAACAACTGCAATGTGTGGAAGAAGGCCCAGGAAAAAATGCTGTGAAGAATGTGTGACCAGCCTTTTAAGATATGAAAAATGAAGCAGAGGAAAACAGTTTATATAATTTGTCCATTCCTTATTGAGTTTTGTGTCTTCCTCTATTGATTTGTAAGAGTTCTTTGTGTAGAGATGTTAACTCATTGACTGTTAAGATGTGGCAGATATTTTCAGCCTATCTGCCTAGTAAATTTGTTTTATATCTTTTACTATACTGATGTTTTACTTCTTTTTTTTTTTTTTTTGTAGTCAGGAGTGTCAGTTTTTTCATTCAAAGGGCTTCTGGATGGTAGTTTGGGATACTGCTGTTAAATTATATGAGTTAGAGAAACTGACGTAGTAGTTCCCTGGTTAGTGTGACATTTGAGTTCCTGGTACTATATTTAAGTTTATAGTGTTCATTATTTCAGACACTGGTGCCTCCTTAACTCCCTACCTTGAAAAATATGCTATAATCTGCTTCAGCTTTGTTAGTTCATTTAATTTTCTATTTCTAACAGACTCCTTGAAGTTACCCCCTTATTTTTTTTATTCATGTTTAATATACTGCATTAGATTTGTGAAAGCCATATTGGACAGTTGTCATCAAATAGTGATATTTATTTCACGCTAGCAGAAGTTTATTTAAAGGTTTAATGTGTGCAGAGCTGGAATATAACTGTGCTGGTTCTATTTTGATTGGAACAGGTTGGGCGTAGTAGTTTTATAAAACCCTATTAACATTATCCTTATTTGTTTTTCTCATTTCATGGGTTTAAAGGTATTGGTAATTCAAGTACTTTTAAGGTTTCTGAACATTTTGAGAAACTGAGGGAATCTATATTACCATAGCTCTTTAGAAAAATTTGCATGTCTTTATTTTACATACAATGTTCCAGGTTTCATTATCTCTCTGTGGCGTGATTTGTTAGGAGCTTGCTTCACTGTTTGTTTCAATTGTCGTCAAATATGCATAACATGAAGTATAGCATTTTAACCATTTTTAAGTGTACAATTCAGTGACATTAAGTACATTCACGTTGTTGTGCAACTATCCTCACCATTCTCTCCAGAACTTTTATCTTCCCAAACTAAAACTCTGTACCCATTAAATAATAACTCCCCACCCTCTTCAACCCCTGGCGACCACCACTCTACTTTTTGTCTCTATGAGGTTGATTATTCTAGGCGTCGTATGTAAATGGAATCATACAATATTTGTCCTTTTGTGTCTGGTTTATTTTACTTAGCATAATATATTTAAGGTTTATTCATGTTGTGGCATATTATAGGATAGCCTTCCTTTTTACGGCTGAATAATACTTCATTGTATGTCACAGTTTTTCATTCATTAGTTGATAGACATTTGGGGTGTTTCCATCTTTTGGCAATTGTGAATGGTGCTGCTGTGTACATTGGTACACAGAAAACTGTTGGAATACTTTTGAATATATACCCAGAAGTGAAATTGCTGCATCAGTGTCATTCTGTTTAATTTTTTGAGGAACTGTCCATATGTTTCAGTATTTTTTGTCATTCACATGAAATAAGAGATTTTAAAGAACTATGTAATTTAGGCGTGTGTTAGCACATTTACCTAAAAGTAAAAATTCTAAGAGCCATTTTCTATTTGAAGTGATGGAGGTGTTTCTGTATGGGGACTTGGAGATCTTTGAGTCTTAAAATCACTAGAATTCAGACTAAATACTTTACCTGAATAGCTTCCCAAATCCTAAACTTCTTTACAATCCAAGCTCTTGGGGGTTTTGTTTGTTTGTTTTTTCTTAATTCTATGTTGTCACTCTTTTTGGGTAAGTTACCCATCGTGGCAAACTCCAAAACAGCTGATTTTGAAAATTTGTGTAGTTCCAAAGGTCTAGATTGTTCTGTTATCATACTCATTTGCTCTCGTGTGCTGTGAATACTGCTGCTTCTGACAGGCAAGTTTATCTTCCCCAGTGCGAAGATATCCATGTCATTAATTAATGAAGAATCGGAAATGACCAACATTATTCTTTTTTTAAATTACTGTCCCATTATTTTTTTCAACTATTCCCCTGTTGTTTGAACTGTAAGTTGTTGTGGATACTGGGATCCCTCTCAGTGACTGTAGTCTCCCTGTGATAAATAGGGGAAATATAGAAAACCAGACAACAGTATGGTGCAGTGAAACCTTAGAAAATTAACATCTTCTGTTGCACACGAGACACTCCCTACTCCCTTCTCCCTTCCTCCTCAAATTGCAACATCTGTATAAACTCCTTATTTAATATTCCCTTATCATGGTTACAGTACATAGACCATAGTAAACAGTAAGCGTATTATTAGTAGAGGTGGAAAGAACAAGGGTGTTAGTGAAACTTTTGCTCAGTTTGGGTCCATTCTTCTCCTGGGTTCTCACTTGGTCATCTATGGCACTTAGAGCATTTGGCATCTACAAACACACTGGAAAGGTCCCCAGATGGATTTGGATGCTGCAAACTCTTGGAACTTTAACATAACTTAGACTTATGTGCAACTTTCCCAGCATCCAGCAAATACCAAGATTACACAGATGCTAAGCACCCAGCTCAGCCTGTTTATGCTTCATATTTTTGAGAGAGGCAAAACACAATCAAATAAAAATGCCTTTTGGAAGACTTCTTTTTAGATTACCAGGACCAAAGATAAATATTGATTCCTAGTTTTTGGTAGTAGAGTGTTACCTTTCATCAGACCTACGTTAAGGGCAACATGATTAGCTTCTAGTGTACATCAGTGGCCTTCAGAAACACTTCCAGGTCCATATTTAAATATTTCAACATGCTTATATCAGACTAGGACATTTCTAATTTTGTTTGGGCCTTAGGCCTTTGGGCAAAAAGTGACAAAACTATTAAAGTTGTATGAATACTTTTGCATTCTAACGTTTTATGATTTTTCCCTCTTTCTGTCAATATATGACACTTTTTTTTTTTTTAATTTTTTTTTTTTTATTAATTAATTTATTTATTAGTTTCAGGTGTACAAAACAAGGTAATACTTAGACGTTCATCATTTATATCCCTCATACTGTGAACCCCCCTCCCCCCATCCACTATCCCTCCGACCTCACACTGAACCATCACATTATATATATAAAATTATAGTTGGCATTCATTAATGTTTAGCTTCTGATGTACAATGCCATGATCAGGTATCCACAGTATCCCTGAGGTGGTCTCCCAAATAGGACGCATGTCCATCGGATACCCAACAAAATCTTTACAACATTATAGAATACCTTCCCCAAATTAATTTTCAAAAGAAAAACCCTGAGGCCATCTTGTGGTTACCAGCTGCTTCCAAATCCCTTCACCTTTCCCCTTATCCCCAACCCCCTCCCACACACCCATCTAACCACTCTCGGTTTTTTCTCTGCGTCCCCAAAACTGACTCTGATTAGTTCATTCACATAGTCTTTTCTTTAGATTCCATATATAAGTGAGAATATATGACACTTTTTATCCTCTTATTCTGTATCTTTTTAAAAGAATTATCATATAGTAAAATTGACTATTTTGCCTTTTGGTTTACAGTTCTGTCAATTTTAACACATGCATAGATTTCTGTAACCACCACTGTAATCAGGATACACTTCATCTAAAATAAAAAACTTTCATGCTGTCTTTTCATGGTCACACCTTTCCTTCACCCAAGTAACCCAAACCAAAAAGTCAATATCAATATCGGCTTGTGCTTTTTGTTATGGAAATCAGTGCAGTTGGATTCATGTTTGTTCTGTTTACTAATGGTTTTATACAAGTGTGATGCACTAGAAAGGACAAAATCAACATAATCCCTTTCATTTCCTTTCAGAAACTCAAACTTTCTCAAAAACTTGATTTGGAATAAAAAACCTTTTTCAAATGATGTTTTCCAACAAGTGGCAGTATTGTGCTATAATAGGACATATTAATAAAGATTGTGATGCTTCTTGTCAGCTGGAAAATAACTGCTTTAAGTTTTCACTTCAGAAAAACAGGACAGTCAATTAAGAATTAACCTTTAACTCTTGAATTTATTTTCTTGGATCCATTCCAAAATCTATCTTGTAGTGTTTCTAACAAAAGAAGCTGTGGATAAAATACCCTTAATATTTATGTATTTCTTTTCAAATGGTTTTAAATGTTTTTAGAGTTATGAGTTAACTCTTTACTTAAGGTTAACCTTTGTGGCAAGAATAACTCCAGTGTTAAGGATGAATCTGTGAGACTTCAGATATTTTATATTCTAGCCTTTTCTATCCCATGTAGGAACCCCATCTATAACATCTCTCATTATTTGTGGCATTCATTTCTTTAGCAGATGCAGTAAAAAGATGAAGATTTTGACTGTCAGCATCCTGAGTTTGAAGCTTTTCTGGAGCTGTTCAGTGGAGGAAGTGGAGCTGTTCAAATGAGGAAGTGGAGCTTTTGAGACATTCACACTTAGATAACTCATAAGTTTTCAAATCTAGCACACCCAAAAAGGGATTCCCTTTTTCCTTAGACTTCTAGCAACTTATATCTGGCAGTATATTCTTCCATGGGGTCTGGAACCTCCATTTATTCAGATGCTCATGCAAGATGTCTGGGACCATCTTTAAGACCTCTCAACATTCTCTATATTCTACCTCTCAGGAAGAGTTTCTCAAATGTCATTTCATCTCTCCCTCTATCATCCTAGTCCAAACTACCACTATCTCTCACCTGGATACTGCTTCCCAGTTGATTAGCCAAAAAGTGTTAGTACCTCTACTTTATTGTTCGTTCAAAAGCTGTTTTAAAAATAAAAATCTGACCATGTATTGACACTATCTTGAAACTGGTACCATTACACTTAGAATAAACCTGAAATATTTAACTTAACCCATCACATTCCTCCCTCCCTCCAACCCTGTGACATGGCCTCTCTGCTTTCTGCTAAAAAGCCTTGTATCATGCCACTTTTCCCTTCTTCACTGTGCTCGATCTTGTCTGGTGTTCTCTTTTTTCCTTGATTGCAGGAACTGAGGAGAATAGATGCAGGAAGACCTGTTTTTAAGCCAACATATATTTTAGGTAAGGAAAAGATGCTTAGTAATACATTAAAGTTTGTGGCTCATAAGAACATTTTCATAGCAATTAAGAACTGATCACTTTATCACTTTTCAATTCTTCAAAACTTCTATAGATAAATGCACTTCTGAGTGCAGAGTCTGTAGAAAAAGTTATATTCCAACTGAGAAAACAAAATTTAGGATCAGGTAGTTATTACCTGTAATATTCCTTTATATTTGGTAGCTTTTACTTAGTGTGCCTAAAGTGACTTTTTTTTGTAATTTCATCCTTCTAGCTATTTAATTATGCATTAATTTAGTTTTTAATGTGTGTTGGCCTTACCTCAGAAACCAGGTGGACTACACATCTATGCAACATCTCTACAAAGTGATAGTTGTGCAGCCTGTTCTTGAGTTTCTTGTTTCCTACGGCAGTTCATTCCTTTGTGAAATAGTTGTGTCAGCTAAGAAATTCTTGTACCAAAATTTCTAGCCTGCAGTTTTCTCATACGGTTTCTAGTTTTCCTTGGAGGCATAGAGAACAAGCCTAGCTTCTCTTCTCTCATTAGCCCTTTAACTATTGAAGTAGATGTTGTAGCTCCAGGAATGTTCTTTTTGATAAACATCTTCAGCTTCTTCAACTCTTCCTAGTTGTGTTGATTACTCTGGGCACTTTCTACTGATTATCCTTTAGTTCAATGTTTGAAAATTTGGTTTGGGAACCACGGGCATCTGAATTACTTAAGATACTTGCCATACCAATTCCTGTGGGATTAAGATGGTAGATTGCCTCTTCTAATTTGCTCCCTATTGAGACCCCACTAAAGCTATAGTAAAAACCCAGAAAGACAAGAACATCAGAAAAGGAGACAATAACGATACAATTTAGAAAATTGTCTAGCCCCAGAATGAGTGGAAATTAACTTCATTGCCCTATACTACTAGGACTGGTTTCTGGAGAGAACTTGATACACTTTTTCCACCTTCCTGCAGCTATACCAACCCCTTAATTTTCAAAATGGGTTGCAATCCTCTCCTCTTGGTTAACTGTACAGCAAAAAAAATCTTCCCCTAACTGGTTGCGTAGTAGACTAATTGAATTTAAGCTTCTTGCAGATTTTCACATCAAATTAAAAAAAAGTTTCAATTCTTATCAAAAGCTTAGTTCTACAATGTAGCCTTCCTAGAGATAGCCGAAAATCTCTAGTTTTCTGCAGTGCCTTTTTGATTTTTTTTTTCTGTGAGGTTGGGGGTCTACTGAGGACTTTTCAAAAGACAGCTGATGGGGCAGGTAAACTGAAGCTGGTTAAAAAGGGGTAGGGTCTGAGCCCCCTGTCTTGTGACCCAGGTCCCAAACCTGTCACCACACTTTGACACATGGAGCAGCTCCCTGGAGACCAGGTGGATCATAATTGCCCCATCTCTCCTTTGAATCAGGGTAGCCCATCAGAGCTTCACACTGTCTCCACTGTTTTGGCCACTTATAAAGTTCTGTGTATTGTTTTTTCTTGGAGTGTGGTTCTGGCTTTCATTATGGGATGTTATTTTTAAAAAGTTGAAAGTTGTGAACTTAAAAGTACTGGGGATGTTGTTTGCAACACCAGCCACTTCAGAGAGTCTCTTTCTAAGCATGCATGAAAGAGATCTTTCTCAGGCTTCATGTGTTACTAGGAAATGTGCTGCTGATTTGCATTATCCCATGGACATTGTGCCCTTGTGGCTGCTCAGTCTCACCTTTCTCCTCAGTGTCCGATCTCTGGCCACCTTGAATAAACGTGTAGTGCGTGAGTGTTTAATTTTGTGCTCTTACTTTATCCCAGCTGTATTTCTCTTAAAATTGTTTTCCATTTGTCTTTATTTCCTCATCCATGTATTTTTTTTTTCCTCTTCTAATGTATGTATCCTTTTTGGAATAAGTTGGTGTTCAAATTAGCAAATAAATAAGAACTGTCTTAAATATTTAATAAACTGTCCTTTTGACCCATTCTTACTACCTCGGTCTCAGCTCTTGCCTTTGCTGATATGTCACAAAAGTCTCCAGCGGGTCCTGCTGTGTTGTTCTCCTGCTGCATCCCCTCACCCTCACCTGCAGAGAGAGCGCAGCGACTCAGGGTCCCTAACAGCAGCGGCTCCTCCTGCTCATTTCTCCCTGCCCACCTTATCAATAGTAATTGTTCCTACCTCCATGCCAGCCCCACCTTCTGGAGCATCCCAGCCCCACCTCCTTGGCTTGCCATTTGCTCTGACCTGACGCCCTTCTCCCACTCTTGCTCCTTTCTCTGCTCAGAGTTACCTTCCTTTGTTACGCTTCTGCCGATGCCCTCCAGGCTGGGCTGACCACTTCCTCTCCTGGCACACACCCCTGGTCAGCTGAGCAGGCTGCTGTGTGCCTATGGGCGCCTTTGTGCAAATTACAAAAAGGCTTCCACCCCTCTGCAAGACGCTTTATCAAACTTCCCACTGTTGGAACACTGTCTTCCTAAACATGTGAGTCTGGGCTGTTCACCTATGAGTGGCACCTTGTTAGAGGTGTGCCCTCCTAGCTACATAGTTGCCCTTGATGACCCTGAGTTGTGATTGCTGTGAACTATTATAGTCAGTGCTGTGAACTCAGCACTGTCTGTCTGACCAGAGCAGGCACTCACAGCCATTTAAGCAAAAGAAAGAGCAAAGGTGCAAATGTATGCCTGTGTCTGAATCCCAGTTCTACCACTTAGACACTTATTTGTGTGACTTCAGGCATGTTATCTAGTCTCTCAGTGCCTCAGTTTACTCATTTGTAAAACGGAGATGATAGGGTTACCAGGAAATGACATTGAACCTAGGTTCTTTTCTTCTTGAAGGAATGAATTCAATCAACAGACAGACTTTTGTGCAGAATAAAACAGCGAGAAATGTATTAGTAAAAGAAAGCACACTCCAAGACATGGAGTGGGCTGACCCAAGAGAGGGAAGCAGCCTCTCTACATTCCATGAGAGCTTTCATTTCTATGGGTAGAACTGCTTCCCCCTCTCCCTTCTCTTATTTCTTTCTCTCCTGAGGTGCCTCGTCCTCTGACATTTAACAATGCATTTCTTTGATTTAGGGGCATGAGTAAACATCCCTTTGGGGTATGGAAAGCCTGGAGTCCTTTTGGGAAGCTGCAAGAGATCTTGACCCAACTAGGGGCTGCAGCAAGGGGCTTTCTAACTGGGGCTAAATTTCTCCTTCTGCTCATTTCTGTCTGCCTACCTTATCAATAGTAATTGTTCCTACTTCATGGGATTGTTGTGAGAATTAAATGCACTATTATATGTACAGTATTTAGAATAATACCAGATACCTAATAGTAACAGATATAAATGTTTACTATTATTATCAATATTAAAGGGTATGTATACATTTATTTCTTTTTAACCCTGACAAGCTGTTTTTTAATTCATGATGTACAGCTTATATTGATAGCATCTTGTTTTGGTGGGCACTGTGGTCACACACCTACTACTGTGTGCCCTCCCACACCACACCAGTTTTCTAGTTGCTGCAAAGAAAGATACCACAGGAAACCCGCAACTTTGTTTTTTTCTTCCTTATAGAGCAGAAGAGAAAGGGGGAAAAACTAGATCCCTTTACAGACATACAGACAAGGCTTGTTTTAGAGTTTAAACTTAACTTCTTGTTCATGTTCTAAAGCTTGGATTGGTAATAAACCTTGGCTCTATAAAACTAGACAGAGAGAATTGGATTTGAAAAAGCGTTTTTACTGTGAAATCTTTAATTGCAGGACAACTTTCCTTTGATGATTTTCAAGAAAGCTGTGCTACAAAGTGGCAAAAGGTAATGAATGATCTGGGGCCAGGTTCCCTATTAGAGTCTTCCAGGAACCCTCAAGTTAGACACTAGATGAGTCACTCACTGAATAGCTGTGGTTTCTCCGGGCCATTAGTGTTTGCTTATGGTAGTAACTTCACAAAAAGAATGGAGCGGTGTGTTCTGCATTGTTCAGGATGTCTTTTTCCCTTGTGCCCCATGCTAGCTTGAGAAGCTACAGCCTTGTGGGAAGCTCTGCAGTACTCAGGCTCGCTGCCCCACCCTAGTGAACTCTCCTTCAGATTAAGCAAGATCTGACTCATGCATTCTTTGGAGATGCTCTGACCGTTTTTATTATTATGATGCCAGGAAAAGAAGTTGAAACTCAGTTCTTCTCTTCTTGAAGGAATGAATTCAATCAAAAGACAGAATTTTGTGCAGCAATAAGACAGCAAGAAGTCTATTAGTAAAAGAAAGTACATTCCAAGAGATGGAGCAGGCTGACCCAAGAGAGAGAAACGGCTTCTCCTTAAATTGCGTGAGGGCTTTTATTTCTGTGAGTAAAATTGCCTCCCTCTCTCTTATGTCTCTTTCTCCTCCTGAGGTGCCTAGTTTTCCCTTCTCTGGCACTTAGCAATGCATTTATTTGATTTACGGGCATAAGTAAACACACCCTTATTTTTTGGGTGTAGAGGCATAAGTAAATACACGCTTTTTATTTTATTTTTATTTTTTGGTGTAGGGGCATAAGTAAACACATTCCTTTTGGGTATGTGGAAGCCTGGAATCCTGCTGGGCAGCTGCCAGGAATCTTGACCCAAGTAGGGGCTGTAGCAAGGGGCTTTCTAACCAGAGCTACATTTTTTTTTCCTGCTCATTTCTATCTACCTATCCTATCAATCAGACTAAATGGCTTTTCCCAGATCACATTACTTTAATTGACATCACACTAAACTTTGATAAATTTCTTGCATACTGTACAGCATCAGCTGAAACTCTTACCGCGAGTTGCAGTACATTTATTTGGGATTTCAGCCACTTTTCCTTAGTTGTACAAAACATTATATTAGTAAATAATTTAAGGATGATTTAAAACTTCACCCTGCCTAATTTTTAAGTTGATCAAAACATTTTATGTACATAAACCTGGATTCAAGGTTATTTCTGTAGAGAACTAGTCAACTTTAGCCCTGTCCATGGGTGTATTTAATTATTTCCCAGAAAGAACATCCACATGAGGAACTTTCTCCAACAGACCTCTTTATGGATTCTTTTACCTTCAGGTTTCAGAAATAATAGGTATATAGTTGTTACTACTCGCCTATCCTAGAAGGTAGAAAAGCAGATCGTGTGCGTGTGTTTACCTTGATTCACAGATACAGCCAGTGGAGGAACTAGCATCATACCTAGCTCTTCACTGTGCTGTCTCTGACCCCATTAGGTCACATCAAAGGCTGTTGTCTAAAGAAGCTCATAAAATCTAAGGTTGAATATCCAAATGAGAACATAAACACTTATCATCTTCTTTTATCTAAACATGGAACTTCCATCTCAAAATCTCATTTCTTTTTGGAGAAATGTCAGCAAAGACAGAGAGGAATTTTTCTCACCTGGGTGAGGATGCTGATGCAGTGTGGGTGACCACAGCACAGTGGAGGAGCCTCCAGAAAGAATCTGACTCACAAATATATTTTGTTAGGTTTGTTCTTGAATTGGTTGTCAAAATGTACAATTCTGGCAATTTCACATAAAAGCCTTTTGAAAAATTGGAAGAACCATCATCAGACTTGGGCCACTTGGCCACAGTCAGCTGGAGCAGAGCTGAAGCTGCCCCTTTACTGGGCCATGTGTTCCTCACCTTTCAGTGTCTACTCTCATTTAGGTGATGCTTCTGGCCCTGTGGGTGTTGGATCTGTGATCCCTGATGTAAGCCAGTATCCTGGTATTTTTCGCCAGCGGGTGTGAGCAGTGGTTAAGTGGCTTCCAGGAAGGAGGATCATCAAGGCCTACCTGGGGCTCCTAGCCCAGCCCCGACCTTCAGGGGACAGGAGTGAAGGTGGAGGTGGGTATGGTGCTCTGATTTTGCGGAGCTGGCTGCTCTCCACTTTTCATTCAGCCTGAAGGTCGTGACCACAGTTTCCTTTTTTTTTTTTTTTAAGGATCAAGATTTCTTTTAATTTATGTATGTTAAAAGTTTTTCTATTGTGAAATATGTTGGAGTATCTCCTGCCACTCCCTCCTGACCTGCAATGTTTCTGTAGAAAAGTCATTTGATAATCTTATAGGAGTTCCCTTGTATGTAACCCTCTGTCTTTGTCTTCCTACTTTTAGGATTCTCTCTTTGTCTTTAACCTTTGCCATTTTAACTATAATGTGTCTTAGTGTGGGCCTATTTGGGTTTATCCTGGTTGGAACTCTCTGCACTTTCTGGGCTTCTATGTCGGTTTTCTTCACCAGGTTAGGGAAGTTTTTGGACATTATTACTTCAAATATGTTCTCGATCCCTTGCTCCCTCTCTTCACCTTCTGGTATTCCTATGATGCGCATGTTGTTGCGTCTGGTTTTGTTCCAGAGGTCTCTTAAACCATCTTCATTGTTTTCAATTCTTTTTTCTTTTTGTTCCATTTGGGTGATCTCTGCTAACTTGTTTTCTAAGTCGCTGACTCGATAATCCTCTGCCTCATTTAACTTGCTGGTACTTTCTTCAAGTGTGTTCTTTATTTCAGTTACTATATTCTTTAGTTCTAACTGGTTGTTTGTTATGATTTCTACATCCTTCTTTATGTCATCTCTAAGCTCCTTAAACATTCTTATCATCAGTGTTCTGAACTCTGTCTCTGATAGGTTGGTTACCTCTATTTCATTTGGTTCCAATTCTGGAGGTTTCTTCTGTTCTTTTATTTGGGACATGTTTCTTTGTTTCCCCATTCTGGCCGACTCTCTGTGTTTGCTTCAACGTATTAGGTAGATCCCCTAGGGTTCTTGGTTTTTGCTGGGTTATCTCATGTAGTGTGTGTCCTTTATATTTGACTTGCACCATTTGCTTATTGTTCTGTGCATGTGCTCCAAAGGTGACCCTGGTGTTGTGTATATTGTCCTGTTAAAGCTGAGCTTTAATTGCTTTTGACTTGTCAGTAGGTGGGATTGACTCCTAGGCTGCCTAGTTGTGAAACTTGGCTCTGCCCACAGTGGATGATCTGCTGTGTGAGGGTTGACCACTCACATGAGGCTTGGCCCCTATGGGCTCCTGTGCCTGTAGACAATTCCCTCTGGGTGTGTCACTTGTCGGTCAAACCGATAGTACTCTGGTTTGGTCTGGAGTTGGCCTCTGGGTGTGTTGAATCTTGTGCCTCTTGCACTGGGCCCTTCAAGTAATCCTCCTAGGAGTCTCTTAGCTGTTCTGTGTGATGAGCAGAGTCCTTTGCTGGGTTATAGACGTTCAGTTTGTGTAAATTCCGGAGGAGAACTCAAGAAGTCCATCTCGCTGCCGCTATTCCTATGACATATGACCAGAGTTTCTTAATCCATGGTGTGGGACATTTTCCCAAATACGAAAGAAAGCAGCCAGTGACCACTCTGACCCATTTGAAGGCTCACGAGACAAGCTATTACCACAAAAGGCTAAGTGTCCTGTTTATTAGCCGGCATGACCCAAAGTGGCTGTGCTTCCTAGACAGCCAGGACTTGCTGCAAGGCTGGGTTCTGTCCATCACCCCACAGCTTACGTCCCAGATGTGGGCCACCCTCAGAAGGGCACTTCTGCTTTGGGTCCAAAACTACTGGTGTTTTGAAAGCCAACAAGGAGGAAAGGAGGCCTTGCCTCCTTGCTGGCTTCCTCCCTAGCTCTCCTTTTCCTGTGGGGCCCAATCCAGGCAAGGCCCTTTGCACAAACCTGAAACTAACAATAAATTCCCATCTTTTGTTTTTAAGTCTCCAAGAAGCAGGATGCCAGTGCCTCTGGGGAAACTGGTCCTTTTTACCAGTATGACAACGAGTGGGGGCTGTGCCCTTGTGTATTACCTCATACAAAGTAAGTACCCAGCAACCAACCACCTGAGGCTGGCCTTGTCCTAGCGCTCCTACCCCTGTTCCTCCATCAAAGGAAATCAGATGCTTTCTGCAGATTTAGGGAAAGGAGGAAAAGGCTATTTTTAGAAGCCAGTATACCTTTCCATTCCCTATAGCCTCCTGCTTATCTTATAATTCCAGATTTTTAGGAGCCACAGTGCAAATAAAAGGACTCTAGTGTGTTTGCATAAGAAGCCTTGCAAAAATCAAGATGGGCTTTCACTCCAGTGTACACACAGGAGATTCAGTATTTCTGAGATGATATAAAAAACAGAGGGTTCACAGGTAGGGAAAACTGGCTATTTCTCAAGTGTCCTCAGCCTGTTTGCCCTGCAATCTTTAGTGTTGATTTAATGAAGGAGGTGACCTTGAGCACAGGACTCTGGTGAGAGCAGAAAATAAAAGCAGGATCTAGGATGGAAAAATCTTGACAGATGTGTCTTCCAGCCCAACTACACTCAAATTTGAATTTGCAAAGACAGGCCACAATTATTGTGAGCAGCCAAGACATTTAAGGTCATTTAATTGCTACTGGTTACAAAGTAGCAGCATTTTTTAGAATGACTTTCTTTGAAGCCCTTCATGCCCTCCCAGCTTGGCTGCTCACCCTTACTACAGCATTTTCACTTCCTGTGGGGATGTTAGAATCACCAGCAGACAAACAGCACAGTGTCCTCTCCCCTAATTCTTTCCCGCCTTCTTTCAGTTGGCCCAGAGGTCCTGAGTCTAGAGGTGGCCCGAGATAAGCATTCCCAGGGATAATTCAGACTGGAATAACTCAGGCTCCTCTCCTTTCTGCCAAAGGGAGAGAGGCAGGACAGACAGGAAACGGTGCATATTACAGGGTCTGATGGTCTTCCCCTTTAGGAGGCTGAAGTCAGCTGATGGTGACAGCTTAGTCAGTATCTGCAGCCAACTGGTTCAGTCCAGCTCCAGCTCTTGACTAGCTGTGTGACCTTGTGGAGGAGTCCCTCACCATCCTGGGCCTGCTATCTGTGTGATGAGGGATAAGTGCTTATGCAGACGGTTGTGAAAATTAAATAAATCTCACAACCTGTGCGATATTGAGAACATGGTCTAGCCATGTAATCACTCAGTAGAGGTTAAGTGCCTGGGCATAGCATGTGTTTCTCCTTGTCCTATCATGGCTGGCACCGTACTCAGCCCCACAGCACCTCCTGCAGTTTCACCCCTGGAAAGCAGCACAGGAGGGGACTTCTCCTTGACCTCTTCCATCTCACGGTGCTTTTCCCTTCCATTACTATGGTTGGGCCTACAGGAGGGAAGCGTTTTCTTGTTTCCAAATAAAATCTTCCTTGGGAAGCCTACCTTTGCTCTTTCCTAGGGCAGCATGTACTTTACACCTTCAGGGAGATGCTGCCTGGAGTTCCTAGTAGACATTGGGCCAAGAAGGATATCTGAGACTGAGCAGTTTATCTACATGAAATGTTAGCTAAATCTGTAACTTGAACAATTAGCATTTTCATGTCCTATTTCTTGGCCTGAGGGTTTTGTTATTGTTTTTATTGTGGTCTTGTCTATTTTATGGTGGTTTATCAGGACCTTCATCTTAGTGGGAGAAATAATGTTTAGAAGTCTAGTCATAGATTCTGGCCCCAGCTCTGCCTTGAACTAGCTGTGTCACTGAGCAAATCATGATATCCTAGGACTTTAGAACCAAAAAGAACATTAGAGAAGATCTGATCAAACCCCTTAGAAGAAGAAATGAAGTGGTAAATGAGGTAAGGAAACGAGAGATGAAGAAATTGAGGCACAGAAAGGTCAACTACTTTGCCCAAGGTCATCTGCCACATCCCCACTGATCCTGACTTTGTAGACTTTGGTTTGGAGTCTCTAACGATTGAGAGTTTAGATAGTCCCTAATTCTTTTTTTTTTTTTTTAATGGGTATACAACCTCTTATCTGTTTACCAGTTCATAAACCAGATTTCTTTTTTATATAAGGTGTCCGCAGTTTCATTAATTCTAAGACAGAATCAGTTCCCCCTCCCAGCAGCATTAAATTTGCTTCCTCGGTAAGGAAAGGCCCATCACAGGTGACCACACCCTAGCTCACCTTCTCCTGGGCCAACCTGGCCACACTCGAGACCTGCTGCATGGCCAGCTCCAAGAGTGGCTGCAGTGGGTCCTCCTCGAAGGATCGGCCCTAGAACAGAAAAGTACAGTGACGGGACACACATAGCGGAGCTGCTATAAAGCTCTGCAAATCTAAGAAAGTGTAATATGGCTTCTTTTAGTTAAATCTGTGCTTCTAAATGGCAGTGATGATCAAGTATCAGTAAATTCACATGCCTGGGAATCAGCTCAGGCTGGATGGTGCTTGGGGGCAGGACTCAGTACGAGAGAAGAGAAGAATGGGAAATGGAGAAACGGAGGAAGGAAACCAAAGCTGTGTCCCTAAGGGCAGTGAGGGGTGCTCAATGTAAAGAAGCCCGGGCCCTGTGGGGAGCTGCTCGTGCTGGTCTGTGGGTCTGGCCGAGCACAGTCCCCTTCTTCCCAGTCCCGAATTCTTCTATCCATAAATTTCACATTTGCATGTGTTTCTGTGGTGTACATGAATTGTGTCATTTAACTTTCTACAGAGAGTCTACCTGAGCAAGCTCAATAAAGAACAAAATATAACAACTGTCTTTTCCACTTAGAAGCTTTTTCCAGGGCTTCCTATTACCAATTGGCATTGGAACAGCTGCATAGCCGCCCAGAGGCCCTGGAAGCTCTGGGCACCCCTCTCAACATTCACTATCTTCAACTCACTGACAAGGACAACTTTGTGGACATTGCCAATGCCCAGGTAATGTGCTCTCCCAGCGAACTGTGGGCCGGTGCCTAGTGCAGGGGGTCGAAGGGCTGCCATAATTGGTAGAACATTTTGGAGGAAGCTGGAGTAAGGATTTGGGATGGGAAAAACCACTATATAAAACTGCCACTAGGGATTACTTAGGACCTTTTGAAAAAACATTATTGATTAATTTATTTTCATATATTTTTCTTCCTTTCTGGAGAATTGATATGGCAGGGAATATAGTGTTTGTGCTCAAGTCTCCTTGAACTGATAGAGAAATGACCAGTGGTTGTTTGCCACCACTGACTTCAGTTTTGAACTTGAAATATACATATAGCCAGTTAACTCTCATTCAAATGTAAGCAACTGTTTAAATTTTAGTTTTGAAGCTTATTTATTTACATTGATTGCATAGAACGCCACTCTATTTTTTCAGCTGTGTCTTATTTTCTTTTATAGCTCAGCTGATAAAACTCACCTGAATAGAAAGTGTATTTTTTCTTCTGCTTACCAAGTACGTGTTGAATACATCTGAATTAGAGTAATGACTCTAAGCTATATAGGGGATACAGAGATACAGAAGGCTTTCAGGGCATTTATAGTATGAAACTCCAGAATGAGACAGGTGAAGCAAATACTAGAGTCTAGGCTCAGGATGGAGTGGTTAGTGGGCTGGGACATTGTGAAGAAAAGTAGTGCCAGACAGAGAAACAGGGCATGTAGGAAGGCAGTTCACTGCTCCCTACTAGTGTGACCTCTGTAGGTTTAGGCTTCCAAGGGAGGTTGTGGTGAGGTAGGACGGGCTGGCGGCAACTAGAGGGCTGCAACCTCATCATGAGGTGTATGCACTTGATTCTGGCCAACAGAAGCCCTGGATTATTTTGAGGGTAAGAGTGAGATGACCTGACCTAGTTTGTTTATTGTTATTGTTGTTACTATTTTTCAGGGAACAGTTTTATTGTTTTTTTCTTTTCTAACTGCAAAAGCAATTCGTGCTCAAGTATTCTGATAAAAATTTTTGATCTGGTTTTAAAGAAGGTAAATTCATTCAGATTGGGAATACCCAGGGACTGGAAGCTTTTAGGAGAGCAGTGTAGCCACACAGTGTACAGTGATAAGAGTGTGCACCAGAGCTGTGACCTAGAGAAAGGAGAGATGGAGACGAAAGCTACTGTGGCCAGGTGATAGGACTTGGAACAGCCTTATGGTAGGAGGGGGATGGTCAGAGCTGATGCTCTAATGTCTATCCTGGTTTAACTGAAAAGACAGTGATGCCAGTAAGTGAGCGAGGGAACCCAGAGGAGAAAAGGGAAGGGGGTGGACTTGGTGGAGTGCCCACTCTGTGCCACATGGCTATTTCCATCGTCACCAAATCCCTCACACCATGTGGTGTAGCTCCTCCGTGCTTTCCCATCTCTGGTCACTTGGCTGGATTGCCACAAGCACAAGAACTCAGAAAGGCCAGGGATTAGGTCTGGCTGTTCACAGTGTCTCCCAGCACAGAGCACAGGACCTGGTGTCGGTGCTCAGGAAGACTCAGGCACTTTACTGAGGGCAGCTTGATGTAGCATCAGCTCCCTGATCCGGGACCCAGTGAGTGGCTGATACAATGGTGGTTTTAGTGCAGAACCTCCTAGGTAGGCCCAGCTTTCACTTTGGACCAGTCTTCTAGCACATCTCAGCTACTGCTGAAAGGGCTTCTTCCTGGGCTTCCCTGCAGCCCAGGGCCCTCTGCAGCACTGTGATAGTGTTGGCTGTGGTGCTAGGTACTGGCCTTTGCTGCTGCCAAACACTGACTCCACAGTGACGGGTGCAAGGCTGCCCCAGAGCCACCTGCGGCTCCAACCTTTGCTCCTCCAGTTTGGGAAGTATGTTTACCATTCTGTCAGGATTTTTCACCTCCGTGACAATCAGCAGTTTATAAGGATGCTGCATACAACACAAACCCCATCTTATCTCAAATAGGGTCCCTATTTGTAGTTCCTTTATTTTTCCAGAGATAAGAAGTTTTGTTGTTCGTGAGGTAGTTGTCATAGTGAACAATTTTTTCCTACGTGAAATACTCACTACCTACCAACACTCTGGTATACCAAACACTCTTGCTTTTCTCTTTGGTAAGGTCTGGGCAGTGAAAAAACCAATCTGTAAAGTGCTTCAAATACTCATGCAGGCACAGCTGCCCAAAGTTCAGACTCTGATCCCTCTGTGTTTGCTCTTCTTCAAAGTACCTACTTATTTCTTCTGCCCTTTTCTTGCTTTTGCATGCAGAGATGCTCAATGTGTGCTCTGTTGCCTAATTTTATAACCCCCTGAGAAGAGCTATAGTTTCATTCCAAAAGTAGAATCCTGAAGAATTGCTTTACTTTAGTGTGACTAGGTGACTGCTTGTCCACTTGGAGTATGGAGCCACTATCCCAAAGCCTGTGTCTTTTTAAAAGTATGTTTAAATAAATGAAAGAGAGAGATAATTTTGGAAAAAAATGTATGTGTGTACCAAAGCAGTTCTTTATTTTGGTGGTAATTTGGAGTGGATGAGATACATCATATCTTAGCCCAGGAAAGTATCTTTGCCCATCACCTTGGGAGGTGACTGATGACAGGCTTTCTTGGTACCATATTGTGTTCCCTTCACAAGTTTCACACTGTCTTTAGTTTTCACTGAGGAACTAAAAATATTGCATTCAATATTTTTCTAAATAGGAGCATTAGCAAACACCTACCAGCTCCATCTGAGGTTCCGAGGCTGATTCCCCAGGCTCAGGGCATGGCAGCATCCAGGCAGCACCACCTCTGTGGTGTTAGCCCAGCCTGTGGGGACTGGAGACAATTAACCAAACAAAAGCTCCTTGTGTTTCTCAAGGGAGAGTTCACATACTTTTCTTAAGTCCTGTTCTTTATACTCCAGGTCAATATACCATTTTCCTGGTAATAGTTACCCCTTTTAAACAGTGGACTTTTTTTTCTTTTTGTCTTTTTTTTCTGTTTTATAAGGTGTGCTCAAAAAATGTGAATGATTAAATAAAAAAATTATTAGAGGAAAAGACACATTGCCATTAATCTCCCTCAAAATACTCTCCCTTGCTTCGAACACACTTATACCATTGTTCTTGCCACTTTCTGAAGCAGTTCTGGAAGTCCTCTTTCGTGAGTGTCTTTAGTTGCGCTGTCGTGGCTGCCTCAGTGTCCTGAATTGATTCAAAACATTTACCTTTCATGGTCATTTTGACTTTGGGGAAGAACCAGAAGTCTCACAGTGCCAGATCCAGTGAATAAGGTAGATGAGGATACACTGTACTGTTTTTATTTGACAGAAATTGCTGTATCAGAAGCGATATATGACATGGAGCACTGTCATGACAGAGGATGATTTATGGCACACTTTAAAACACACCTTCTCTCAACGGTAGATCACACCCGACTGATTGCACTGAACAAGTTAAAACTTGTCACACACTGTTACTAAGGTTTGACGCGCCACTTCCCATATTGAAGATCCCTGCCTTTATGTTGGATGGCGCTCGGCAGCAACATTCACTGTATTTTTTTATCACAGCGAAAGACTCTGTGTCACACATCACTTCTGGTACGGCAATTCCTGTCAAATAAAAACATTACGGTGTGTCCTCATCCACCTTATTCACTGGATCAGGCACCATGAGACATCTGGCTCTTCCCCAAAGTGAAAATGACCATGAAAGGTAAATGTTTTGAATCGATTCAGGACATTGAGGCAGACACAACAGCGCAATTAAAGACACCCACGAAAGAGGACTTCCAGAACTGCTTCAGAAAGTGGCAAAAACATGGTATAAGTGTGTTCAAAGCAAGGGAGAGTATTTTGAGGGGGATTAATGGCAATGTGTATTTACCATAATAATTTTTTTTTTAAATTTAACATTCATTGTATTGTTTGATCACACCTCGTATTATGAAAAGTTTCAAACTTACAGAAAAAAGTAAAAGAATGTGTGCTTGTTACCCATATAGCTGCTACCTGGATTCTACAATTAATATTTTGTTCTGTTTGCTTTACCCCATACCTGTTCATCTAGTCATATCTTTCTCCATGAACCCATTATTTTCAAACATCTGTATGCTTTACATTTAAACACATACGCATGTATATCATTAACTAGAGTTTAATGTTTGTTTTAGTTCCCTTTTCTGAGGTAAAATTTACATTTTGTGAAAGGTAAGAGTCTAAGTGTCCTATTTCATAAATTTTAACAAATACATATACCTCAAACCTCTATCTAAATGTAGACTATTCCCATCATGCAGCAGTTGCCTCATGCTCTTCCCAGGTCAGCCCCACCAGAGGCAGTCACTTTTCTTGATATTTTTTTCCAGTGAAGTGTAGCCTGTTCTAAAACATGGAATCATTCATTATATACTCTAAGGCTCTTTCAGTCAACATGTTCTTGATATTCATCTATGTTGTTGTATATATCAGTAGTTTGTTCTTTTTTAACTGTGGATTTTTAAACAATCATTGCAAAGATTCAGAGGATTGAGTATGGCATATAAGGTCTCCTTAAAAAATAAGAGGATGGCCCTTGACCTCACCAAATCATCCAAAAAGAGGCAGGACATTTGGAAGAAGCCAGATAGAAAACCAGGTGAATTCTCCAGGTATGCTTCAGTTAGGAAACAACCAGATTCTGTTGATATTCACTGGATTTTATAGGGTTAGCTCTAGAAAGCATTGTTTTGTCATTTCTTGAAAGGACAGCAACATACCCAATTATATTTCTCTTTACACCCCCAGTTGAAGATTCCTGTCTCTGGATCCAAGTCAGAGGGCCATCTCTATGTCAGCTCATCCAGAGATGCCCCCTTTAAGAGGTATTATGGTTCAACCATAGAAGGGAATGGATTCTTGCCATCTGCAGCTGCATGGATAAATAGAGCTGGAGGGTATGGTGCTGAGTGGAGTATACCCTGAGTATCTGCTGAGTCAGACAGAGAAAGACAGATACAATGTGATTTCGCTTATATGTGGAATCTAAAGCACAAAGTAAATAAAACAGAAGCAGTCTCACAGGTACAGAGAACATTTTGATGGTTGCCAGATGGAAGCAGGGTTGGGGGTGGGTGAAAAAATGAGAAGGGATTAAGTAGTACATATTGATTGTTACAACATAGTCATGGAGATGTAGGGTAGAACACAATGAATATAGTCAATATTGTAATAACAGATTGGTTGTTACAAAATAGTCATGGGGTGGTTGAAAAAATGGGAAAGGATTAAGAACTACATATTGGTTGTTACAAAACAGTCATGGGGATGTAGGGTAGAACACAATGAATATAGTCAATATTGTAATAACTATGGTGTCAGATGGGCACTAGATTTATCGAGGTGATAGCCGGGAGGGAAGTTGGGGGACATGGTTAAAAAGGTGAAGGGATTAAGAAGTATAAGTTGGTAGTTACAAAATAGTCATGGAGATGTGAACTAAAGCATAGGGAATGTGGTCAATACTACAGTAATAACTATACATAATGCCAGGTGGGCACTAGACTAGTCAGGGGGATCACTTCTTAAATTACATAAATGTCTAACCACTATGCTGTACACTTGAAGTTAATATAAAATAATATTGAATATCAACTGTAATTGAAAATTTTAAAAGGGAAAGGTGAAGGAGAATAAGAGCTCCAAATTTCCAGGTATAAAACAAATAAGGCACGAGGATGTAACGTACAGCTAAGGGAATATAGTCAATAATATTGTGATACCGTCGTTCAGTGTCAGATGGTTGCTTACTTAGGACGATCGTTTCTTTAGGTATATAAATGTTGAATAAATATAGCGTACACCTGAAAATAATAAAATACTGCATGCTAGCTACATTTTAATAAAAACCTTTAAAAAAAAAAGGCATGGGAAAGTGGGTGGGATGGGGAACAGGAGGAGAACCTTCTGACAGAAACAATCCTGATTCCCGTTGTTATTTGTAGTTATATGATTGTAGTAATAAGAATTAGTTTTTCAAAGCTAAAAAAGTTTCATGGCCTGGGTAGCAAGCCAGTTCTTTGGCTCTTAGCTTAGTTCAGACATTTTATCCAATGCAATCTATGGAATTGTCCACTCCTAACACTACTGAATTTGAAGAGCTTTACAGTTATAGTGTAGGTCTACTATAATTTGATACAGCTTCTAACACTACTGCCTCAATCGTTACAAACAAAGGGTTCCCGTTTGAATGATTTCCCGTTCTAGAATCATTCAACACAATCTTCACTCATTTCCTCCACGGGAAGCTTCTCTCAGAGATGTTTACTGTTTAACCAGGATGTGTTTCAATTCCCCAGGACAAAAAGAACAGGTAGCCCTTAGGCATAGGCAACCCCTACCAGGCTTCCCCCAGGGCTTGTTGACTCCAGAACCTGGGATTAGTGATGGAGCTGGCTAGGTTCCAGCCAAGAATTGAAGGTCCTTGTGAATTAGGAAATGGGAAATAAGCTGCTCCTTTTCTTTCCTGATACCCCTTCAATTTGCCCATCAGTCATTTGTTGTTAAACTTGCCTTGACAATGATGCCTTGACAATGTTAATATAGTTCTAACATAAAATAGTGTTTAAAAAAATTTAAGACATTGTTCCAAACAACTGCTTTTTTTTTTTTTTTTCATTTTTGACCGTGTCTTTTGCCTCAGTGTTCCTTTGATTAGAGGCTATACTTTTGGTTTCTATCAGGTGGCACCTTGAAGAAGTCTTCTTAGAGCTCAAGGATGGTGAGCAGATTCCTGTGTTCAAGCACAGTGGGGGAAATGGTAATGAAGTAAAAAAGGAGTAAAGGTGATTAAAAAGACCCATCTTTCTCCAAGTACGGCCTTCCCCCATCACCATGTACCCTCCATGGCGTTAAGCCAGTTTTCCAGCCATCAGGAGGATGATTGTATATGCTGGCATGTGGTAATTTTGGTATAATTCTAATTTGACAGTGAATACTATTGAAGTTTTACTTAATTAAAAAGAAATGTTTACTGTAAGTTTATAATTATTTGACAATTCTCTGTACAAAAGCACAGAATAAAAGAAATCATTATTAATAAAAATGTCTGTTGATTTTTGCTGGTGCCATCTCTTTTCTTTTCCTCTCCGCACATGCTCCCCATAGTTTTCAGCTCCATCAATGAGAAAAACGAGGTTTACTAAAGAGGTTTTTAGTTGTCAACATTAGAATGCTGAGGAAGAACAGTCTTTTGTTGTGGTCATTCTGTGAATTTATATTGTTAAGTAGCTAGCTTGTGGACAGTCTCATTTTGGAATTTTTTTTTTTTTTGCTTCGTTGCTTTATTTTCTTATTTCTTAATAAGAAAATAATAAGAATAATAAGAATATTTTCTTATTTATTTAGTCACCAACTGTCTGCCTTTGAGTAAAGCAAAATAACTGCTTTACTCAGACATTTTGAAAACTAAAAAAAATTGTATGTGTACATAAGCACATGTAAAACCTAGGAAACTTAGCTAACAGGTCCCTAATCCTTCGAGGTTAAGTTGTTGCTTTCCAGACAATTTAACCACATGTCAGAGAACCCTACCTTTAGGGTTTTTTTTTTAGTATTATAAGAAGACTATATTATGAAGCCAAAGATCTTCCTTGCCTCTGAGCACCAGAGTCTACAAAAACCAGAAACCTCGTAACTTTGCTTTGCAAAGGCCAGTTTAACCCTCTTAGTATTACAGGCTTAATGCAATTATAATTGCCCACGAAAAAGGATGTTCATGAGCTCTTTTCCCTCATTCTTAATATCCATTAGAGAGAAGTGTCTCAGAAAAAACTAAGTTTAAACATGCTGGTAGAGTATAAGGCTCTTAATCTTTGGAAATTATTCTGGATTTTTGTTTCTTTAAAAATATGTCTTTTGAATAGATTATGCAGTGAAAAGTCTCTTTCCTTGAGAGCAGTTTTGCTAGTGTTCATTGATAAATATTACAACCTATAGAATCTTCAAATAAATGGTAGAACACTGTATACACAGTGTGTGTATTGCTTTATTCTCTAAAAATTGCATACTATTCTCATGTATATGTCAATTTCGTATTGCTTCATATCTATTTTCTAACATCTTTCAGTTCCTTTCAGTGTTTGCTAGGTTTCTTGAAGGGTTTTGTTTGTTTGTTTGTTTATTGCTGTGGCCAAATCATAGAAAACCAGGGACTGTGTGGGCCATCTGTTCTGAAGTAAAAGCAAGTCACAGTTTTTGTTTGTATAGGATTTGAAATGAGAGGCTTTTCTAACCCAACTAACAGGAAATAGTGTTATGTAGTGAAAAGCTCCGTGATTTCTATTTGAAAGCCACCATCTTGGGTATTTTTTCCAGTTAAGTTTACTTCCATGCATGTACTTACTGCCTTCATGGGCGATTGTGAATAGGCTAGGACCTATTCATTACAGTAGACATTGATTCCCTTTTCTTTAAGCATAGCAATGTCTATTTGCAGCCCACTACTTCCTATATACCCAGTAATCACTGACTCAGCCATTGATTCCCATTAACTACTTTGATGACACCTTGGATAATGCACATTGTCATCAGAGGAAAAAGGGGCTTTTTACCATGAGTGGAGTTTGAGCAAGTGCCCCCAGCGCATCCCAAAAAAGGGACAACTGAATGACTAGAGAAAGGACTTTACTAGAATTGTTAATTAAAGCTTTATAAAGACCGCAGAAGAGATCACAACCAACAAATTACAGCCAACAAATGGTAGCATTATTCCCATGCGCCTTTACAAGATGTGGCATGGTCCCCACTCATAAGTTGCTTACCATAAGTGGATGGGGAAGGCCTGGAGAGTTACAGAGTACTATAATACTGTACCAAAAGAGTTTCAAGCAGTGATGCTAAAATGGTGTAGAGGAAAATGGTACTGAACAGGAGGAATCCAAGAGGCAGTATGGAGGGAGTGGTGTCCCAGTGGGCCTTGAAGTCTAACATTCTGATAAGCAGACATAATGGAGTGCCTTGCAAGTAGGAAGAACAGCATGAAAAAAGTCTCAGCAGGGGGAAAAGTGACCTATGGCCCAGAAATAAGATACCCAATTTGGCCAGTGTATAGGTAAGCTGAAGTCATAGTAAAGCCCATTAAGGTTAGTTGTCCATAGTGTGAATGCCAGCATTAGCATTTTGCATGCAGCCTGTGGTCATCATCATATATTTGGGAGTAAGTATATGATTCTACTGCTAATGAAGGTTTAAGGGATCATGCTAGAGAGTGATGGCAGAAGCATGATGGTGTGAGGAGTCCCTTTGATCTCTCTCTTTGAAGTTCCAACAAGTTAAACAGCTATAATTCAACAGAGGATTCCATGCGCAAACATGTCTGAGAGATCCGTGCATCCAAACATCTGAAGGTGGGCAAATAGGGGCAAAACGGGAGGAGAGAAGGGAAAGTGCAGGAATGGTGCTGTGGATATAGTCCACAGCTCACTGCAGTCTTGGGAGAGGAGGATTCAGGCTGTAGGTGTACAGTTTGGTGATCCCAAACATTCCCAAACATTCCTGCCTGAGTGATCAACATATAATATGGCTGAACCCAGTGATCAGGGTAGAGACGAGTTACAGATGTACAACAGTTGTATTCTAGCAGCCACCATTTCCAGGCAGAAAACAGGAACAGAGCCTTGTGAGTCACCCCACCTTCCAAATCTCACTTCCCCGCACCCTACAAGATCTAGCAGGAAGCCTCAGAAAAACTACCAGTGAATTCCGGGTTACAAAGCAGAATATCTACAACCCCGAGAACTGGAGAGAGTGTTCCTGAGCAGCAGACACACTGCACCTAAACCCAGTGACAAGGATGGAGCTACAGAGGCAACACAGCTGAGGTCTGGGAGTCGCTGTTAATGGGAAAAGAACAAAGCCACAAACACCACAGCAGCCACTTCCAGCCCACCCCACCCAACCCTACCCTTTGTGGCTGACTCCAGTAGTGCCACCTGGGACAGCTCAGCACAGCACTGCAACTGGATACGGGCAGCACTGGGGTGTTAGGGTCTTAGAACCCCATCACCCACCACACTTTCCCATGGGGGTGGTGCTTGAGACCGAAGTACTGTGGTCACAGAGGAGATACCTCTCCAGGGAATACAAGTCATCTCTCACCACCCAGCAGAGATGGGAAAAACCAGCCAGAGCAGTGCAAGAGAAAATAAAATGCTACAGCACCACCTACTGGAAAACGAAAGAAAGATGTCTTCTTATCAAGCAGAATTCACTACTATAGATGCCTAGGCAGAGAAATAATCCATCAAATATCATGAACAACCAAGGTAACAAGGTAGCTCAGAAAGAAAATGAAAAATCTCCACAAAACAACCTTAAAGAAATAGAAATGTGACTTAAATAACAAATTCAATATTGCAGTTATGAAAAAACTCAGTGAATTGCAAGAAAACTCAAGCAGATTAATGAACTCAGAAATAAAACCAATGAACAAAAGGAATACTAAAGAAATTGAAATTTTAAACAAGAACCACTTAAGCCCCACCATTTGGCCCCACAGACCCAGAACCCACCATCCCACAACTGAATAACCTGCCAGGCTCTCACGTGTGCCATGTCTGGTTCCTCCAGCGTCATTTCTATGAAGAAAGTGGTTCAACAGCTGTGGCTGGAAGCTGGGCTCACCTGTGTGAAGGTTCCCACGCAGCTATAGATTTGAAACAATTCTGTGCAGAATGCTCAACATGACCACCTGCTGACCGGAGTATCTTCAAGTACGAATCCCTTCAGAGCTCAGAAAGTCTGTTTCTTTTTGTAGTGAAACTAATCTTTAGAGGTTTTATAAATCACTTTTCGTGAACAGTTAATATTCAAAGGAGAGCTAAATCTGATGAGAAAAAAAACTGGAGTAGCAATGCTTATAGCTGACAAAGTGGACTTTAAAATGAAGGATATATTAAAAGACAAGATGGACACTACATAATAGTAAAGGGATCGATCCAACAAGAGGATATAACCCTGGTAAATATCTATGCACCCAACATAGGAGCACCAAAATATATAAAACAGATATTGGCTGACATAAAGACAGAGATCAACAGTAACACTATCATAATAGGGGACTTCAACATACCACTGACAACAAGAGACAGATCCTCCAGATGGAAAATAAATATGAAAACAGCAGCCTTAAATGACACATTGGACCAGTTGGATTTGTTTGATATTTTTAGAGCATTTCACACCAAAGCTGCAGAATACAGTCTTCTCAAGTGCACATGGAAAATATTCCAAGGTAGACCACATGTTAGGCCAAGAAAGCAGGTCTCAATAAATTTAAGAAAGTTGAAATATCAAGTTTCTTCTCTGACCACAGTACAATGAAATTAGATATCAATTACAAGACAAAAACTGGAAGACACATAAATACATAGAGGCTGAATAACACGTTACTAATTAATGAATGGATCAATAATGAGATCAAGGAAGAAATCAAAAGATATCTCAACACAAATGAAAATAAAAACACAATGACCCAAAAATCTACGGGCTGCAGCGAAAGCAGTCTTAAGAAGGACGTTCATGGCAATGCAGTCCTACCTAAAGAAACGAGAAAAATCACAAATCAACAATTTATCCTTACACTTAAAGAATCTGGAAAAAGAACAGCAAAATAAACCCAAAGGGAGTACAAGGAAGGAGATAATAAAGATCAGAGCTGAAATAAATGAAAGAGACCAAAAAAAAAAAAAAGATACAAAAGATCAATGAAACTAAGAGGTGGTTTTTTGAGAAGGTAAACAAAATCGACAGACCTTTAGCCAGACTCATAAAAAAAAAAAAAACACAAAAAAACAAAGTTAATAAAATCAGAAATGAAAGAGGAGGAGTAACGACAGACACCACAGAAATACAAAAGGAATTAAGAAAATAGTATGAGCAACTATACACCAACAAATTAAACAATCTGGAAGAAATGGGTAATTTTCTAGAAGCATACAAGCTTCTAAGGCTAACTCAAGAAGAAACGGACAACCTGAATAGACTGATTGCTACTAGGGAAGTTGAATCAGTAATCAACAAACTCCCAAAAAACAAAAGCCCTGGACCGGATGGCTTTACAGGTGAATTTTATAAAACATTCAAAAAAGAATTATCACCTATTCTCCTTAAACTATTCCAAAAAATTCAGAAGGACGGAAGGCTTCCAAACACTTTTTACAAGGCCACTATCACCCTGATCCCAAAATCAGACAAAAACATTGCAAAAAAAACAAAAACAAAAACAAAAATCTGCAGGCCAATATCCCTAATGAACATAGGTGCAAAAACCCTCAACAAAATATTAGCAAACAAAATTCAGCAAAACATTAAAAAGATGATAAACCATGATCAAGTGGGAGTCATTCCTGGTATGCAAGGGTGGTTCAACATCTGTAAATCAATTAACGTGATACACCACATTATCAAAATGAAAAATAAAAATATGGTCATACCAATAGATGCAGAAAAAGCATTTGACAAAATCCAACAGCAACTTATGATAAAAACTCTTAAGAAAATGGGAATATAGATAAAGAAATTGTGGTATATGTACACAATGGAATACTATTCAGCAGTAAGAAAAGATGATATAGGAACATTTGTGACAACATGGATGGATCATGAGAGTATAATGCTAAGCAAAATAAGTTAGACAGAAAAAGCAGAGAACCCTATGATTTCACTGATATGTGGTACATAAACCAAAAACAACAAAAGAACAAGACAAACAAATGAGAAACAAAAACTCATAGATAAACAATAGTTTAGTGGTTACCAGAGGGTGAAGGGGGATGGGGGGAGGGAGATGAAGGTAAGGGGGATCAAATATATGGTGATGGAAGGAGAACTGACTGGGTGTTGAACACAATGGGATTTATAGATGATGTAATACAGAATTGTACACCTGAAATCTATGTAATTTCACTAGCAATTGTCACCCCAATAAATAAATTTTTAAAAAGTGGGAATAGAGGGATCATATCTCAACATAATAAAGGCCATATATGATAAACACACAACTAACATCATGCTCAATGGGGAAAAGCTAAAACCATTCCCCTTAACATCAGGAACAAGACAAGGTTGCCCACTTTCTCCACTTCTATTCAACATAATTCTGGAAGTTCTAGCCACAGCAATCAGACAAGAAAAAGAAATAAAGGGCATCCAAATTGGTAAGCAGGAAGTAAAATTGGCATTATTTGCAGATGACATGGTACTATATAGAGAGAAACCCAAAGACACCACCAAAAAACTATTAGAACTGATAAATGAATTTAGTAAAGTAGCAGGATACAAAGTTAATATTCAGAAATCAGTTGCATTTGTATACACCAATAATAAACTATCAGAAGGAAAAATTAGGAAAACAGTCCCATTTACAATTGCCTCAAAGACTATGAAATACCTAGGAATAAATTTAACCAAAGAAGTAAAAGAGCTGTACTCAGAAAATTATAAGACACTGAAGAGAGAAATTAAAGAATATACAAATAGATGGAAACACATGCCATGCTCATGGATGGGAAGAATTAATGCAGTTAAAATATCTATACTGCCTAAGGCAATGTACAGATTCAACGCAATTCCTATCTAACTACCAAGGACATTTTTCACAGAAATAGAACATACAATCCTAAAATGTATATGGGACCATAAAAGACCCCAGATATCCTAGGCAATCTTGAGAAATAAGAACAAAGTGGGAAGTATCACAATACCTGACATCAAATTATACTACAAGGTTAATGTAATGAAAACAGCATGGTACTGGCATAAAAACACGTACAGATCAATGGAACAGAAAAGGGAGCCCAGAAATAAATCCATGCCTGTATGGTCATTTAATCTACAACAGTGGAAGCAAGAATTTACATTGGGGTAAAGACAGTCTATTCTACAAATGGTGCTGGGAAACCTGATAGACACATTAAAAAAAAAAATGAAGCTGGACACTTCCTTACACCAAATACAAGAATAAATTCAAAATGGATTAAAGACTTAAATGTAATATCCAGAACAATAAAACTCCTAGAAGAAAATATAGGAAGAAAGTTTGCAGACATTACCTTTAGTAATATCTTTACTGATATATCCCCTTGGGCAAGGGAAGTAAGAAAAATAAATATATGGTATTACGTCAAACTAAAAAGGTTTTTGACAGCAAAGGAAACCATCAATAAAACAAAAAGGCATCCTACTAAATGGAACAAGATGTTTGTCAATGATATATCTGATAAGAGGTTAATATCCAAAATTTGTAAAAAACTTAACACCAAAAATACAAACAACTCAATTAAAAACTGGGCAGAGGACATGAAGAGACATTTTTCTAAAGAGGACATGGAGATGGCCAACAGACATGAAAAAATGCTCAACCTCACGAATCATTAGAGAAATGCAAATAAAAACTACAATGAGATACCACCTCACCCCAGTCCAAATGGCTATAATCAATAAATCAACAAACAACAAGTGTTGGTGAGAATGTGGAGAAAAGTGATCCCTCATGCACTGCGGGTGGTATTGCAGATTGGTGCAGCCACTTATGGAAATCAGTATGGAGGTATCTCAAAAAACTGGAAATGGAATTACCTTATGACCCAGCAATTCCACTCCTAGGTTTCTATCCAGAGAAATCCAAAACACTAATTCGAAAAAATGTATGCACCCCTATGTTTATTGCAGCACTATTCACAATAGCCAAGACATAGAAACAACCGAAATGTCCATCAATAGATGATTGGATGAAGAAACTGTGGTACATTTATACAACAGCTTTTACTCGGCTGTAAAGAAGAATGCAGTCTTACCATTTGCAATGATATAGATGGAACTAGAGAATATTATGCTAAATGAAATATGTCAGATGGAAAAAAACAAATATCATATGATCTCACTTATGTGTGGAATCTAAAGAATAGAATAAATAAACAAACTAATCAGAAACAGTCTCAGAGATATAGAGGAAAAACTGAGGGTTGCTAGATAGGGGGTGGGGGTTGGGATGAGGGAGAAGGTGAGGGGATTAGAAAGCACAGTTGGTAACCACAAGATTGCCACGCGGCTACAAAAGACAGTTTGGGGAATATAATCAATGTAAAGATTTTGTAGGGTATCCGATGGGCATTTGTCTTATTAGGGAGACCACTTCAGGGTCCGTGTAGATGCCCAATCACTGTGCTGTACAACCTGAAGCTGAAGCTGAATAATAATATCAAATATATATATATATATATATATATATATATATATATATATATATATATAGACAAGAACTGGAGTATAGCATGAGGAATAGAGACAGTGGAAATGTAATGGCTATATGTGATGTCAGAGGGGTAGTAGATTAGGAGAGAGGGTTTATCACTTTGTGAGGGATATAAATGTCTATTTCATTGTTTTGTATACCTGAAGCTCAAAAAAAATCCAAGTAGAAATTCTGGAGCTGAAGAACTCAATAAAAGAGATGAAGAATCAAATAGCAAGCTTAGGAAATCAAGCTGACCAGACAGAGGAAACAATTAGTGATATCAAAGATAGAAATCTGGAAATGATGGAGATGAAAGACGAGAGAGACTTAAAAGTTAAAAGAAATAAATTTAAAAAAATAAAAAACAAATTAAAAACAACTTTACAAGAACTATCAGACTCGATCAGAAAGAACCATGTAAGAATAATGGGTAAAGCAGAAAAGGAAGACAGGGAGAAGGGAACAGAGAGCTTATTCAAACAAATAGTCAAGGAGAACTTCCTAAACCAATGGAAAGAACTGGATCCTGAATCCAAGAAGCAAGCAGAACACCTAATTACCTCAATCCTAACAGGCCTTCTTTAAGGCACATTATATTGAAGCTGTCAAAAAGTAATGACAAAGAAAACATTCTCAAAGCAGCAAAGGAAAAGAAGATGGTACCCTACAAAGGAAAGCCCATTAGATAATCCTCAAATTTTTCAGCAGAAACTACAAGCAAAGAGGGAGTGGAATCAAACACTCAAACTAATGAAAGAAAAATTACCAAGAATAATATATCTATGAAAGTTATCCCTTTGATATGAAAGAGGAATCAAGATCTTTCCAGACACACAGAAGCTGAGAGAACAAGGCCTGCATTACAAGAAATACTGAAGGGGGTTTTTCTACCAGAAACAAAAAGACAAAGGATACAACACTATGAGTAAGATGACAGACAGAAGCAGGAAATGGCAATCCCTATTCAGAATAGGGCATTGTATACTTAAATATAGAGATTAAAGCAGGTGAAAACATAAAAGAAAAAGAGAAGACAATTGGTACTGCAATTCAAAATTCAACTGACAGCATAAATGGGATAATTTGTGATAACAAAAATTAAAGGGGTGCGAGGTAAAGGTCTGAATTTGCAAAAGGAAATGGAGATAAGAAGCATGCAGAAGAAAAAGGAGTACTGTATATATGAAACTTTCTTTTACATAAGCATAAAGAAAAAAGTCCAGTATTAGGTGGCTTCACTAGTGAGTTCTACCAAACATTCACAGATGATTTAATACCTATCCTTATATTCTTCCAAACAATTGAAGATGAAGCAATACTTCCCATCTCATTTTATGAGGCCAACATTATCCTGACACCAAAACACAGGAAGGATAACACCAAAAAAGAAAACTACAGACAAATATATGAATACAGATGAAAAAATCCTAAACAAAATACTAGCAAATCAATACATCACAATCAACTGGGGTTCTCCAGGAACACAAGGATCGTTCAACATATGCAAATCGATCAAATTATTTTTGTAATTTCAACCATATGAAAAGATAAAATACTGCCATTTGCGACATGAATAGATCTTGAAATTATTATGTTAAGTGAAATAAGTAAAAAAGTCAAGAACCATATGATTTCACTCATATGTGGGACATAAAACTGAAAGCAACAAACGAACAAGACAAGCAAACATAAACTCATGTACACAGACAACAGTTCAGTGGTTAACAAAGAATAAGGGTGGAGGGGGATAGAAGAGGGTAAAGAGGTCAATATATGGTGATGGAAGAACTGACTCTGGGTGGTGAACACACAATGCAATATTTACATGATGTATTATAGAATTATATTCTTGAAACCTATATAGTTTTACTAACCAACATCACTCCAATAAATTTAATTTAAAGAGGCCATGCTGAATGTGTGTTGTATGACTTTCAAATAAATGACAAATTTTCCTGTCATTTGGTCCATTTTTCTATAATTAGAAAATTCTTCCTAACTTTCTTCCCTCTTGCTATCCTCCATTCAAAAATTCAGGGATTTAATAATACCTGAAAAGACAAGGCTTTATTACTGCCATTTTTGGTAAAGTTGCATAAAACAAAGCTAGAGCTGAAATAAATTACAGGTAACTCGTGTATAACAGCGGCTGTTATGTTCCTAAAAATGTTGTGTTATGTGAATCCATGTTATATGAAATGAGCTAGTACAAAAAAGAGGGTTATGCTCCAAAAGTTAAAAAAAAACTTATATTTTTATAATTAAGAAAAAATATATTAAAGCAATTTTCACCAAAAATGTAACATTAATATATATTAAATAATATTTTCTTCATCATCATTACTAAGTTTTTATTATGTTCCATGTTGTTCGGGGATTTCCCTAATTTAGAATGAGATATTTTTTGCTCTTAAAAGCTCTTATTACACTCCGTGTTGTTCGGTCATTTCTCTAATTCTCAAACCGTTTTAGAATGAAACCGTGTTCTAGGATACCATGTTATATGAGGTGTTTTCAGTTTGTCCGTTAAAAAAAAAATGAATAAATATTTAGCAATTGCTTGTCTTACGGGTGAGGTAATGTTTATACTGTTTGTTGGGATTCCAGGGCAAAAGATAATATATACACAAGAGGTCTGATTACTGGGGTTGTGGAGAGGTCAAGAGGGAAGCAGGCAGGTGATAGGAAAACCACAAGAAGATTCTCACCTGCTTAGCAACCTGTTCACAGACCAGGCTTTTCTGTCATCTGATTTCAGCAGAGTTGTTCAGTTGAAGGTACTGTCAGGATTGTGTACAGGAAAACTGACATTTTATGATCCAGCATAAAAAAGTGGAAGATGAAACTATTAAAAACATGCCTCTCAGGCACAGGTATGTATCACAGATCACATGTCATTTATTAAATTCCTTTTGTTATTAAAAGGCCTTTGAAGCAGAAATTACCCCCCCACACACACTACAGAACACTTATCTTTTAAATTTAGCTATCACGTTTGTCAGTTGCCTTGTAGTAATAAGTCATGTTTTACTTTCAGGTTATTTTTTATAAACTGAGAAACTATAGACCAGTCTCCCTTATGAATGTTGTTGCAAATTCTAAGTAAAATATTAGCAAACTGAGTTCAATAATATGTGTAGTATATTGCATTGTTTTTTACAAAATATTTTAATGCCTCTCCTTTGCAGTGCCCTTCTCTATGGGAAGTGTATACGTCCCTGCCTTGTTGAACTTAGGTGTGACCATGTGATTTGTGTTGGCCAATGAATTGTGAGTGGAAGTGACATCCAAGACTTCCGAGTAAACATTTTAATTGCCAGCGCTTGATTCACCATGTCCTCTTCTATCTCTTACCAAAGATCCATAATGTTCCAGATGTGTGTAGCAGAGCTGCCGCTGATCCATAATGGAATATGTAGTATGAATGAGAAAAAACCCTCATTATCCCTTACGATTGGGGGCCATTTGTTACTCCTAGTCTATCTTATTAACAGTGACTAAGGCGGGTTTATTCCAGGAATGCAAGGGTGGTTCAATATTAGGAAATGCATTAATAGAACTAAGGAGGAAAATTATATGATCATTTTTATAGATACTGAAAGGTGTTTGGCAAAAATTAAGTATTCATATTAAAAACTATCAATTAAATGAGAATTAATGGATAATTTATAAGATATCTGTAAATATATACATATATTTCCAAAGCCAGCATCTTACTCAATTGGGAAACTACTAGATGTTTTGCCATTCAAGTTAGAAGCAAGATAAGGATGCACTCTATCTACTACTATTTTAACATTGTATTGTATCCAATGCAATTAGCAAAAAATAAAGTCAAGAGGCCTAAAAATTAGGAAGAGAAAAGCAATTACTCTTTATGTAAATGCTATGATTATATATTTTGCAAAACCCAAAAGAATCTGTGGGAAACTGCAGAGAATTTAGTAAATAGAGGATGTAAGAGTAATGTATAGAAACAGTATTTTTCACATATACAAATAATGACCAATCAGAAGAAGTAATAGAGAGCAGACCCTACTTGTAATAGCAAAACTGAAGCATAACAAAAACTACTTAGGAAAAAACTTAGCATGAAATCTGCAAAACTTATGTGAGAAGTGTTAAAACACACTACTGAAAGATATTAAAGTAGAACTGGACAAATGGAGAGCAATAATATTTCATGGTGTCAGTTGTTCCAGAGTTAATGCGAAACCAATAAAAATATCATAACAAAATGTGATATGTCCATACAACGGAATATTATTTGGCCATGAAGGACTGAAGCACTCATTAGGGATTTTTAAAAACTAGACAAGGTAATTATAAATTCATTTGAAAGAATAAATAAGCAAAGGAAGAGCAGGGAAGGAGGGCTAGTCTTATCAGACACTAAAACATTTATTAAAAAAATAATGAAGTTCTGGCACATGAAGAGACAATGCAATGCCACAGGATAGAAAAATACACAAGTGCATATGAAAATCTGGTTAAGGTAATGGCAACATCTAAATTGAGGGGGGGGAGAGAAGACTTGAAAAATGATGTTAGAACAGCCAGATAGTTATATGCAAAAAGATTAAATTGCTCACCATAAAAATTCCAAATTGATCAAAAATCTAAATGTAAAATAAAACCATATAAGCACTAGCAAAAATAATATGGGTGGATTTTTTTTTTATAACCTGGAAGTGGAGAAATTTTCCTAACATTAGAAATAATAAGGTGAATTGATAAATTTCACCACACAAAACCAGATTTCTGCATATATAAAAATACTAAAAGGAAAGAAAAAATCAAGTGATAAACTGGGGGAAATATTTGCAATTTAAATCATTAAAGTTAATATCCTTAATTTGTAAAGAGCAAAAAATTGAGGAAAACCGTAACCCAATAGAAAAATGGACAAAAGTTATTAATGCATTCACAGAAAAGAAATAAAAGTGAACATATTGAAAAATGCTCAACCTCACTCTTTAAAAGAGTGTAAATTAAAACTATAGGAAGATATCATTTTTCTTCTAGCAAATTGGCAATGATCCCTAAATTTGAGAACCTATTTTCTTGACAGGCTTTGGGGAAACAGGAACTCTTAAATTGCTGCTGGTGACACAAAATGATACAACTACTGTGGAGGGGAACTTGATAATATTTAGAAAATTGTCATGTACATTTATTATTTAACCCACAATCCCACGTCTAAGACTCTATCCCAAAGATACACTCCAAAAATACAAAATGCATTTATATGAGATTATTCAATTCAGTACTATTTGTAATAGCAAAAAACTGGCAAAAATTAAGGTTACATTTACACACAATGAGAAGCACCCATCTTAAAGTGTACAATTCTTTGATTTTTACAAATGCTTGCACCCATGTAATCCATACTCCTATGAAGATAGCAATCATTCCACCCATTGTCCCAGAAAATTACCTTGGGCTCCTTTTTAGTAAAGTCCTTGCTCCTGTTCTGCCCATGAAGGGAACCTTGTGTTGACTTTTCACCATAAATTTATTTTTGGTGTTTGGAATTTGCTTTAAAGCATTCCACGTGCTGGTGAATTTAGATGACAAAATTGTAAATGTTGAAGCTGTTTGATGGATACATGGGGGTTTCTTCTACTGTGTTCTTGTGTGAATTTTTGACTGTCCATTTTTGATGTTAAGTAATTTTCAGTGTTAGTTCAGGGTTAGTCACATTTACTGAGTAATGAGGTCACTAAAACTCTCTTTATGAATCCTTATGATAAACCTTGAATTTTCAAAGTGATATATTAGACAAGCATCGGGACAGCTGAGATAAAACTTCTTCCTTCTCCCCAACATCCACATAGCCTCTGCCTCCCCAGGCTTTTTTCACAAAGCAAGCAATTTCATCTAAGTCAGGGAGGAAATTATGGCAGGGATTTGCTTTAATATGGTGCTATACAAAATAATTTGAGAAATTAGATAAGCAAATTTACTTTTAATAATAACAAATCAAAGAAGGAGGCTTTAAATGTTAAGCATTTAAAAATATACAAAAAAATTGGAAACAGCCCAAATGTCCATCAACAGGTGATAGATAAACAAAATGTGATATGTCCATACAATGGAATATTATTTGGCCATGAAGGAGTGAAGCACTGACACACGCTAAAATGTGAATAAACCTTGAAAGCACAATGCTCAGTGAGAGAAGCTAGACACAAAAGAACACATAGTGTGTGATTTCTTTTATGTGAAATGTCCAAAACAGGCAAATCCACTGAGACAGAAAGTGGGTTAATGATTGCCAGGGACTAGGGGGAAAAAATGGGGAGTCACTGCTAGTGGGGGCAGGACTTCTTTTGGGGATGATGGAATGTTCTGGAAATACAGGTGCTGGTTGGATAATACTCTGAATGTACTAAAAAAAACCACTGAATTATACATTTAAAAAGGGTAAATTATATCTCAATAAAGATATTATAAAAATTGTTTTAAAACCAAAAAATAAATTAAATATACAATAAGTAATAATTCCAAACTACTTGTCACAAACGTCTGTACTTATTTACCCAATAATACCTTATCAAGCTGGGTGGCAGATTTCTTTAGTTATATATGACAGTTTTTTTTCTTCCCGATTTCAGCTGGATGATTTAAATGAGGATAAGAAAGTTACAATATAATTAGGAAGGATATTTTTAAAAGAAAACTTCTAAGAGAATTAAACCACTCTTTGAAAAAATATATGATACTTAAGGCCACTAGCATTTCAAAGGGAAACACATTTTCTGCTTCTATTAAACACATGGGATAAAGGAAGGCAGCTAAGACCGTTGCAAAATTAAAACCATTGAGTTAAAACTTAGTATTTCACCCCCACAAAAGGAACTTGGAAGCAAAGCCTAGTTAGTCTGGGAGTCATTTGCTGAAGCTTTAATGTTAAAGATGATCCTACTGTGTATTAGGTTTGCTATCTAGAAAACAGAGAATTCACTGCTCGTGGGGAAAACTGAGCAAAAGCTGACGCTTTGAAAACACACTAGGGTTCCATATTTAGTGCACATGTTCCAGGGTGGTTCATGGGCATTGCTCTGAGACCCATTTGGAGAGTCTGAGTTATTTACTTCTTCACCAAGGGTTGGGTTCAGCACACTGGTGGTAAAAGTCTGGTGGACTGGTTGTTAGAATCTTGTGATCTTATTTTAACTAGAAAAAAAGGCATTTTTTAAAAAGCTAAATCACTTAATTTCTCTTTTATTGCTGTATTGGTCGGAATAAAAGTTCTCTCTTACCTATCTGTCATCTAAACAATTCCATATATAAAACTAAGAACTTAGATATCTTCCCTGAAAGATATTCATGTAGATGCCACTCTTAAATATAGAGAAACAGAAAGAAGGAAAATACAGTTGAACCTTAAACAACATGGTTTTGAACTGTATGGGTCCACTTTTACGTGGATCCTTTCCTTTCCTTTCCTTTCCTTTCCTTTCCTTTCCTTTCCTTTCCTTTCCTTTCCTTTCCTTTCCTTTCCTTTCCTTTCCTTTCCTTTCCTTTCCTTTCCTTTCCTTTCCTTTCCTTTCCTTTCCTTTCCTTTCCTTTCCTTTCCTTTCCTTTCCTCTTTCCTTTGCTTTCCCCTTTCCTTTCCTTTCCTTTCCTTTCCTTTCCTTTCCTTTCCTTTCCTTTCCTTTCCTTTCCTTTCCTTTCCTTTCCTTTCCTTTCCTTTCCTTTCCCCTTCCCTTCCCTTCCCTTCCCTTCCCTTCCCTTCCCTTCCCTTCCCTTCCCTTCCTTTCCCTTCCCTTCCCTTTCCTTTCCTTTCCTGTTTCAGGTGTACAAAACAATGTAATGGTTAGACATTTACACCCATCACAAAGTGATAACCCCCCTCCCCCAATCTACTACCCCTTGAACATCGTATACAGCTGTTACAATTTGACTGACTCTATTCCCTATGTTGTACTCCACATCCCGTGACTAGATATAAATGTAAATACAAACATATAGATATAAAATTATAGTTGACATTCAATAAATATTCAGCTTCAACTTCAGGTGTACAGAGCAGTGGACAGGCATCTATAGTGTTCATGAAGTGGTCTCCCTAATAAGACAAGTGTCCATCTTACACCCTACAAAATCATTACATTATCATACTCAAACTGCTCAAACTGTCTTTGATATCTTTGTGGCAATATTGTGGCTACCCAATTTATGCTTTCTAATCCCCTCACATTCACCCTCATCCCCGCTCCCCTCCCATCTAGCAACCATCAGTTTTTTTCTCTATATCTCTGAGACTATTTCTCATTTCTCTGTATAGAGACTATTTCTCTATATCTCTGAGACTAATTTCTCATTTATCCTGTTCTTTAGATTCCACGAATAAGTGAGATCATGTGCTATTTGTCTTTCTCCGTCTGACTTATTTTACTTAGCATACTGTTCTCTAGGTTTATCCATATCATTACACATGGTAAGATTTCATTCTTCTTTATGGCCAAGTTGTATAAATGTACCAAAATTTCTTAATCCAGTTGTCTACTGATGGCCATTTTGGTTGTTTCCATGTCTTGGCTATTGTGAATAGCGCTGCAATAAACAGAGGTGCATACATTTTTTTCAATTAGCATTTTTTTGATTTCTCTGGATAGATACCTAAGAGTGGAATTGTTGGATCATAAGGTAGTTCCATTTTCAGTTTTTTGAGATATCTTCACACTGAGTTCCATAGTGTCTTCACCAATCTGCAATCCCACCAATAGTGCACGAGGGTTCTCTTTTCTCCACATCCTCACCAGGATTTGTTGTTTGTCGATTTATTCATGATAGCCATTCTGACCTGAGTGAGTTGGTATCTCACTGTGGCTTTTATTTGCATTTCTCTAATGATTAGTGAGGTTGACCATTTTTTCATAGCTGTTGGCTATCTGTATGTCCTCTTTAGAAAAATGTCTCTTCATGTCCTCTGTCCATGTTTCAATTGGGTTGTTTGTTTTTTTCATTGTTGTTGAGTTGAATGAATTTTTTATAAATTTTAGATATAGCCCCTTATCAGATATATCATTGACAAATATCTTCTCCCGTTTAGTAGGATGCCTTTTTGTTTTATTGATGGTTTCCTTTGCTGTTAAAAAGCTTTTTAGTTTTGATGTAATCCCATATGTTTATTTTTACTTTTGCTTCCCTTGCCTGAAGGGATATATCAGTAAAAATATTACTAAGGGTAATGTCTGCAAATTTACTTCCTGTGTTTTCTTCTAGGAGTTTTATGGTTTCAGATCTTACATTTAAGTCTTTAATCCATTTTGAATTTATTCTCATATATGGCGTCAGGAAGTGGTTCAGCTTCATTTTTTTGCATGTGTCTGTCCAGGTTTCCCAGCACCATTTATTGAATAGACTGTCTTTACCCCACCGTAAATTTTTGCTTTCATTATCATAGATTAAATGACCAGATAGGCATAGATTTATTTCTGGGCTCTCTATTCTGTTCCATTGATCTATGTGTCTGTTTTTATGCCAGTACCATGCTGTTTTTATTATTATAGCCTTGTAATATGATTTGATGTCACATACTGTGATACAGATCACTTTGTTCTTATTTCTCAGGATTGCTGTGGCTATTGGGGGTCTTTCATGGTTCCATGTAAATTTTAGGGTTATATGTTCTATTTCTGTGAAAAATGTCATTGGTAGTTTGATAAGTATTGTGTTGTATACATACATACACACATATCTATGTGTGTGTGTGTGTGTGTGTGTGTGTGTGTGTGTGTGTGTCTTAGATAGTATGGGCATTTTAACTATATTAATTCTTCCTATTCATGAGCATGGTATGTGTTTATGTGTTTCCATTTATTTTTATGTTCTTTAATTTCTCTCTTCAGTGTCTTACAATTTTCTGAGTACAGGTCTTTTACTTCTTTGGTTAAATTTATTCCCAAGTATTTTATTTGTTTTGAAGCAATTGTAAATGGGATTCTTTTCTTAATTTCTTCTTCTGATAGTTTATTATTGGTGTATACAAATACAGCTGATTTCTGAATATTAATTTTGTATCCTGCTACTTTACTAAATTCATTTATCAGTTCTAATAGTTTTGGGGTGGAGTCTTTGGGGTTCTCTCTATATAGTATTATGTCATCTGCATATAATGACAGTTTTACTTCGTCCTTTCCAATTTGGATTCCTTTTATTTCTTTTCCTTGTCTGATTGCTGTGGCTAGAACTTCCAGAACTATATCGAATAAAAGTGGTGAAAGTAGGCAATCTTATGTTGTTCCTGATCTTACCGGGAACGGTTTCAGCTTTTCCTCATTGAGTATGATGTTAGCTGTGTGTTTATCATATATGGCCTTTATTATGTTAAGATATGGTCCCTCTATTCCCACTTTGCTAAGAGTTTTTCTCATAAATGGCTGCTGGATTTTGTCAAATGCTTGTTCTGCATCTATTGATATGACCATATGATTTTTATTTTTCATTTTGTTAATTTGGTGTTTCACATTAATTGATTTGCGGATATTGAACCACCTTGCATACCAAAAGTGAATCCCACTTGATCATGTACATGATATTTTTAATGTGTTGCTGAATTCTGTTTGCTAATATTTGTTGAGAATTTTTGCATCTACGTTCATTAGAGATATCAGCCTGTATTTTTCTTTTCTTTTTTTCTTTTTTTGTAATGTCTTTGTCTGGTTTTGGGATGAGGGTGATAGTGGTCTTGTAGAAAGAATTTGGGAACCTCCACCCTTCTGGATTTTTTGGAATAGTTTGAGGAGAGTAGGTATTAATTCTTTTTGGAATGTTTGGTAAAATTTACCTGTAAATACATCTGATCCAGGGCTTTTGTTTGTTGGGAGCTTGTTGATTACTGATTCAATTATCCTGGTAGTGATCAATCTATTCAGATTTTCTGTTTCTTCTTGATTCAGCTTTGGAAGGCTGTATGCTTCTAGAAAATTATTCATTTCCTTCAGATTGTCTAATTTGTTGGCATATAGTTGCTAGCAATATTTTCTTAAAATTTTTTTTGTATTTCTGTGGTGTCTGTTCTCACTACTCCTTTTTCATTTTAGATTTTATTAATTTGGGAACTCTCTTTTTCTTGATGAGTCTGGCTAAAGGTTTGTCAATTTTGTTTATCTTTTCAAAAACACAGTTCTTGGTTTCATTGATATTTTGTATCTTTTTTTTTTGTCTCTATTTCATTTATTTCCACTCTGACCTATGTTATTTTCTTCCTTGTACTCCCTTTGAGTTTATTTTACTATTCTTTTTCCAGTACTCCTTAGGTATAAAGATAACCTGTTGATTTGAGATTTTTCTTGTTTCTTTAGGTGAGTCTGCATTGCTATGAATTTCTCTCTTAGGACTGCTTTCAGTGTGTCCCTTAGATTTTGGATTGTTGTGTTTTCATTTTCATTTGTTTCAAGGTATCTTTTTATTTCTTCCTTGGTTCATTGTTGACTCATTATTCAGTAACATGTTGTTCAGTCTCCATGTATTTGTGTGTTTTCCAGTTTTTTTTTCTTGTAATTGATTTCTAATTTCATAGCACTGTGGTCAGAGAAGATGCTTGATATGAGTTCAATTTTCTTAAATTTATTTAAACTTGTTTTGTGGCCTAACATGTGATCTATCTTGGAAAATGTTCCATATGCGCTTCAGAAGAATGTATATTCTGCAGCTTTGTTGTGAAATGCTCTAAAAATACTGATTAAATTCAACGAGTCTAGTGTGTTATTTAAGGCCACTGTTTCTGTATAAATGTTCTGTCTGGAGGATCTGTCCATTAGTGTCAATGGTGTGTTAGAAGTCCCCTACTATGATAGTGTTATTGTTGATCTCTGTCTTTATGTCAGTCAGTATCTGTTTTTTTATATTTAGGTGCTTCTATGTTGGGTGCATAGATGTTTACTAGGGTTACATCCTCTTGTTGGATTGATTGCTCCCTTTATTATGTAGTGTCCTTTTTTGTCTTTTATTATAGTCTTCGTTTTAAAGTCTATTTTGTCCTATATAAGAATTGCTACTCCAGATTTTTTCTTATTTCCATTTGCATGAAACATCTTATTCCACCCTTTACTTTCAGTTTGTGTGTGTGTTTTGATCTGAGGTGGGGCTCTTGTAGACAGCATATGCAAGGGTCTTGTTTTCTTATCCACTCAGCCACCCTATGTCTTTTGATTGGAGCATCAATCCATTTACATTTAATGTGGTTATTGATAGGAACATAGTTATTGCCATTTTTGTTATTTTATTTCTGGTCTTCATTTCTTGTTAGTTGGTTTTTCATCTTTCTTCTGCTTAAAGAAGCCCCTTTAACATTTCCTGTAATACTGGCTTGGTGGTAATTAATTCCTTTAGTTTATTCTTTTCTGGGAAGTTCTTGACCACTCCTTCAACTTTAAATGATAGCCTTGCTGGAAAGAGTAATCTATGTTATAGGCCTTTGTTTTTTTCATTATTTTGAATATTTTCTGCCACTCCCTGCAAAGTTTCTGTAGAAAATCAGCTGATAGTCTTAAGGGAGTTCCCTTGTAAGTAATTTGCTGTCTATTTCTTGCTACTTTTAGGATTCTCTTTGTGTTTTTAACCTTTGCCCTTTTAACTAAGATGTATCTTGGTGTGGGCCTGTTTGGGTTCATCTTGTTTGGAGCTCTCTGTGCTTCCTGGGCTTGTATGTCAATTTCCTTCACCAGGTTATGGAAGTTTTGGGTCATTATTTCTTCAAATATGTTCTTGATTCTCTGCTCTCTTCTTCTTCTGGTATTCCTATGATGTGCATGTTGTTGCACTTGATGTTATCCCTCACGTTTCTTAAACTATTTTCATTGGTTTTTATTCTTTTTATTTTTGTTCTCTGATTCAATGAAGTCTGCTCTTTGTCTTCTAAATCACTCATTCAATCCTCTGCTTCATCTAATCTGCTAGTGATTCCTTCTAGTGTATTTTTCCCTGCAGTTATTGTATTTTTTATTTCTGACTGGTTATTTTTAATGGTTTCTGTAGCCTTCTTTATGCTTCCTATCTCTTTGTTGAAATTCTTACTAAGTTCCTTCATCATTCTCATCAACATTGTTTTAAACTGTATCTGGTAGGTTGATTGCTTCCATTTCATTTAGTTCCATTTCTGGAGTTTTTTCTGTTCTTTTATTTTGGACATGTTTCTTTGTTTCCTCATTCTGGCTGTCTCTTTGTGTTTGTTTCTATGTATTAGATAGATCACCTATGTCTCTCAGTCTTTTCTGGGTGACCTTATGTAGTACGTGACCTTTGTATTTGACTTGCTCAGTTTCCCTAATGTCCAGTGCATGTGTTCCAGAGGTGTCTCTTATATTGTGGTTGTTCTGTTGTAGTTGAGCCTTGATTGCTTTTGGCTTGTCAGTGAGTGGGACTGGCTCCCAGGCTGAGCAGCTATAAGGATTTGTAATGTCCACAGTGCGTAAGATGCTGTGTGAGGGCTGACCCCTCAGTGGAGGCTTTACCCCTGAGGGCTTTTGTGTCTGTTGAGAATTCCCTTTGGGTGTGTCACTTGTAGGTCAAACCAGGTAATGTTCTGGTTTGGTCTGAAGCTGGACTTTGGGTGTGTTTATTCTTGTGCCTCTTGGGCAGGGTTCTTTTGCAGAGCGATTTCAGAACAAAACAAACCTACAAGGACAACAAAAAAAACCATATATACTCACACATAAAAATTACCCACAGCCAACACTCAACAGAAACAAAAATACTAAAAATACCAAAAAAGAAGTAAAAAATGACAACAACAACAACAAAAACAATACAGCCATATATGTTTCCTTCTTTTTTTCCCTTTTTCTTTCTCTTCTCTTTTCCTTGGTCTACTTTTCCTCCTTTTGTCTGTGTGTGTGTATATATATATATATATATATATATATATATATATATACACACACACACATATACACACACATATATTTGTCTGTATATATATACATATATGTCTGTATATCAATACATATATATGTCTGTATATATGTACATATATACATTTATGTATATGTATGTGTATACATATACATATATAAGTATATATATACATACATATATACATATATGTGTATATATATAAAATAAAAAGTTGTATCAGTCTTGGCTTAAGCCCACTAAGCTATCTCCAGGTAGTCCTCTGCTGTACAAAGACTTCTCTGCATTTTGTGGAGGCAGAGCCGGCCACCTGGTGTCCAAAGTGTCCCTGGCAATGCAGTTCTAGGTGTGTGTGGGGAGGGTATGAGGTGTGGTTGGTAGTTTTTATAAAATCAGTGCAGTTTCTGCTCTCACCTGCACAAATGTACGTAGAGCACCACAGCCAGACACTGGGAGGTGGGCTTCTTCTCTGTGAGCAGATCACCTAGGTCTTAGGGCACTTCTTCCGTGGGTGGATGTGAAGGGTATGAGACTTCTGAGCTGCTGAAAACTGAAACTATGGAAAGTGAAACCATAGATAAGGGGTGACTACTGCATGTGATTTGCATAAGATCTTACAGCTACTGGCAGAACAAAGGATAGAATCATTCAGCTTTCCTGATTGCTAGTCAAGGGCTTTTACCTCAGTAGATTCTACCTTCGGCTACATTTTAGTTAATGTCCATAACACAATAATTTTTTAAATTAAAATGTATTGGGGTGGCAATGGTTAGTAAAATTATATAGGTTTCAAGTGTATGATTCTATAACACATCACCTATATACCACATTGTGTGTTCACCACCCAGAGTGAGTTCTCCTTCCATCACCATATATTTGAACCCCCTTTACCTTCTTCCCCTTACTCTCTGGCAACTACTAAACTATTGTGTGATATGTGGGATATAAAACTGAAAGAAACAAAGGAACAAGGCAAACAAATAAAGAAACAAAAATTCATAAACACAATAATGTTTTAAAACTTAGTGTAACTTGATTTGGGATAGATTTTTAAAAAATAACTGGAGGATAAGTAACCTGACATTAGACTAGTACAGAGGTCAGCATACTGTGGCCTTGTTGTCTGTTTGGTAAATGAACTTTTATTGGAACATAGCTTATCCATTTACATTTGTCTACAGCTGCTAAAACTGCAGGGGTGAGTAATCGCAAGAGAGATCTCATGGCCTATACAGTCTAAAATTTTAACTTTTTATAATAGACTTGTATATATTTTGTAGTAAGTGATAAAATAGTATCTACATATATTTTATGTATTCATGACATACATTTTCCTTATTTTTTTCTATGTCTAGGCTGCCTAGCTCATCTGCCAACTTTTTCAAATTGTTGCACATCTCCAAAAATTGTTTCGATATACATATTGAAGAAAACCCACATAAAGCAGTGGGTATCAGAGGCAGCTCTGGGCTTTCATAAGACCTTATGAGATCTGGGAAGGATCCTTGTCTCCCTTCCCCCTTGCTTGAGCAAAGCTGCTGCTGACTCTTGCTGCTCCCTCTCACCTAATTGTGAGAGAGGTCATTAGAGCCATAAGATCAAGCTCTTTCTGCTCAGCTCAGGGAATTGTTTCACCACAAGAGACTGCCCCCCAGGGAGGTGTGTACCGCATTTTTGTCATCATGGGACTATATACTTCGGCTGTTTTGGGACAAATAATTTTGGTTTGAGGTAATTTTCTGACATAGTGAAAGAGTTTCACAGACCGTGTCTAAGACAATGCCACTTCCTTGTGTGTAATCAATAAAAGCCGTCAGTTGGTCCGATTCGGGGCTCCAGTCTTTCGAGGCTGCGAGACCCTTGGCTCTCTGAGATTTAACCACATTGAGTTTCTGCTCCTTTCTTAAAGCTTAACCCAAACCCGCCTCTTCTCACCTCCCCACAGCCTGTGTTGCGCTGGACGTGACACCTGGGGGTTGGCACGCTTTTTCTGTAAGGGGCCAGATAGTAACTATTTTAGACTGTATAGGCCATGAGATCTCTCTTGCAATTACTCACCCCTGCAGTTTTAGCAGCTGTAGACAAATGTAAATGGATGGGCTATGTTCCAATAAAAGTTCATTTACCAAACAGGCAACAAGGCCACAGTATGTTGACCTCTGTACTAGTCTAATATCAGGTTACTTATCCTCCAATTATTTTTTAAAAATTTATTCCAAATCAAGTTACACCAAGTTTTAAAAAATTATTGTGTCTATGAGTTTTTGTTTCTTTATTTGTTTGTCTTGTTCCTTTGTTGCTTTCAGTTTTATATCCCACATATCACACAATAGTTTAGTAGTTGCCAGAGAGTAAGGGGAAGAAGGTAAAGGGGGTTCAAATATATGGTGATGGAAGGAGAACTCACTCTGGGTGGTGAACACACAATGTGGTATATAGGTGATGTGTTATAGAATCATACACTTGAAACCTATATAATTTTACTAACCATTGCCACCCCAATACATTTTAATTTAAAAAATTATTGTGTTATGGACATTAACTAAAATGTAGCCGAAGGTAGAATCTACTGAGGTAAAAGCCCTTGACTAGCAATCAGGAAAGCTGAATGATTCTATCCTTTGTTCTGCCAGTAGCTGTAAGATCTTATGCAAATCACATGCAGTAGTCACCCCTTATCTATGGTTTCACTTTCCATAGTTTCAGTTAACCCGCAGTCAACTGTGGTCCAAAAATAATAAATGGAAAATTCCAGAAATAAACAATTCATTGCTAAATTGTGTGCTGTTCTGAGTAACATGGTGAAGTCCCTCGCCGTCTTACTCCATTCCACCTGGGACATGAATAATGTCTTTGCCCAGTGTATTCACGCTGTATATACCATTGGCCCATTAATCATTTAGAAGCTGGATCAGCACCAGCCTGGTGGCTCAGGCGGTTAGAGCTCCATGCTCCTAACTCGGATGGCTGCCGGTTTGATTCCCACATGGCCCAGTGGGCTCTCAACCACAAGGTTGCCGGTTCAACTCCTCGAGTCCCCGCAAGGGATGGTGGGCAGCGCCCCTTGCAACTAAGATTGAACATGGCACATTGAGCTGAGCTGCCGCTGAGCTCCGGGATGGCTCAGTTGGTTGGAATGCGTCCTCTCAACCACAAGGTTGCTGGAAACCATTGGCAAAATAAAGAGGCAATCAACTGAATGGGAGAAGAGTTTTGCAAACAACGCCTCTGATAAGGGGCTAATATCCAAAATATACAAGGAACTCATGCAACTCAACAACAAAAAACAAACAACCCAATTAAAAAATGGGCAGAGTACCTGAATAGACATTTCTCCAAAGAGGACATACAGATGGCCAATAGACATATGACAACATGCTGAACATAACAAATCATCAGAGAAATGCAAATACAAACCACAATGAGATATCACCTCACACTGATTAGAATGGCTATCATCAACAAGACAAATAATAACAAGTATTGCAGAGAGGCTGTGGAGAGAAAAAAAAACCCTCATACAATGTTGGTGGGAATGCAGACTGGTGCAGCCGTTATGGAAAGCAGTGTGGAGCTTCCTCAAAAATTTAAGAATTACCATATGATCCAGCAATCCCTCTCCTGGGTATCTACCAAAAAAAGTCTGAAAACATTTATCTGTAAAGATATATGTGTTCTAATGTTCATTGCAGCTTTATTTATGGTGGCCAAGACATGGAAACAACTAAAGTGTCCTTTGATAGGTGATTGGATAAAGAAGTTGTGGTATATATACACAATGGAATACTACTCTGCCATAAGAAAAGATAAAATAGTGCCATTTCTGACAAAATGGATGGATCTTGAGATTATTATGCTAAGTGAAATAAGTCAGACAGAAAAAGCAAGAACCATATGATTTCAAGTGTGATTTTAAAATGTATTTAGAATTAGTTTGTTGATACGTTGGTTAATCACCTGTCCACCTATATAAAATGTTGGTATCCTGGATCAGTGTTGCTTAGGCCTGTATGGACTAGGCCACACACCACCCTATTACATTACTAGCTGTAATTCACCTCTTGCCCAACATTCTCTAAATGAACTTCATAACTTTTCCTCTAATAAATTTTATTCCAAACTGAGTTTGGTTGAAAAAGTTTAAGAGATACCAGAATTAGCATCTGACTTTCCTCTATAACTACTAGAGAAATACATTTGCTCCTATTTTTCATGTGATAACAACACCAAAACACATTAAAACACAATTTTCCAATTAACAATTTTCCAATTAACTAAAACCACTTATTCATTTTGCATATTTCATAAAACTTTTTATCAAGCTAAAATATTATAATATTGGATTTTATTATAATTAAAACTAGATTTATAAACTGTATGAATAAACTCAAAAGTACTGTTTAGTCCTTTGTAACCTTGTTAAAAGAAAAAATTAACATCAACAGCCTTAGATAAGTTTATAGCTATATATGGTCAAGTATTGCGAAGGTTCTTCAAGTTTTATTTATATCATATAAACCAAAAAATGTCAAAATACCTTTACAAGCATAGGTGCTTCTAAAAAAGCACTGAACAATTCTAAATTCAAGGTACAAAAATAGCTAAAAATATGCAGCACAGTGCAAACAGCCAAGTAGTCAGCTAAAAGAAAACAGGTCTTTTTTTTTTTTTTTTTTTTTACAAATACAGCAATTATTTTGTCACGCAGGGGACCCTGCTCGCTGTACCATGTGTCATGCAGGATGTCGGGGGAGTGGTGGTCTTAGCTCCCACTCCCCACATAAGAACACAGGATTTGGCTAGGCCATAAAGGAACACCCACGGAGCCATAGGTAGGGGAGTCACACCACTATAGTCCAACTGGAGGCTGGATTCACACAAAGTGCGACCTGCTGTCCACCTTTCTGCCAACCGACCGACTCTTTCCTCGACTCCCCTCGACTCGACTCCCCAGGGCAGCCATGGCATTTATATTAGAGGCCAATGGCTCACTCGTTACAGCGTGTGATACATCAATCACAGTTGATGGCCATTCACTACCTGAGCCAGCACCCTTCCACGTGAGGCCAAGAGCCTGGAAACTGCACTCCTGGCTCTGTCCCAACATATATTAAATATATTTATTATGAATGCGATATAAAATGGTTTAGGAAAAATCTGAATGTTTTCCAAGTGATTCTTATTTTAAAACTGGAAAAATTTATCAAATATAAAAATGAGTAATTCAATAGTGTGTTATTTTATTTCACTTCTGTCCTATTTTTGTCACAGAGATATTTTTTAAAAAATTACCTAAAATTGTGTTTTACCTTTTTCAAGACCTGAGGCTTACATTGTAACTATGGGGGATCACTGAAAACTTTGTCATTGTGGCAGATTTTCCTCTTCCTTTTCATAGAGCTTGTTTAGAAATGCTAGTTCCTAAGAAACTGTGTAAATAAAGCCAATTTAGTGAGAAAACAGTGCAACGTGATGGTTCAAGTTGCCTAAATAACTGACTCTGATGGTATATGAACAATATCAGGGGCTCTGACACTCACCTGCAAGGCTGGGTATGATTACAGACCATGTGTGTAAACGTCTAACACAGTATACTGCACCAACTTAAAAATCGGTGGTTTTAGGCCCTGTCATTGTCATAATGTTGACATTTGAGAAGTCACATGCTAGGAAGAGAGTATTGTGCGATACCCTAAGCAGGCTGAAGGGATGGGTCTGAGGTGTTCACAGTACAAAGTACACCCAAGGGCATGGAGTGTATACACAGTATACAGGTGGTAGACAAGTTGTGTTCAAAAATTTAACACCATGAGCCTAATAAAAGATAAATAAGCACTCTCAGATTTTTAGAAATCTCTTCATTTTCTTATTTACTTATTTTGTCATTCAAATTTATCTTATATACATTTCAGTGCACAACATAGTGGTTAGACATTTATATAATTTAAGAAGTGATCTCCCTGACTAGCCTAGTACCCACCTGGCACTATGCACAGTGATTACCATATTATGACTATATTCTCTATGCTATACTTTACATCCCCATGACTATTTTGTAACTTCCAATTTGCACTTTTTAATCCCTTCAACTTTTCACCCTGCCTCCAAACCCCTCCCATCTATCACTCTGATAAATCTAATACCCATCTGACACAATAGCTATTACAATATTGCTGACTATATTCCTTATGCTATACCCTACATCTCCATGACTACTGTGTAACAACCAATTTGTACTTCTTAATCCCTTTCCCTTTTTCACCCAAGCCCAAATTGCTTCCCAGCTGGCCACCATCAAAATGCTCTCTGTATCAATAAGTTTGTTTCTGTTTCATTTATTTTTTTCTTTAGATTCCACATATAAGTGAAATCACATTGCATTTGTCTCTCTCTGTCTGACATACTCCACTAGGAACAATATCTTCCAGGTTCATCCATACTGCCGCAGATGGCAAGAACCCATTCCCTTCCCTGACTGAGCAATATTCCATTGTGTGTATGTACCACCTCCTCTTTATCCATTCATCCATTAACTAATATCCAGGCTGCCTCCACATCTTGGCTATTGTAAACAATGTTACAATGGACATATGAATGCATATGTGCCCTTGAAGTAGTGTCATGCAGGGTGGCATGTGGGGTCTCAGCTCCCGCTCCCTGCATAAGAACGCAGGATATGGTGAGGCCAAAAAGGAACACCATGGAGCCATAGATAGAGGAGTCATACCATTATACTCTCTCTGGCGGTTGGGGTGGAAACATAGGAAGCAGGAGCCACATTATCTGCAACCTGCCGTCCACTTCTCTCTGCCAACAGACCTCACTTGCTAGCTGCAATTAACTGTGCTAAATAACAACAATCCACTCTTGCTAGCTCAGCCACCATCTTCTTGCTAGCCCCCATTTGCTGCTAGCATAGCCACGGCAGTTATATTAGTGGCCAATGGCTCACTGGTTATAGCTGACTGCCATCCAATCACAGTTGATGGCCATTTAGTACCTGAGCCAGCACCTTTCCACATGAGCCCGAGAGCCTGGAAACTGGACTCCTGTCTCTGTCACCACAAGTAGTATCCTGGGTTTCTTCAGATAAATGCCGAGAAGCGGGATCACTTCTTTGTCTCGTTTCAAAGTGTATTTTGTTTGGTATATGTGTTGCTAGCTCAGCTTTTTGTTTGTTTCTGTTTCCATTTTCATGAAATATATTTTTCCATCTCTTTACTTTGTGTGTGCCTTTCAAACTGAAGTGAGTCTCTTGTAGGCAGCATATGTAAGGATCTTGCTTTCTTATCCATTCAGCCACCCTTTCTTTTGATTGGATCATTTAATCCATTTACACTTAAAGTAATTGTTCATAGATATATAGTTATTTCCATTTTATTATTCATATTTTTGATCTTCTTTGTTTCCTCCTGCTGCTTCTTAAAGATGTCCCTCTAACATTTCTTGTAATATTGGTTTGGTGTTAATGAACTACTTTACCTTTTTTTTTCCTTTTTGTCTGGGAACTCTTTACCTGTCCTTCGAATCTAAATGATAGTTTTGTTGGGGTGAGTAATCTTGGTTGTAGGTCCTTGCTTTTCATCACTTTGAATACTTTTGCAAATCCCTTCTGGCCTGTTAGGTTTCTGTTGAGAAATCTGCTGATAGTTACCTCCTTTGTAGGTAACTAACTGCTTTTCTCTGGCTACTTTTAAGATTCTCTCTTTCTTTAAACTTTGGCATTTTAATTATGATGTGTCTTGGTGTGGACCTCTTTGGGTTCGTCTTGTTTGGGTTTCTCTGTAATTCCTGGGTTTGTATGCCTATTTTCTTCACCAGGTTAAGGACATTTTCTGTCATTATTCCTCTTCCTCCTCCTCCTTTTCCTTTTTTTCCTCTTTCTCCTCCTCCACCTTCTTCTATTAGTTTCAGGTGTACAAAACAACATAATGATTAGACATTTACATCCCTCACACAGTGATAACCCCCTCAAGTCTACTACCCCTCTGACATTGTACATAGCTATTACAATACCATTGACTATATTCCATATGATGTACTTTATATCCTGTGAATATATATATATATATATATATATATATATGTATGTATTTGACATTCAATATTATTTTATATTAGTATATTAGTTTCAGGTGTACAGGCCAGTGGTCAGGCATTTATATAATCTATGAAGTGACCCCCCGATAAGTCCAATACCCATCTGGTACCCTACATAATCTTTACAACATTTTTGTTATATTCCCCATACTGTATTTCACATCCCTGTGACTATTTTGTGACTACGAATTTGTACTTTCTAATCCCTTCGCTTTCTCCCCCATCCCTGAATCCCTCCCTTCTAGCAATCATCAGATTTTTCTCTGTATATCTGAGTCTATTTCTGTTTTGTTTGCTTATTTATTCTGTTATTTAGATTCCACATATAAGTGAAATCATGTAGTATTTGTCTTTCTCGGTCTGACTTATATCACTAAGCATAATATTCTCTAGGTCCATCCATGTTGTTGCAAATAGTAAGATTTCATTGTTTATGGCAGAGTAATACTCCATTGTATAAATATACCACAATTTCTTTCTCTAATCATGTATTGATTGTCATTTTGATTGTTTCCATATCTTGGCTATTGTGAATAGCACTGCAGTAAGCATAGGGGTACATATATATTTTTTGAGTTAGTGTTTTGGATTTCTTTGGGTAAATACCCAGGAATGGAATTGCTGGGTCATAAGGTGGTTTTATTTTTTATTTTTGAAGGAAACTCCATACTGTTTTCCATAGTGGCTGCACCAATTTGCAGTCCCATCAAGAGTGCATGACAGTTCACTTTTCTTCACATCCTCACCAACACTTGTTTGTTGATTTATTGACGATAGCCATTGTGTTGGAGTGAGGTGCATTTCTCTGATGACTAGTGACATTGAGCATCTTTTCATATATCTATTGGTCATCTGTGTGTATTCTTTGGAGAAATGTCTATTCAGGTCCTCTGTTTTTTAATCAAATTTTTTGTGGGTTTTCTTGGTGTTGAGTTGTATGAGTTTTTAAAAAATAAATTTCGGATATTAACCCTTATCAGACATATCATTGGCAAATATCTTCTCTTATTCAGTAGGATGTCTTTTCATTTTGTTGATGGTTTCCTTTGCTGTGAAAAAAATTTTAGTTTGATGTAGTCCCATTTGTTTATTTTTTCTTTTGTTTCCCTTGTCCAAAAGGTTATATCAGTAAATATATTACTAAGAGTAATGTATGAGAGTTTACTTCCTATATTTTCTTCTAGGAGTTTGATAGTTTTGGAGCTTACATTTAAGTCTTTAATCTATTTTGAGTTTATTCTTTAATGTGGTGTAAGAAAGTGGTCCAGTTTCATATTTTTGCATGTATCTGTCCAGTATTCCCAGCACCATTTATTAAATAGACTCTCTTTACCCCAATGTAAATTCTTGCTTTGTCATAAATTAAATGACCATATAGGCAAGCATTTATTTCTGGGTTCTCTATTCTTTTGCATTGATTTATGTTTCTGTTTTTATGCCAATACCATACTGTTTTGATTACTATAGGGTTGTAGTATAATTTGATATCAGGTAGCACGATACCTCCCACTTTGTTTTTATTTCTCAGGATTGATGTGGCTATTCAGGGTCTTTTATGGTTCCATATAAATTTTAGGATTATTTGTTCTAGTTCTATGAAAAGTGTCCTTGATAGTTTGATAGGGATTGCATTGAATATATATATTGCTTTGCATAATATGGATATTTTAACTATATTAATTCTTTCTATACATGAGCATGTTTCTGTTTATGTATATCTGTAATTTCTCTCTTCAATGTCTTGTAATTTTTTGAGTACAAGACTTCTACTTCTTTGGTTGAACTTATTCCCAAGGATTGTTTTGATGCAATTTTAAATGGGAATGTTTTCTTAATTTGTCTTTCTGATAGTTCATTATTGGTGTATAATATGCAACCGATTTCTGAATACTAATTTTGTATCCTACTTTACTAAATTAATTTATGAATTCTAATAGTTTGGGGTTCTCTGTATATAGTATCATGTCACTTGCAAATAATGACAATTTTACTTCCTCCTTTCCAATTTGGATGCCTTTTATTTCTTTTTCTTCTCTGATTGCTACGGCTAGAACTTCCAGTACTATAGTGAATAAAAGTGGTGAAAGTGAAAGTGGTCATCCTTTTTTTATAGTATGGTTCCTGATCTTAAGGGGAATGCTTTTAGCTTTTACTCATTGTCTGTGATGTTAGCTCTGGGTTTGTCATATATGGACTTTATTATTTTGAGATACGTTCCCTCTATTCCCACTTTCCTGTGAGTTTCTATCATAAATCGGTGCTGGATATTGTCAAATACTTTTTCTGCAACTATTGGTATGACTATATGATTTTTATTTTCCATTTTGTTAATGTGATGTTTCACCTTAATTGGTTTGCCGATATTGAACCAACCTTTCATATCAGAAATGAATCCCACTTGTTCGTGGTGTATGATATTTTTAATGCATTGCTGAATTTGGTTTGCTAATATTTTGTTGAGGATTTTTGCATCTATGTTCATTAGGGATATCGGCCGATAAATTTTTTTCATGTGTTTGTTTGGCTTTGAAATCATAGTAATGGTGACCTCATAAAATGAGCTTGGGAGCCTTCCCTCCTCATGGAGTTTTTTTGAATAGTTTGAGAATAGGTGTTAATTCTTTTTTGAAATATTTGGTAAAATTCACCTGTGAAGCCATCTGGTCCAGGACTTTTGCTTGTTAGGAGCTTGTTGATTACTGATTCTTTTCTTCCCCACCCCCTTTCTTCTGCCTCCCCCCACACTCCTGTTTAAGCCATTGTTTCCCAGTCTAGTTGTGTAGGACATAGCTCCCTGGCCCATGCTGATATTATGAGTCTTATGCTCTCCTCACAGTCGGTCGCCAGTCGTTGGTCAGAAGCTCACAGCAGCTCACGGCAACTGTTGCCGGCTGCAGGATCCTCATGATGGCTGCAGGCTATTCACGCTGTCTGCCAGAAACTTAAGTTGGCCACCGGCCACCAATGGCAGCACACAGCAGCCCACAGCTGCGCCAGCTGCTCACAGCAGCCCAGCTCCAGGGAGAGCCGTTGGTCACAATCTTAGGTGTAGGGGGCGCAGCTCACTGGCCCATGTGGGAATCTAACTGGCAGACTTCGGCATTAGGAGCACGGTGCTCCAACCGCCTGAGTCACCGGGCCAGACCAGATTCTTTTCTCTTGGTAGTAATCAATCTGTTCATATTTTCTGTTTCTTCTGAATTTGACCTCAGAAGTTTGCATGCTTCTAGGAATTTGTTTATTTCTTTTAGGTTGTCTAATTTGTTGGCATATAGTTGCTCTTACTATTTTCTTAAAATTTTTTGTATTTCTGTGGAGTCAGTTTTCACTTCTCTTTCATTTTTGATTTTATTTATTCAGGTTCTCTTTTTTTTCTTGATGACTCTACTTAAAGATTTGTCAATTTTGTTATTTTGTTTATCTTTCAAAACAACCAGCTCCTGGTTTCACAGGTTTTTTTTTGGTCTCTATTTCATGTATTTCTCCTCTGACCTATATTATTTCCTTACTTGCACTCACTTTGGGCTTATGTTGTTGTTGTTTTTTTTTTTCCCAACTCCCTTAAGTGTAAAGATAGATTGTTCATTTGAGATATATCTTGTTTCTTTAGGCAAGGCTGCATTGCTATGAATTTACCTCTTAGGACTGCTTTTTCTGTGTCCCATAGATTTTGGGTCATTGTGTTTTATTTTCATTTGTCTCAAGGTATCTTTTGTGTGTGTGTGTGTGTGTGTGTGTGTCTGTGTGTGTGTGTGTGTGTGTTTTGTCATTTTAATTCTTTTTTTAATTAAATTTATTGGGGTGACAATTTGTTAGTAAATTTACATAGATTTCAGGTGTACAATTCTGTATTACATCATCTATAAATCCCACTGTGTGTTCACCACCCAGAGTCAGTTCTCCTTCCATCACCATATATTTGATCCCCCTTACCCTCATCTCCCACTCCCCAACCCCCTTACCTTTTGGTAACCACTAAACTATTGTCTGTGTCTATGAGTTTTTCTTTCTCATTTGTTTGTCTTGTTCTTTTGTTGTTTTTGGTTCATATACCACATGTCAGTGAAATTATATGGTTCTCTGCATTTTCTGTCTGACTTATTTCACTTAGCATTATACTCTCAAGGTCCATCCATGTTGTCACAAATGTTCCTATATCATGTTTTCTTACTGCCGAATAGTATTCCATTGTGTATATATATCACAACTTCCTTATCCATTCATCTATCGAAGGACATTTTGGTTGTTTCCATGTCTTGGCCACCGTAAACAAAGCTGCAATGAACATTGGAGTACATGTGTCTTTATGTGTAAATGTTTTCGGGCTTTTTGGGTAGATACCCAGGAGAGCGATTGCTGGGTCATATGGTAATTCTATTCATAATTTTTTGAGGAACCTCCACACTGCCTTCCATAACAGCTGCACCAGTCTGCATTCCCACAAGCATTGTATAAGTGTTCCTTTTTCTCCACAGCCAGTCCAGCACTTGTTACTATTTGTCTTGTTGATGATAGCCATTCTGACTGGGGTGAGGTGATATCTCATTGTGGTTTCTATTTGCATTTCTCTGATACTTAGCGATGTTGTGTATTTTTTTCATATGTCTATTTGCCATTTGTATGTCCTCTCTGGAGAAATGTCTCTTCAGGTCCTCTGTCCATTTTTCAATTGGGCTGTTTTTGTTGTTGTTGTTGTTGAGTTTCATGAGTTCCTTGTATATTTTGGATGTTAGCCCCTATCAGAGGCACTGTTTGCAAAAATCTTCTCCCATTCAGTTGGTTGCCTCTTTATTTTGTCAATAGTTTCTTTTGCTGTGCAGAAGCTTTCAGTTTCATATAATCCCATTCATTTATTTTAGCTTTTACTTCCATTGCCTTTGGAGTCATATTCATAAAATGCTCTTTGAACCCAACGTCCATAAGTTTAGTACCTATGTTTTCTTCTATGCAGTTTATTGTGTCAGGTCTTATGCTTAAGTCTTTGATCCATTTTGAATTAATTTTGGTACATGGTGACAGATAGCAGTCCAGTTTCATTCTTTTGCAGGTGGCTATCCAATTCTGCCAGCACGATTTTTTGAAGAGGCTGTCTTTCCTCCATTGTATGTTTTTAGCTTCTTTGTCAAAAATTATATGTCCATATTTATGTGGTTTTATTTCTGGGTTCTCAATTCTATTCCATTGATCTATGTGTCTGTTTTTCTGCCAATACCATGGTGTTTTGATTATTGAAGCCCTGTAGTACAAGCTAAACTCAGGGAGTATGATATCTCCAGCATTGTTCTTTTTTTTTAAATATTGCTTTGGCTATTCAGGGTTTTTTGTGGTTCCAAACAAATCTGGTGATATTTTGTTCTGTTTCTTCATAAAATGCCATTGGAATTTTGATGGGGATTGCATTAAATCTGTATATTGCTTTGGGTAATATGGCCATTTTAACTGTGTTGATTCTTCCAATCCATGAGCACGGAATGTCTTTCCATTTCTTTTTGTCTTCTTCATTTCTTTCAAAAATGTCTAATAGTTCTCAGCATATAGGTCCTTCACATCCTTGGTTAAGTTTATTGGACTTTTGTAAGTTGATTTTGTAGCCAGCAACTTTACTGTATTCACTGATTGTTTCTAATATCTTTTTGGTGGAGTCTTTAGGGTTTTCTATTATAGCATCATGTCATCTGCAAAGAGTGACAGTTTAACTTCTTCATTCCCAATTTGGATGCCTTTTATTTCTTTCTCTTGCCTGATTGCTCTGGCAAGGACTTCCAACACTATGTTGAAAAGCAAAGGTGATAGGGGACAGCCCTATCGTGTTCCTGAACGTAGAGCAAAGGGCTTCAGCTTTTCACCATTAATTATGAGATTAGCTGAGGGCTTGTCATTGATGGCCTTTATTATGTTGAGGTGTTCTCCTTCTATACCTATTTTATTAAGTGTTTTAATCATAAATGGATGTTGTATCTTGTCAAATGCTTTCGCTGCATCAATTGATATAATCGTATGATTTTTGTCCTTTATTTTGTTTATGTGATGTATCACATTGATGGATTTGCGGATGTTGAACCATCCTTGTGCCCCGGGAATGAACCCCACTTGGTCGTGATGAATAATCTTTTTAATGCATTGTTGTATTCGATTTGATAGAATTTTGTTTAGGATTTTTGCATCAGTATTCATCAGAGATATAGGTCTGTAGTTTTTTTTGTGTGTGTGTTTCCTTACCAGGTTTTGGTATCAGGGTAATGTTGGCCTCATAAAATGAGTTAGGGAGTACTGTCTCTTCTTCAATTTTGTGGAAGAGTTTGAGCAGGATTGGTATTAGATCCTCTTTGAAGGTTTGGTAGAATTCACTAGTGAAGCCATCTGGTCTCGGACTTTTGCTTTTGGGAAAGTTTTTGATGACTGATTCAATTTTGTTACTGGTGATCGGCCTCTTTAGATTTTCCAGTTCTTCATGAATCAGCCTTGGAAGGCTATATGTTTCTAACAACTTGTCCATTTCTTCTAAGTTATTGAATTTGATGGCATATAGTCCTTCATAGTATTCTTGGATGATCCTTTGTATTTCTGTGGTGTCCGTGATAATTTCCCCTGTTTCGTTTCTGATTTTGTTAATTAGAGTTTTCTCCCTTTTTATCTTAGTGAGTCTAGCCAAGGGTTTGTCAATTTTGTTAATCTTTTCAAAGAATCAGCTTTTTGTCACATTAATTTTTTCTATTGTCTTTTTGTTCTCTATTTCATTAAGCTCTGCTCTGATTTTTGTTATTTCCTTTCTTCTGCTGACCTTAGGGTTTGCTTGTTCTTCTTTTCTAGTTCTTTAAGGTGTAACATGAGGTTATTTATTTGGGATTTTTTTTGTTTCTTGACATAGGCTTGTAATGATATAAATTTTTCTCTTAAAACTGCTTTTGCGGCATCCCAAAAATTTTGGTAGGATGTATTTTCATTGTCATTTGTTTCTATGTATCTTTTGAGCTCTCCTCTAATTTCTTCTTTGACCCAGTCGTTCTTTAAAAGTATGGGGTTTAATCTCCATGTATTTGTGTTTTTTCCTGGATTCTTTTTGCAGTTGATATCCAATTTCAAAGCCTTGTGATCAGAGAATATGCTTGGAATGATTTCAATCTTCTTAAATTTGCTGAGGCTGCTTTTATGTCCCAATATATGGTCTATCCTTGAGAATGTTCCATGTACACTTGAAAAGAATGTATAGTCTGATGTTTTAGGATGTAGTGCTCTATATATGTCAATGATGTCCATTTCATCTAACGTGTTATTTAGGGCTGCTATTTCGTTATTTATTTTCTGTTTGGATGATCTATCCATAGCTGTCAATGATGTATTTAAGTCCCCTAGTATAATTGTGTTTTGGTCAATTTCTCCCTATAGTTCTGTTAGTAGTTCTTGGTATATTTTGGTGCTCCCTGATTGGGGGCATAAATATTGATGACTGTTATGTCTTCTTGTTGTATAGTCCCCCTTTAACATTATGAAATGTCCATCTTTGTCTCTTGTTACCGTTTTCACTCTGAAGTCTGTTTCATCTTATATCATTATGGTTACACCTGATTTTCTCTGGGTACCATTTGCTTGCAGTGCCAATTTCCACTCTGTCATTTGCAGTCTATGCTTGTCCTTGTATCTGAGATGTGTCTCTTGGAGACAGCACATGGTTGGGTTTAGTTTTTTGATTCAATCTGCTACTCTGTGCCTTTTTATTGGTGAGTTCAGTCCATTTACATTTAGGATGATTATTGATATGTGAGGATTTCCTGTCATTCTATCTTTAGTTTTCTGGTAAGGCTGTGTCTCTATTTTTTCTTTGCCTTATTGTTGTTGTTTATTATTTTTTTGTGGTGGCATTTTATGATGTTTCCCTCTGTTTCGTCTTTTATCACAGTATATATTTCAGTTTTGGATTTTCTTTTTAGTGGTTACTCTTATGTTTATGTAAAAGAAAGTTTGATATTTAGAGTATTCCATTTTCCTCAGCACGCTTACTTTCTCCATTCCCATATTCCGGTTCAGGCCTCCACTCTCCCCCTTTTTATGTTGCCACAAATTGTCCCTGTTGATGGTGGTCGAATAGCCTCCTCTAGTATTTCTTATAGTGCAGGTCGTGTATTAGAAAATTCCCTCAGCTTCTGTGTGTCTGGAAACGTCTTTATTCCTCCTTCATATCTAAAGGATATCTTTGCTGGATATATTATTCTTGGCTCACAATTTCTCTCTTTTAATAGTTTGAATATTTGGTTCCACTCCCTCCTGGCTGTCGAGTTTCTTTTTAAATATATGATGATAATTTAATGGGCTTTCCTTTGGAGGTTACCGTCTTCTTTTGCCTGGCTGCCTTGAGGATTCTTGCTTTGGTTTTGATTTTAGACAGCTTCAATACAATGTGACTTGGAGAAGGCCTGTTGGGATTGAGGTAATTAGGTGTTCTATTTGCTTCTTGGATTCGAGGATCCAGTTCTGTCCACAAATTTGGGAAGTTCTCATTAACAATTCCTTTGAATATATTCTCTGTTCCGTTCTCTCTTTCTTCTCCTTCTGGTATGCCCATTATTCTTATATTGCTCTTTCTGATGGAGTCAGAAAGTTCTTGTAGAGTTCTTTCATTTCTTTTAAGTCTCAAGTCTCTTTCTTCTTCCATCTGTGTAATTTCCAGGTTTCTATCTTCGATGTCACTGATTTTTTCCTCCATCTGGTCACCTGTACTACCTAAGCTGGTTATTTCCTTCTGAATTTCTTCTATTGAGTTCTTAATCTCCAGAAATTCCATGTGGTTCTTTTTTAAAATTTCAATCTCTTTCGTAAAATGCTCATGTTGTTCTTTGATTGCGTTTCTGAGTTCATTAAATTGCCTTTTTGTGTTTTCTTGCATCTTGTTGAGTGTTTTCAGAACTGCAATCTTGAATTCTCTGTCATTTAAGTCACATATTTCCATATCTTTAAGTTCCTTTTCTGGAGACTTTTCACTTTCTTTCTGAGCTGTCTTGCTGCCTTGGTTATTCATGGCAATTACTGATTTATTATTTCTCTTCCTAGACATCTACAGGAGTGGCTTCTGCAATAGGTTGATAGAAGGAAGTCTTTCTTTTGTTTTCCAATTCTTGTTGGTAGAATATTTTATTTTCTCTCCGACTGCAGCCTTTTTTTCTTTCTCTCACACAGTAGTTGTATGTTTTCTCTGCACTATTCCAGCTTATCACCCAATGGGGGATTTTTTGGGAAATGGTCCTCTCCTCTGTTAACAGTTCGCCTGGGTCATAGGGCGCCACGTCCCTGTGTGGGTGCGGAGAGCTTTTGAAGTTCCAAAGCTCTTCCTGCACCAGATTCAGAGCCCATATGTTTCAGCAGTTCTGTTTATTCCTGCAGGGATCCACCCAGAGAGGTGGGACCAGGGGCGGGGTGAGTTTGAGAGGTGGCCTAGAGCAATGGCAGCAACCACCACCACAGCCGGTACCAGTCCCACAGATCCCTCCCTTTTGCTGGAACTGGTTGGGCTGCAAATCTGTGTCTGCGGTCCACATTTCTCAGAACAGCAAATATTCTGTTCTTTTGATCTGACACTGGTGCTATTCGGCTTCTAGCACCGGGCAGGTGTGGGTGGGGCCAGCTCTGGGAGGGTAGGTAGGGGGCGGCTAGTCTCAGTGCCTAAGGCTTTGGTTCTCTGCTCGGCATTGAGGGCTTAAACCACCATTTTCAGCCTTCTTCCCTCATTCTTTTCTCTGAGGTCTCTGCCGTGAGCGTTGGGTTCAGCTGTGTTATATGCTGCCCCCTCAGCCCTGTGGGCCATAAGCGGAGCCCTGGGAGTCCGAGTTCTTCACTCTCCCGCAGCTGTGGTAGTTCCGGGATGCAGTGAGCTCGGAGCACTGAGCTAGGTCTGTGTCCTGTGCCCACGCGGCTTTGTCTCTGCACTTCTCCCTTTCCTTCTCCCCCGCTTCCTCGATTCTCCCACTTTTAGGTGAATTCAGTAGTGGGCCTGTTCGTCTTGCCTGTCTGCTGTGCAGGGAGTCCTTTGTGGAGTTATTGTTGTTCGATTCGTTGTAAATTCCAGGGGAGCTTACAGAGGCTCACCTCATGCCACCATTTTGATGGCACCTCTGACGTTTTTTTCTTGACAGCCAGACAAGAGGTACTTGTGAAAGGAGTTGTAATAGGCCTTTAGTAATGTGGTCGTAAGATGTGGAGGAAGGGAAGCATTTTAAAGTCCTGTGATTAGATATCAGTCATTTAATGAGCCTGTCCCTCTGGCTTGTGAATTGCACAAGTATTTCTCAGTTTTTTTCTCCCTTCTTAGGTGGGAGTATGGCTAGAGTGGGCTGCAGTTGGGTAGTTCCTTTCTCCCAAGTGGAATTCTAGAGTGGACTGGAGTTGGGTGTTTCCTTTCCCTAAGGTCAGCTAGGTTCTGATAATACCCTAGCAAGTTAAGGCTGTTGTTTACTTGTTTTCCTGGAGGGCAGGCCTTGTTTAGATAAACAAAGTGCTCAGGAGCATTTCAAAAATGGTTCCTTTTCCCTACCCATACCCCCTTGCCTTAAGCTTGAAGGAATTTTTCTGATATTTACAGTGGAAACTGGTTGAGTTCCTGGAGGTGAATTTTACAATTTGGGGGTGCCTCCCTTTAACTTGAAGTTTTGAACTTTCAGATTTGTCCACCCTGAGTTTCCAGCAACTTGTCAATTATAATTCAGTATTTCCTACCCTGGCACTGGTTCTTGTGGTGATTTCTGCTTGCCAGTCTCTAATCTAGTGAGCCACAAATCTCTTTACTTGTTTGTATGTTTCTCTAACCTTAGGAACTATAGTTGCCCTGTGTCCTTCCTTCTTTTATGGATCCAAAAAAAGTTGTTGATTTTTCAATTTGTTCAGCTTTTTACTTGTTGTTAGGATGGAGGTATGAGTTACAAGCTTGTTATATTTGGAACTGGAAACTGAAAATCTCATTTGTTTTTAACACTCTGCATAAAATTAATTTTTTTTTTTTAAATTCAAGAAATAGTCAGTGAATATCTACTCTGAGCCAAGAACTGTTCTAGGGCTTGTTCCTATAAGGGTAAACAAACACAATATATATTCCTGTTTTTCTGGAGTTTACATTTTTATGGAGGAGATATATAATATCAAGTAAAGAGAAGTAGTGTAAAAAAAATGAAACAAGTGCTAAGAAACAAAATTCAATCAAGTAAGTTTAAATATTTAATCAGCTTTATTTAACCATTCGTGAATTAGATAGCATCCCATTTAGAAGGGTGCTAGGAAGGCATATACAGAATGGAAAAATTTTACAGGAAGAAGGATGGGGTAAAGGAGCTATTAACAAAACAAGTTATATGGTGGGCTCAAACATTTTTTCTTTGGGATAGAGAATGGGGAGGGTTTTTATCATGCAGATTACCTCTTCTTTCTATGGGGATGAAGAAGACCCACTTGACAGATTACCTTACTGATGCTTGACCACAAAATTCCAAACTGGTTTATTAAGATTTTGTTCCCTGGAGAGGTTGAAACTACAATTAGATCAGGTATTAAATCTAGGTTTTCTATCATGGGCTTTAGCAGGAGTAAAGCCATTTTGGACCTGTGATTTTCTCTTTAACGCAAGTAAAAGAGATAGGGAGAGAGTAGAACTAGGACTTCAGATATATTTGGCAGAAAAAGCCTTTCTGAGAAGGTGACATAAAGAGAGACCTAAATGAGGAAAAGAAACTTGCAGACATGCAGGAGAAGAACATTTCAAGCAAAACAAATCATGACTAAAAAGGCTCTTAGGTGAAAATGTGTTTAAGATGTGTGGCTGGGAGAGAGGTAAGAGATAAGAGAGGTAGCCAGGGGCAGATTGTCTAAGGATTTATAAACTGATGGGAAACCACTGGAGGGTTTGATCTGAAGAGTGATGTGATTTAGCACATTTTATAAGGATTATTCTGGCTGTAGTGTGGAGAATAGACTACAGGGTGTCAAAATTAGATGCAAGAAGACTAGATAGGAGACTGCAATAATACAGATGAGATATTATTGTGGCTTGGACTAAAGAGGTGGCAATGGAACTAGTGAAAAGCAATGGAATTTCTTTCAAGTTGGGTCCAACAGAAATTGGTGGTAGGTTAGACGAAGAGCTGGAGAGAAGGATCTCTTCTTGCAGTTTCTCTGCATCTTGAGTCAGGTATGTGTGCAGCTCTATGATGAAAGGAACCAACACTTTCAGCAGGTCATACATATTCTCAAGGCAGCTTCTAGTTTGTTCTCACGGGTATCAGTTTGTCCTTGTGTTACCACAGACTCAAAGGGGTCTGCTTGCCTGCATGCATCCAAGCCAAAAGAAAACATGAGCAGGAGTTTGCAGCAAAGAAAGTAGAGGTTTATCTAAGGAATTTGGTGCCAAGTCCAGAGACACAGGTAACCTAATGCTCTCAAAAACCTGGCTTCCTCATGGCCTCTAGTAACTAGATTAAATAAGAGAAAAACCATTAATCATGGTTGCTATGGGAGTTGGGGATGGGGGTTCTACTAATTGGTTGGGGGTAAGGCAGGGAGCAATTGATCATGGCTTCATGTCCTGGTGTCAGTTATAGCATAGTTTGGTCCTGTTTTCAGGGGATGCGTTCCATTGGACAGGTCTTTCAGGAGTCTGGAGCTGAAACATTACTGAGACCAAGGTGTTAGCTTTGTTTTATTAAAATATTATTCATTGTTTGATGTTTAGTTATTGTACCCTCATCATGGTTGATAAACCTGGAGCTTTATTCTTAAATGAATTTGGTATTGACCAGAACCAAATTTCCTAGGGCTTAATGATTAAAACAAGTGGACATTCAGTATACATACAGGTAAGAGGGTCTGGGAAAAAAATGCAAGTGAATTCTAGCTGGTTAAGCAAAGTAGCTTGGATTAGAGCAGAATGCATGCTAAAGAAATGAAGTTCATGTGCGATTACACTTAGGAGATTCATTTGTCCTAATTCTCCTTGGTTCATATCTGGCTCTCTTCCTGATTCAGGTCAACCCTCAGCAGCAAAAGCCTCTATAGATTTATTCACCAGCTCCCACAACTCTGTAAGGTCTATCCCTATAATAAATTCCTTATTCTGTATGACTAAAAGTGGTTCCCCTTTCCTGATCAAAATCCTAACTAATACAAGTTTTGAGGAGGCAGAGAAAGAGTTAATAAAAGTGAGCCAAAAGGGGGACTGCCCAGGCCTGCATCCCTTCCACAGGGACTATTCCTAAGAGATAAATTAAGCTGTCCAAACACCCTTAGAAAGAGGAGATAAGATTCTAACAGGAATGATCTATTTTTAATGCCTGTGCAGACTGCTGAAGCCTGCCAGTAGTTTGAACTCCAGCCTCATTATAATACAATTAAAATAAAATGAACATTGTGGCTTGGTTCCCCTGTGCATTTTTCTGTATGCATTGTGGGTAAGAGCATGTGCAGAAAGAAACTAGTTATATAACCAACATATGTCAGTCAAATGACCTCAGTCTATAAGTCAAATGACCTGAGTTTGGACATCACATCTCCTGCTGTAAGAAAATGTACCTACCCTTTCCTACATAAGAAAGAGCTAACCTGAAGTTAGGTGCAGTTGTCTGCAGCAGTCTGCTTGAGACTCTGCCGGTAGCAGCTTCTCTGCAGGTGTTTCTCTTAAATAAACTTTCTAACTTCTATTCTTTTTGAGTCTTGTGAATGCTTTCACATTCTGTGAATGACGAGGGATATCCAAAGACAAAACAAGTTTGATACGTCTGTTAGCACACCGAATAGCGATATTCATTGACCATTTGAATATGTAAGTCTAATATTTTAATCATATCCATATATTATGGATACCTAGCATTTTGTTATTATCCTGTGGTAAACACTTTTTAAATAATTGGCTTCTAATTATGTTGCATTGTGGTCAAAGAATGTGAAACTATTATTGAGACTTTTTATGCAGTCTTTTTTTTTGGACATTTTTTTGTGCTTAGGAAGAATGCATAGTCTCTCTTTGTTGGGTAAAGTATTTTATGGGTATTTACACAATAGATGGACTGGAGATAGCCAAAATTCTTAATAATTCTAAGTAACAAAGAGAATAAAATTTCAGGTGAATATTTCTGGGGATTAAGAAGGCCATTACATATTTGTAAAAGAAACAAACCACCCCGGAGACCTAATGATTATTAACTTTATACACATAACACATAGAGTCAAAATATATGAAGCTTATTGAATTACAAATTCAAAATTCAATCATTTTGATTTATAGATTATTTATAAAATTGACAAAAACAAATTAATAAAATAATTAACAAACCAAATCATATATATATATATATATATATATATATATATATATATATAATGTGTGTTGCTATACCAATGAAAAAAATTATATTTATATAACAAAAACAAATTTGAATGACATTTATATATAAAAATATAGATTCACTTAATTTAATTTAGAAGCTATATCTTTCAAGTGTGTTAATTGTTACAGATTTTCATGCAAGATAAATACTTAAAGAATTCAAGTTGCTTGTTCCAGCTATAAAAAAAAAGGTTCTTACAAACCTGCCTTTCATGGTTTATAATCTTTTGTCCCTGATTTATGTATTCTTTTCCTTCATTGTCCCTTTGAATATTTCAAAGTACTTATTTTACACCTCTTTTAGATTGTACTATTATTTCAAGTTCCTCCTGATAAAGATTGACTGGAACTTTAAACAAACATAATGATTTTGGAGGCTATATAGGAGGATCTAGGGCTTATGGGAGTTCTCATACTACATCAGTGTGAGAACACTACAGGAAGAACTCTGAGCTTACAGTAAAGATCTTTGGTTCTAACTATCCCTTTCTTTAACTTTCTTTTTCTCTCCTATATATACTTCTCCATCTTGGCATACATTGCAGTGTGGCTTGCCATAGCTGCATGCAGTGGGTTGCAACCCTTTCTTTTTTTCCCAAATAAAGCACTTTTGGTGATGAAACACCTAGTCAATATTGTTTTTTGTCTGACACTCCTGTTCATTCTCTTCATGGATTCTTTTTCCTGTCAGTGGACTTCCACTTGCATTTTGTAATTTTTTTTTTTTTTTTAGTAATAAAGTATTTTTATTTTTTTATTTTTTTTTATTAAATTTATTGGGGTGACAATTGTTAGTAAATTTACATAGATTTCAGGTGTACAATTCTGTAACATTTTATAATTTTTTTTTGATGAACTCATGTAAACATGCTCAATTTTACTTGTATCATTCATTATTCGGTATCATTATTAACTTGAACAGTGGCCACCATACATTGTGGATGGTGTCCACTTTTCTCTTCAGTGTCATTATTGAGTTAAACAGTGGCCACCATACATAGTGGATGTACTCATACGGTTAAACTAAACTATATGAGCTTGGTTTCAAAAGTTATCCCAGAAAGGAAAGTATGCCTAATGATCTTTTAATTAGTTATCTACTGCCACAATATGATGTACAACAATAACAAAATATAACTGACATACAACCGTAAGATTTTCTTTCATTTCTATGGGTAAGTTGGAAGTTAGATGGCTTTCATGATCTTGACTAAGTTTTCTTAAATACCTGGAGATCAAAAGGCTGTTTGTTGATATATGTTAATTTCAAATCTGCTCCCACATGTCTGTCATCCTCTTCTTAAACCAGACATGTACTGCTCATGACAATAAAGCAGCAAGAAAGACAGGTGAAGCTTAATTGTGCAACTGCTTTACATTCCTCTGCTTGCATTATGTTAGCCAAAGTACGTGGGTGAGAATGCTTGCCCCAACTAGGAGGTGAATGCAAAGTTACAGGGTAAAGGGTGTGGCTAAAGGGAGGGGTGAATAATTGAGGACACATTATGAAATCTACCACAATATTTTAAAAAAGAGATATATTCATTGTCATTTTTCTACTCAAAGAATAAGCTGAAAGTAGAGAAGCTCTTCTTATGGACAAATATGAAAGTTTGGGCAAGGTAAAAGTCATATCCTAATTTTTATTATATTTAAAAAGTAACTGTAAATGGAAAAAAACTATAAGATATAACCTTTGAAATAAAATGGAAAGAAATATAAGTTGTTGCATATACATACCATAGTACCTCGGCTTTCGAACGTCTCCTTTGATGAACATTTCGGTTTATGAATGCTGTAAACCTGGAAGTAAATGCTTCAGTTTTCAAACATGGCTCAGAAGTCAAACATGTCACGTGGCTTCCACCGAGTGCAAGGTCCTGAGGCCTAGCTGTTGGCTGTTTTCCAATGTTTCAGAGCTCAAAGTGGTCTTCTGGAATGGATTACGTTCGAAAACCGAGGTACCACTGTATATGATGGCTAATTTGAACAAGTTTTAACACTAACTCAGAGTTTCTAGACATTAAAAAAAAAATCTCTTGGAGTGGCATCAAAGAAATGGTGGCATGGGAAGTGCTTTTTGAAATCTCCCTTGGAAGTTACAACAAATTGAACAGCTATAATTAAACAAAGGACTCCCTGTGCACCACACAAGTATGCCTGAGAGACTTGCACATCCAATCACCTGAAGGTGGGCAAATTGGGTGAGTGGGGGAGGAGGAAAAGGGGAAGTGCAGAGATACCGGCTGCCAGGCTGCAGGATGCAGACCGAAGCTCACTACAGCCTTGGGAGAGGGAAGAATCCACAAGGTAGGTCTGTTCCCTTTGGCCCACAGGCCTGCCTGAGGGATTAGCATACAAAACAGTTGAACTTAGCATTCAGAGCAGAGACCTCAGGTGAGAACCGTGGCTTAATCCCTCACTGCCAGGAAGAAAACAGAAAATAAAGACACCGAGCCTGGCCACCTACCCTCCACACCTCCCCCCACCCCTATCCTCCAGAAGAAATGGAGCAGTGTCAGATTAAAGAACAAAATACCTATAGCTCTGAGAACTTCAATGACTGTCCTGCAGCCGCAGATGCACACTCCAGTGATAGGGAAAGAGCTGTAGGGACAAGACAGCCCTGGGCTGGTTGGAGCCAAAACACACCAGCCACTTTTCACAGCCCACCCCACCCCGACCTTTCTGAGGGGACCCCTGTAGGGCAACGGGAGCCACTGAGACACACAGGCTCTTCATTGGACTGCAGGGGCAGCTTTGGGATTTCAGAAGCTCAGAACTCTATCGCCTTCCACATCCTCTCATGGAGGTGGTGCTCTGAGACCCAGGCAACCTGTTCACACAGGACAGGTTCACCTTCCAGGAAACCCCCCATTGTGTGAGAAGCCAGAACAGTGCAAGAGAAAATATAATGCTGTACTGTGAGATAAAATGAAAGGCTGCAGTGGGAGAGAAAATAAAACATTCCAGCAACACCTACTGGAAAGCAGAAAAAATACCTCTTCCTATCAACCTTTTGGAGAATCCACTCCTATAGACGCCCAGGAAGAGAAATAATAATTCATTAATTGCTGTGAATAACCAAGATAACAAGGCAGCTCAGAAAGAAAATGAAAAGTGTCCAGCAAATGAACTTAAAGACATGGAAATATGTGACTTAAATGTCAAAGAATTCAAGATTCTGAAGTTCTGAAAATATTCAACAAGATGCAAGAAAACAGAGATACACAGTTTAATGAACTCAGAAACATAATCAATGAACAAAATGAACATTTTACCAAAGAGATTGAAATTTTAAAAAAAGAACCAAATAGAAATTCTGGAGATGAAGAATGCAATAAAGAAAATGAAGAATGAAATAGCCAGCTTACATAGTAGAGTTGACCTGATGGAGGAAAGAATTAGTTACATCAAAGACAGAAATCTGTAAATGACACAGGTGAAAGAAAAGAGAGACTTGAGAGTTAAAAGAAATGAGAGAACTCTACAAAAACTTTCTCACTCCATCAGAAAGAGCCATAAAAGAACAATGGATATACTAAAAGGAGAAGAAAGGGAGAAGGGAACAGAGACAAATAGTCGATGAGAACTTCCCAAACTAATAGAAAGAATTGGATCCTCGAATCGAAGAAGCAAATAGAACACCTAATTACCTCAATTCCAACAGGCCTTCTTCAAGGCACATATTATGAAGCTGTCAAAAAATAATGACAAAGAAAGAATTCTCAAGGCAGCCACGGAAAAGAAGATGGTAGCCTACAAAGGAAAACTCATTAGATTATCATCAGATTTTTTTCAGAAGAAATTCTACAAGCCAGGAGGGAGTAGAATCACTATTGAAGGAAACTATTGAAGGAAATTTGAAGGAAATTATGAGCTAAGAATAATTTATCCAGCAATGATATCTTAGATATGAAGGAGAAATAAAGACCTTTCAGACATACTGAAGCTGAGGGAATTTTTAAACACATGGCATGCATTACAAGATATACTGAAACAGGCTATTTGACCCGAAACAAAAAATTAAAAGAACACAAAACCATGACCAGTACTATGAACAGACAGACAGAAGAAGGAAATGGCAACCACTACACAAAATAGGCCAGTATACACTTAATCATAACACAAAAGGTGAAGAAGAAAAAAAAATTAAAAGAAGAAAAGGACAACTTGCAACTGCAATTCAGAAATCAACTCACAGCATAAGTAGGAGTAACTTGTGACAACAAAAACATAAAAGGTCTGAACCTACAAAGGGGAATGGAAATAAGAAGCATGCTGAAAGAAAAGAACTACTGTATAATAAAACTTTTTTTTACATTGACTTAACAGTAACTACTCAAAAAAAAAATCCCTAAACAGAATAACGTTAGATGCAATATAACAAGACATTAAAAGAATAATACATCACAATCAACAAAGGATCATTCCAGGAATGCAAGGATGGTTCAACATATGTAAATCAATCAATGTGATACTCCACGTTAACAAAATAAAAAACAAACAAAAAATCATATCATATCAATGGATGCAGAAAAAGCATTTGACAAGACACAACCTTTATTTATGATTAAAATACTTTATAAAATGGGTCTAGAAGGAAAAATCTTAACATAATAAAGGCCATATAGGACAAACTCTCAGCTAATATCATAATTGACATTGAAAAACTGAAGCCCTTTGCTCTACATTCAGGAACATGACAGGGCTATCCCCTATCACCTCTGCTTTTCAACATAATGTTGGAAGTCGTCGCCAGAGCAATGAGGCAAGAGAAAGAAATAGAAGACATCTTAATTGAGAATGAAGATATTAAATTGTCACTTTTGCAGATGACATGATTCTTTACATAGAAAATCCTAAAAACTTGACCAAAATGCTATTAAAAACAATCAACGAATACATTAAAGTTGCTGGCTACAAAATCAATGTACAAAAATCCATTGCATTCCTGTATACTAACAAAGAAATTTCAGAAAAATAAATAAAAATTCCTTTTACAATTGTAACAGAAAGAATAAAATACCTAGGATTAAACTTAACCAAGGAGGGGCCGGCCCGGTGGCTCAGGCGGTTGGAGCTCCATGCTCCTAACTCCGAAGGCTGCCGGTTCGATTCCCACATGGGCCAGTGGGCTCTCAACCTCAATGTTGCTGGTTCAATTCCTCGAGTCCTGCAAGGGATGGTGGGCTGCGCCCCCTGCAACTAGAAAACGGCAACTGGACCTGGAGCTGAGCTGCACCCTCCACAAATAAGACTGAAAGGACAACAACTTGACTTGGAGAAAAGTCCTGGAAATACACACTGTTCCCCAATAAAGTCATGTTCCCCTTCCCCAATAAAATCTTTAAAAAACAAAAACTAAAAAAAAACTTAACCAAGAATGTTAAGGACCTACATGCTGAAAACTATAAGACATTTTAAAATGACATTGAAAAAGACACAAAGAAATGGAAAGACATTCTGTGTTCATGGATTGAAGAATCAACATAGTTAAAATGGCCTATTATCCAAAGCAATATACAGATTTAATGCAATCTTCATCAAAATCCTAATGGCATTTTTTAAAGAAATAGAACAAAACAAACCAAAAAAACACATCAGATTTGTATGGAATCACAAAAAACCCCGAATAGCTAAAGCAATCCTAAAAAAAATAACGCAGTGGTATTACACTCCCTGACTTCAGCTTGTACTGCAGAGCAATACTAATCGAAACAGCATGGTATTGGCAGAAAACAGACACACAAACCAATGGAAATGAATTAAAAACCCAGAAATAAACCCACATTAAATATGGAGAGATAATTTTTGACATAGAAGCCAAAAACATACAATGCAGAAAAGAAAGCCTCTTCAGTAAATGGTGCTGGGAGAATTGGAAATCTACATGCAAATGAATGAAACTAGACTGCTATCTACCTCAACATACCAAAATTAACTCAAAAAGGATCAAAGACCTAAGCATAAAACCTAAAAAAATAAATTGCATAAAATAAAGCATGGGTTTTAAACTTATGGACCTTGGGTTCTCAGAGGATTTTATGAATTTGACCTCAAAGTCAAGGAAGTAAAAGCTAAAATAAATAAATGGGACTATATCAAACTAAAAGGTTTCTGCACAGCAAAAATAACCACTGACAAAACAAAGAGGCAACCAGTCGAATGGGAGAAGATATTTGCAAACAAAGCTTCTGATAAGGGTCTAGTATCCAAAATATATAAGGAACTCATGCAACTCAACAACAAAAAGACAAACAATCCAATTAAAAAATGGGCAGAGGACATGAACAGAAACTTCCCGCCAGAAGATATATGAGATCAGACAATTAAGTTCACAAACTCATCCTAGAAAAAGTGCTATGTACCTCACTGCTGAGTATCTCTATGGTAACCTTTGAAGTACTCCCCTTGGGAAGCTATGCACTAATGCCAGTGCCTAGTCCGACGTTCAAAGCAATTTCTGGAATGGCTATCAGAGCGGTCGTTGTATTACCCTTGATACCCTGAATGTCATCAAAATGTCTTCCTTTCAATATTTCCTTTATCTTCGGGTAAAAAAAAGTCATGTGGGCCAGATCAGGTGAGTAGGGAGCGTGTTCCAATACAGTTATTTGTCTACTGGCTAAAATTTTTTTCAGACAGTGCCGTGTGAGCTGGTGCATTGTCGTGATACAAGAACCACAAATTGGTTCTTGGTTCAGGTTGTTTTCATCTAATTTTTTCACGCAGCATTTTCAGTACTTCGAAACAATAAACTTGGTTAACTGTTTGTCCAGTTGGTACAAATTCATAATGAATAATCCTTCTAATATCAAAAAATGGTTAACAACATCGTTGAAACAAGTTTGTGAGCTTAATTATCAGACCTCATATAAACGGCCAACAGATATATGAAAAAATGCTCAACTTCACTAGCTATTAGGGAAATACAAATCAAAACCATAATGAAATATCACCTCACACCTGTTAGGATGGCTATCAACAAGACAAATAATAATAAGTGTTAGAAAGACTGTGGAGAAAGAGGAACCCTCGTACACTGTTGGTGGGAATGAAATTGGTGCAGCCGCTATGGAAGGCAGTGTGGAGGTTCTTAAAAAAATTAATAATAGAATTACCATATGACCCAGCAATCTCTCTCCTGGGTATCTACCCCAAAAATCTGGAAACATTTATTCATAAAGATATATGTACTCCGATGTTCATTGCAGCATTATTTACAGTTCCAAGACATGGAAACAACCAAAGTATCCTTTGATAGATGATTGGATAAAGAAGATGTGATACGTATACACAATGGAATACTACTCTACCATAAGAAAAGATGAAATACTACAATTTGAGACAACATGGATGGATCTTGAGATTATTATGCTAAGTGAAATAAGTCAGACAGAAAAAGTCAACAACCATATGACTCCACTCCTATGTGGGACATAAAACTGAAGGCAACAAAGGAACAAGATAAACAAATAAAGGAACAAAAACTCATGGACACAGACAACAGTTTAGTAGTTACTAAACGGTAACGGTAGAGGGGTGATGGTAGATGAGGGTAAAGGGGGTCAAATGTATGGTCATGGAAGGAGAACTGACTCTGGGTGATGAACATATAATGCAATATATAGATGATGTATTGTAGAACTGTACATTTGAAATTTATGTAGTTTTGTTGACCATTGTCACCCCAATAAATTCTAATTAAAAAAAATATCTTTGTAGCTGTGCTCTCCAAGATGTCAATGCAAAGAACCCAAATCTCTGAAAATTTTACAAAGAGCTTTATTTGGGCCTTGCTGAAGACTATATATATAGCCCAAGAGTAGAACAAGAAGCCTTGAAAGAGTGCTCCAAATATGGAAAAGCTGGGTAACTTATATAGACAGAGAAGTGAGTGAAAAGTACATCTGGTACATGAGAAGCTTCAATTAGGGTACATACATTTCAGTGATTAACAGTTTTACATCAAATGGAAGGAATGTATAGAAAAGATAAGGTTGGGTTTTTGTGCCCTTTGGCATCAGGGAGTCTGGGAATAGGGTCTGGAAACAAACTGCTTTGGAAGGAATGTATAGAAAAGATAAGGTTGGGTTTTTGTGCCCTTTGGCATCAGGGAGTCTGGGAATAGGGTCTGGAAACAAACTGCTTTCAAACTCCTTGAAGTGAATCAAGATGTGGAAAGAAAAGTAACTATTTTTTATAATCATTGAACTTTAGTGTTGGAACTGTAGAAGATATACGTGACTACCCCAGTGGTTTATTCCTTGGTAAGAAATTTTAAGGAGGCTTATTGTTCTCTCTTGGTTGCTGATTAAGTCAGAGAAGTTGAACCATCCTTCGTTTTCTCACAGGTCTTAAAGATATGAAGGTACCTAGGCTGATTTGGTCTTCTACTTTTTTCTTTGTTTACTATCTCAGAAAGAATAAAATGTTTTCTTCATGCTGATAAATCTAACTTATTTTCCCAATTTTATACAGGCTCAACTACTGTTTCTACATGAACACATTCTTGTCCATCTTTCATCTCCAGTGAAGCCAATGGCTCCCGTTTCCTTTCCCTCTAGCATCTTGCTAATTTACTATTTTATAATGATACTATGATGTACTCAGGAGCCAGGGCAGGGGGCAGGTATTAGTGGGGACACTCATATTCAAAACAGAGGTCAAATCTCAAATGAAGGAGAAAAATGCGTTATTATATTGCTACACCATGAACTCCCTGATAACAAAGACTATCATTGCCCCCAGAGCCTAGCATAAGACCCAGAATGTAATAAGCATTTAGAATGGTTGAATGGTGGTTGAGTACTTGGGCCCTGGAGCCAGGCTCCTTGTTCAAATCTTGGCTATACCACTCACTTTGGGCAAGTTAATTAACTTCTCTGTTTTAATTTTTGTCAGCTATAAAAGGGGAAAGAAAAGTAGCTATTTCACAGGGTGATACATGGAAAACATTGTTTTTTGCTTTTTTAAGTAGTTAAGAAATTTATTGTGGTCACAGTCATTTTCATTAACCCATTAGTTAAACAGATACCATAATATTAATTATTAATTTACTATATTACACTATTTTAAATAATAGTAATTCATAAGCAACATTTTAATTTCTACCATGATTATTATTATAGCAATTAGATCTTGGACTTCGAGCCTTGTTTAAGCCACCTAGTTTGTGGTCCTTTGTTACAGCAGCCCCAGCAAACTCATACAGACGAGCCATGGTAGTAAGTAGTCCATTGGATATGGATTCATGGCATCCTGTGATATACCAGGTCCATCGTGGCTTCCATCTTTTCTGCCCTCTTGAAAAATTTCCTAATGGTTATGCCAGGCTCAGGAGCCCAGGACCCCAGGGGATATTTTGTGACAGGGCATACTTTTAGCACCCAAGTTAAAGCTTAGTGGCCTTGAGCAAACAGCTCTCGTGGTCTCAGATTCCTAATCTCCAGGATAAACTAGTCACCGCATTTAAGTGTCTCTTCCCAGCTATAAATGTGATGATTCCTGCACTGATAAAGTTTAGACTGATCTGCCATAACTCCCTTCATGTATCCTTCAGTGAACTATTTTTAAACATACTTCAACCACATCTTGAATATAGGCTACATGTGTCATTTTTTTAACAGTATATAATTAATGAATTGTCAGCACAGTGTATTGGAAAAGTATGGCCAAAAATATCAGGAGAACTGAAATCTAATCTTGATTTCAGAATAATTCTCAGATTAAAACACAAAATAATGTCATCTACTCCTTTCTGCAAATTATGGTTTAGGCTAATTTTTAACTTGTACCTCAAGAAAGTTATTTTCAGTTAGAATGAAACTAAAGTAAACCCAGCATGTGTATAAAAATGCAATATTAAGACTTCTCAGGTTTTTCTTCTCAATTTTACCCCCACTTTTTCTCTAATATTACCTCCTTCCAAGCCTCTAAATTTTATTATTTAGAAAAAACTTGTGGATAGGATCAAGAGAAGGCCAGAGGTAATACCATTGCAATATTGGGAGTTATCATATGTGCTGTTGGACACAATATTTTTACCTACTGCTAACCCATGTCCTAGGCTCACACAGGGTGTTAGGCTGTGGCTTGAAGCTTTTGTAAAAGCATCTCAACAGGTCTGAATCCAATAAGCCCATGTATGCCTGATTTAACATAAAGGACACTCACCAAATGAAGCCCATGTGCTTTATGTGCAGTTCTGACAGGCATACACAAGGAAATGTTTAAAAAGCTGTTCCTTTATTTATGGATTTTTGAGCACATACTATGCTTATTTGATAAATAATTTTTCCATGGGTTGTTTATCATAGCAGGTGGTAACCTTGTGTGTTGTTTTATTCCTTATATCCAGTAAGCACAAATTGTTATGCATTATGTTAGACTTCTGTTTGCAATAAGGAGCACACAACAATGCCATACCAAAGTGAGTTTATTGACATTCCTTGGAGGTGTTATGAGGGAAGAGAAAGCTGGGCCTGAGTATCGCGTGACATGTCTCTTGTTTATGTAAGCAAAATCAGCCTAATAATGTAGACTTCTCCTGCTATTGACTAGAGCAAAGACTTTCAACAAAATTGTTTTAGGTATTTCCTTTGATAAATTGGAAACTGCAAGAAGTAGGCTAATGGAATGATATTTACTGTATCTACTACCTCTGGGCACATTTTTTTCTACTGGAACAAAGGGACTACATGTCACTAACAGGAAAATACCACTTTCTCTTTTGACCTTATGATGGCTGAAACATCCATCCTAGATTTTTATAATATAGAATTGCAGCAGTAGTTTAAATGAACACTTAAGTACATAACAGTAATAGTAACAACAATAATAATAATAATAATAGTAATAATAATAATAATAATAATAATAAAGCACCACATTTGTTATGTAAAGTTCTAACTATTTTCATTTGAAAGTGTTTTATCTTGACTGGGAAAGCATTTGTGGCAATTGAAAAAATTTCTGAACCTAAATTTTAGACACATGGTTTGACACATGGACTGACAATGCCATAGATTTAACAGTTTAACTGTCCTGGAAAGTCCAACTCATTGGCTTATACAAAAATATACTTACTGTTAAAGGACATATAATCATGTATTAAAAGAGAAAATACTTAGATTTTACATATTTAAAGCCTACCCCAAAATCATATATCTGTCTTAATTTTTTTCATCCAAGAAATTGTGCTACAATAGTGGTGGTTAAAATTTTTTCACAACCACTGTCAACTTATATACACAGAAAGTTACAAAGAACTCAGCAGATTTAGAATACTTCTCCTGAACATACGTAATTTGTACTTTTAGGACTATCATCTTCATATGATAGAATAAGATGTGATGTTCATGAAATTCTTATTTTAATACTTTATAACATTTCAAAGGCAGTTTTCAAATTGTAACATAAGTTTTCTCTTATTTATTGTTATTTTTCCCCCTCAATTAAGATTAATACACTCTTTATAAAACCAGCTTTAAAAGATCTTGTTTTAGGGTATTGTTGTTTATAAGTGATTGATTTTATAATATGCCTCCATGGAGAAAACTCATACTTTAAATTAAAAAAAACAAAAACAAGTGGTAATAAATAGATCTGCCTTGCTGATTGAATTATATGATTTGGGTGGTTTATACCTCCCAAAGTTAATAGCATAATTTACTCCTATAGCTGTTTTATTATATAATAAAAATTATATATAATTTAAAAGTCAGCCTTATATGTGAGGGAATATAAACTAAAGAAATATCTTTAGGGACATAGAAAAATAAAAACGATCTTTTTATAACTGTCTGTACTCCTCTTTGTTTTAAGGATTCTGTGGAAGGTTACAATGGAACCTGGGACCCTGGTAAGGAAGCTTTCCATTGTGTAGCTGACTCTGACACTAGAGTTTCCTTTTTTGGAATTTTATGCTTTTATGAAATACTGTTCCTGTAATGCTTGCTTGGTGGGATACATCCAGAGTCATGGCATTGGGGGTGAGGGCAGGTAAGAAAAAATTAGTTGAAAAACCATTTATGACTAAGTTATCCATCTATATATAATTTCTAGGATACCTTTTTTCTTCTGAATATGGGTAGAATAAACATTAATTAATCTAGTAAGTAGATTAATTAGACATTTGTGTAAATTATAAAGCTCCCCAGGAGCAGGTTTCGTCATTTGAACGTGTCCCTTGCCAATGCCTAACAAATAAGTACTAAAAAAATGAGTTGAGTGTTTGAATTAATGAATATATATGTATATATTCATTAATTCATATATATGTAAAATCTCACCAAATTCTAAAAGTGAAAGATGCCTCCTATACTAGATGGTCCAGCTTATTGGCTTGCACAAAAATATACTTACTGTTAAAGAATATATGGTCATGTATTAAAAGAGAATTTCAGCAGTAATTTTATACTTTCATGTGTTTAAAGAGTTAGAATGGTGAAATGATTTGCATAATCCTTATGCTCTGATTTTATAAATAAATAGTAATGGCTCCATTGGAATCATAATTTTTCAGATGTTAAAATGTGTACTGAATTTTACAGATCGCTCAAATTCTATATTATATAATGTACACATTCCATTTTATCTTGGTAAATATTCTTTTTAGACAATAATTGAAGGCTAAAGTTCATATATATATATATATATATATATATACATATATGTATATTCCCTGATTGACAATAAATACATAGCAACAGGGGTGTTAGGCATTGCATATAATTCTTACTAAAAGAATGTTTCATTTTGGAGTGCAGGGAACATAATTAATGCACTGTCCAGACACAGATTGACATAATGAGCACAAGACATGACTTCATATGAAATTAACTTTGTCTTACATTTCTCACATTTCTTCCTGTTTCTATATTAAAAACAATGTGACATTTCAACAATAGGGCCCCTTTAGCTCTTCTTTTCCCAGTGAAGAAAAACACTTTCATTTATGACATATTTCAGACAACATGGATAATAAGTTTAGAAAAATAGCAAATGACCATTATGCTTGCATTTATTCCAAATGTAATTGAGAAGTTAGAATGTCTTTGGAGCCTGCAAATATTTTTCTAAAAACACTGTTTTCTGGGGTACCCCTTTACTGAATGCTAAAAGAAACTGGATGTCTATTTTGACACAAATCCACATTACTTTGAGATATTAGGTGTCTGCTCTGGGAGGACCGTAGTGAACAAAGGAGAAGTACTGTATTGCCCTTGACCCCTAACAAGCACCATCACTATCTGCAGCTTTTTCAGTGTGGTTCCTGTAGACAATCAGATGTGAAGGAATTTGAACAGCATAATTAAGAAAAAAATAAAACAGCATGAAAAAAACAATATAAAAGTTAAAATAAAAATTTGTTTGCCATGCAAATAATTACCTAGCTTTAACAGAAGTCATGAGATTGTACATTTTTCCCCCCTTTGTGTGGGAGAACTGTAGCTAGATTAGACAAAACAGAACAAAACAGTACAGAATTCAGGTATTCAAACCAATCTATGTCCTTCCTCCATTCTTCTTGTTTGCTTTATCACATTCTACACAATACAGTGGGAATAGAAGCCTCATCATTTATATTACATAATGAGATATCCTTGTGCACAAGTTTGTGCTTCTAGTGTGGTAAGTATTCATGAGGAGCATGTCCCTCCTAGACTTCTCTAAGCTCAAGTTGAGCCACAATCCTCACAACTATTTGGGATGTACTGCATTAAATCAGCAGGTGTTTGTCTTGCTGTTATTATTTCTTGGAAAGTGTAATATTTGCACCGTATGTCTAGGCTAGTTCCAGCTGATGGGACTCACGCCACATGTGAATCATGAGTTGAATGTATAAAAATTTTTGGTTTTCCACTGCTATTTTGGCATGGATAACGTGCACAGGGAAAAGTAAAGTGGGAGGGAAAGAAAAGGGTGATGAATTCCTAGTTCTGGAGTTGGTTGTTAGAAATGATTTAAAAAAATGTGGCTCTGCTCAGAAGACATGGGCATATAAAAGCTTGGAATGCTTAATGCTCAAATTTTTTCTTAAATTATATAAATGGAAGTAAACATTTATTACCATTTGGTCAAGTATAGCATAACTTGCATTCATATTTCATTGTTAGTAATGGAGGTACGTGGAGATATATACACAGACCTTGAGACAGCTGTTTCTTAATATTGCATACAGGCCAGCAGTTCATTGAAAATAGAGGAGATATGCCTGAAGGTTAGATCTTAGAAGAAGGCAGTTCTTCATGCACAGCTTTTGTCAATCCTGATTTGGTTTGAAAATAAAAATCATGGAATACTAAAATCAAAGAAGAATTGATTGAGGGAAAGAGGGAAAGGCGATTATCCCAGAAAGGGTGACATCACTGCCCAGAAAAATGTCAGGTGAGTTTCCATTTCTTTATTCAAGTCCAAAGGTGCTGGTTTCTTCTACTGCTGTTAACAGCTTTTCATACAACATGGAGTACGAGGGATAAGGTGGCAGATCCAATCGATTGAAGCACGTATGTGCCCTGAGTGTGGGAGAAAAGACTGGTGAAGCTGTTTGTTTCAATGATACAACTGGTTTGGATGTATGTATGATTATTCTGAAGCTGTGAATCAAAAGTAAATTGAAAGTGAGTAGAACTACGATTTAGGATCACCATAACACATTACAAACTAAGAACTATAACAGCCTTCAGTGAACCATGTACATCGACTTAGAAGTGCCAACAGGTGCCCTGGAAGTGTGAAATACAATGCTTTATTGAGTCAGGAGTACCCTGGACACAGTCTAGCTCCTCTACAGGCCCCAGTTTGACAGCCCTAACCTGAAGGAGATATGCTGTATTTTCAAGAACAGTTGAGCTTATGGGATAGTCCTCCCTGGGTGCCTCAAACATCCCCATGCACCTGCCCTGGTTTCTGCTTTACTTGCCATGTGCTTCATCCTGCAGACTCATGCATGTCAGCATCTGGCCAAACAAGGAATGGCTTTCCCTGCCATATGCTGACACATGGACCAGGACCAGACCCTGTGTCACCTGTGCAGGGCTCAGAGGCCCAAGACACATAGAATCCTCTTGTAGAGCTTCAAATCAGCCCAACTAGTTGCTCCCTGTCAGGGGTTCTTTATTTTATTTTAGAATTCTTGGTTGATGTCACATCCTGTACCAAAGTGGGGAGAAAATTGGATGGGTGCTGCTGAAGGTTAATTTAACACTTTTTCCTCCCATGAAGGGGTGGTGGGTTGAAATGGTGGTTTGAGAAGCCAACCAACACAGAAAGTGGGGACTATAAGATAAAATAAAACAAAATAACATAAAACAATAATAAAATAATTCCAAAAAATTTCACTGAACAAACTACATTTAAATAAAACTAAACAAAATCCTAACCAAAAAATAACCTTCTCATTTCATTAGAATTTTATTTGGGATATTAAACTCTTTAAAATTATAAGATCCCCAGGGAAATTGTGTATTGTCTATAACTTTGTTTACACAGTCCCAGGTCAGGCTGATCCAGTGCTCAGGGCATGAGGGAGATTGTTTGTGAGATGGGGAAGGTGGGAAGAGGGGAGAGGAAAGGTGGTTTTCCTGCACAGGAAGAATCTGGAGAGGATGCAGTTGTTTTTGCCTCCCAGCATCCATTCCTCCTGTTGGTAACAGCTCCCTCATTGTCCTTCGACAACTACATCCCATGCCCTACCCCTACCCCAAGCTCCAACGGTAGGCACAGGTTAGTAGAGTATATGGCCTTAGGCCTTAAGGATTTAACTAGAAGAAACATAAAAATAGACCGAGATTAGCAAAGATATCAGAGTATTATCTGAGATTCCAATATGCCTATGTTGACTTCAAAATAAAATAAAATATTTTACCTGAACTTATTTGTTTGAGAAAAAGTGGAAGAGTTCTCAGTAAAGGACGACAGTTACAGTGGTCCTTCTCTATATTTAGAAAGATTGAAAGTAGGACATACTCTGGGCTATGGCTAACCAAGTTAAGTGGGACAGAAACATCCCAAGCGTGCTTTTGGAACTGGCTGAATTAGCCAGGAGCAAGATATAAGCAGACATCATCTTCTTGTTTTTTTCCCCCTCTGTCATTATAACTGGCACTCATGAGTGGAAATATCACAGGTCAAAAATCCCATATTTACAAAATACATTAATTCTGTAAAAGATAATTTCTGGGTATAAACTGAAAGCAGTAGCAAATGACACCTCTTCAAGACCTAGTCTGAACATGCAGAGTATCTTCAAGAGTTGCTTTTATTGCATTTATCTACAGCCTTGGTTAATTCCCTTAAATAAACTCTAGTTTGTACACTAGAATAGATGAACACAATCAAATTACAATTTGATTCAGCATCCCTAAGGGCTCACCACCCTCCAGGTATGGTTCTGACAGCATAGAGTGTCTGCTTACCTCATTCCCTGTGCACTGAATCCAGTGTTCTCAGGTGGGATGGGTGGTGGAGAAAGCATGGAACCAGAGGTTGGAAGACCTCTATTCTGATCACAGTCTAGCTACTTAAGAGCTTTATAACCTTGGTAATGTCATTCTTTTTCTCAAAACCCTCAGTTTTCTCACTTGTGCAATGGGGTTTTTTGTGAGAGCAGTGATGATAGAACACACACAATGCTTTTTATAAACTTTGAATCATCATTTAAACATAAGATTCTCTTAATGATGCAAACACAGTTGCAATAATGATTTTAGAAATTGCATTACCCTTGTGGGGACTTAAGACCCTAAGTCTTTTTCACATGACTACGGACAAATGAATCACCCTCATCTCCCATTTGCTATTTTGGAACTCCTCATAAGTCTTTTCCATTATGCCAGGTCAAATTTTACTCTGGTGTTAATCTAGGGTTCCAGGATTTTGGGATAATTTTGAATTTGGATTCTGCCAATCATATATTAATCACCCTTCTAATTTGTGTCATCTACATAGTTGATCTCCCTGTCTCCTTGATTTTTTCCAAGTTATTGATTAAAATGTTAACCAATACAGTGCCAAAGACTGTCTTGCTCCTCCCCAGTAGAGACTACTTGAAGGTTGGTTAAAAGCAAGTAACAAAAAAGGCCACCATCAATACTGTCTGCTGCTGGCTCTTCAGTCAGTTGTGAGGCCAGTTATGTAAGATGGGTCTCCCCTTCATATAATCTGCCACTGCCCAACTACTGCCTCATTCTCTAGATGGGTACTTATTCTCATCACTATTGACTCTACTGTTTTTCAAAAAACCTCTCGATCCCCAAATACATAGGGCCATTCTCTACTCCCACCTCCTTGAGCTCTTTAAAAGCATTTGACTGCTCTTCCTTTTGAACATCTCTCTCCCCTTGGCTTCTCTACAATGTCTCAATGACTGTCAATTTCTTTCCCAAACTCCCAGTGTCTCCCTCATATTTCCTTTGTAGTCTTACAGCCTACAGAGCAGCGTGTCTTACATCAGCACTATTGACATTTTGAACTTGATAATTCTTTGTTGTGAGGGCAAGTTCTATGCATTATAGAGGTTTAGCAACATCCTCTATGCACTAGATGCCAGTAGTATTCCTCCCGCACGACCAAAAATGTCTCCAGACATTGACACATGTCTCCTTGGGGGAAAATCGTCTCCCCCACACCCTTTGAGAACCATTGTTATAGATAAAGCTAACTACTAACTTAACCAAATCTCCATCTCCACCCTGGCTTAGGCTCAGTTTACATTTGTGGGGAAGCATGTTCATGTTAGAATTCTGTTTGTAACTTTTAGACCAGTTAACCTGCTCATGACTCATAGTTCTGTTATCACTCGTTCCTACTCCAAATGTTCCTAAGGAACCCTAAGCTTTTCTCCTCACCTTTATTCTGTCTCCACAGAGACAGAATAATTTTCTTTTTTGAGAAGGAATGTGTATTTTAATATAAACACCAGAAACACTGGTCAGTGTTGTCACGAGTGGGTTCTTTTCCTATAGAAGTTAAAAGAAGGACAGTAACATAAGACCACACTACTGCTGTTGTGCTTAACTGGTGTCCTACTAAGGATTTCGCTTTATAGTTTGGAAACAGGCAAAGGCAGTTGTGTGTAATTGTGACATAATTGTGATGTAATTGTGACTGTCTATTCTGACTAGTTTCTGTGCTACTCTTTCCTCCATCCCTTTCTCCTCTAACCCTTTTTCCATAGTAAAGAAATTCTTCCACCTCCTTAAACTCTGTCTGAACATGGCCTCCTAGTCCTAATATCCCTTCTCAGTCCTCATGAGTGGAGATGGCCATTGCTCACCCTAACAGATTCTCTGTTGTGGATGAGCACTCTTCTCACTCCCACTGACAATTATAGATCATTACTTTTCAATCTTTGATCAAAAATTTTGTTCCTTTGAATCTCATACCATTTATATCATTTCCCCCTAAGCTATTGGTTTTGTCTAGCATTTTATTTTAATGAAATTGGACAGAATAAAAAACAGAGTGAATCACCTGCAGATAATCAGGATAAAGTGTTGTTTTGAAGAACTTGTGTTTCAGATACATTCACACAAACACACACACACGCACACGAGCTTCTTTCTGTGGGCTCTGGTTTAAAAAGTTTGAAAATCAGTTATCTAGATACATACCTCTTGTACCTTCTGAACTTCTATCTAATTACATTTAGTAAAATGTCTGGTACATTAAAATCTCTGGCTTCCAGACTTTCCATTCCAGGTCTTCCCACCAGACTGTGTAGTATCTGAGTCCACACGGATGACCTGTTCATTGCCCAGGGCTGCCACCTGCCTGACCTCAATCCCAGTGACCTCACCCCACCTCTCTTAAATACCGCTATAGAGGTTTATGAAGTTTCTTCACCAGGTACTGTAAAATTATATCTTAAAAACCCTGCTATCAGTGTCCCTTTTCCTAACCCTCCCACAGTTTTTAGAAGGCAAAAACTTGGATTGACATGAAGGTTTTATTTAGTCTGGGCTATGACCCGGGTTTTTCTTTGACACTATTTGGCATTCTCATCTGGGAAGACAGTTTCTTTTCTGTAGAAGGAAGATCCGAGGAGAAGGCAGCTCCAGACCACCACTCCTTTGAGTATGGGCAATAAGCATTGGGGGTCACTGTCTCTTGGAAGCCCTGGGTCACCTCATGTCTGCTTGGCACTCTTACGAGACTTTGGGCCCTTCCCTTCCCTGATTCATTGCAGTTTCCACCAGCCTCAGGGTTTCTAACCACCTGCATGTGGCCACCTGCTCTGTGGTCATGCCAGGTCTTCCCAAACTATTGTTCTTGGAGGTAAGAGGTTATTTCTTTCGCTCTACACATAGGTGACACGTTTTAGTTTCTTGGATCTTCAGAAAAGGTACAACAAAGACTAGTCAGGAATTACTGTTCAGAGGGTCAATTTCACTATTTTCTTAGAGCCATCTAAGCACTTGCTTCTTGCAGCCTTCCTGGCCTAGGGCAAAGTCCCTGCCTTCCCCGGAAACCCTCTCTGGGGTTGCAGAGCAGCAGCCTTTTTAGAGGTGCCTTGGCCCAGATATGAAGAGCCTGCTCATAAGTCCAATGTACACTTTATAGGCTCTCAGTTTGGGTTAATATATTAATGTATATTTCAAAGCTTCCCAGAGCAAATATGTAATTAGGCTCAATCTGTGACCCCAAATGACTTCTATTTCCTAAAGAATACAGAGACTCCTCAGCTTTTCTCTGTGGCCCACCAAACCATCTCTCTCAACTGCAGTATCACTTCAGACATCTTATCCTCCATGTGGGCCTGGTGTTCCTTCCTGAATAAATGCTGGCCAACTCCCATCCCAGGCCTTGCTCATGCTGCTGCTTCAGCCCGGACCTTCCCTCCACCCATTCCTTGCCCCTGAGTACTCACCTAAATGCAAGCTTGTTTGTGGCATCTTCTCCTGTCAATCAGATTAGATCTCTGATCTACTTGCTTTTACCTTCCCTTCTTAGTAATTCATTATAACACAAGGTAGAGCTAGAGGTGCACTATCAGGCTATGTTCCTCCCTAGACTGTGAGCCCCTCTGAGCTGGTACCTTGTTGTATGTCAGCTTCTCCTCAAGGTGTACACAATGAGGGTAAGCTATTGACAAAACTTATTTCTCTGAAATAAGAGCAGAATGTTTCTAAATTACCTCATGCTCCAAATCTCTCACTAGACAAATGGAAAGCTTGACTTTTTTATCATTATTATTATTATTATTATTATTATTATTTTGCCAGACTTAATTCAGTAGGTTCAGCCATCAGCAGAACCATACAAATAAGCCCTGAGTGTCTGCTGAACTAAGTGTGTAAAGCCCGGGCAGAAAATTGTGCCAAGGCTTTAGGCCTGGGCATCCTAATGCCAGAGACATTAGAAGAATTGTGTTCAGGACATTCTAAGAATGTCATGTCTGAAAAAGCTATAAAATCATAGTTCAGTAAATCCTTCCACAACAAAGGTATCTGGGAGGCCAGGTAAAAATAGAGCTGAATTTAACATGAATCTTTTTTTATGATTAGAAAATATCATGGTAGAAAGAAATAATATGGATCAATCTTTCCTTCTGTTTGTTGAGCAGTATTTATTATGATAGTACCTATACAGAAGTATTTCTTTAGTGTTCCTTATTTCACTGATCAGGAATATGATACCCAAAGTGGCATAGAAAGGACCCATGAAGTTTTGGGATTAAAACTCATGTTAAAAGGAATTTATTCTGTTAAATGGCCTAGATTTCTAAGGCCTCCCATTTACATTTATTTCACAATTGTTTCTTAAAAGCTTACTATATAGAAGTCACTCTAAAGATTTGAGATACATGCAGTTTCACCCTCACAGGTTTTATAGCATAGTATGAAAAATGCAACATGTACATGAATGACTATCCTATGGAATATCATGTGATATGCTGTAGAAATACAGATACAGAACTGGTAAGGGTTACTTTGGGCTGCCAGCCTCTTCTCCCCCTCCCCACCCCATGAAACAGGTAGACATTACTTTTAAAATTAGATTGGGCTGCACACCAATTGGAAACTTTCCCACGACGGACACATGGACCATGATACTATAGCCCAAATGCCATCAATCATAAAAAAAATCACTAAAATATGGCCTAAATTTACTTCCCAAAGACTTCTCACCTGCACGTTTCACTAATCACTCATACAACTGTACTTTGAGTGGAAGGAAAAAATTCTATGCCAAAGGATGATCACCCAAGCTCAGATTAAAAAAAAAGTATACTTTGTCCTCTTCAGCAAGTTTCCTAAAGGTTGGCAAGAGCTCCATACCTGGGGAGAGATGTAATTTTCCCCCATTTCTCTATGCAGAAATGCCGAAGCCCATTACTTCCTCTAAGGGCTGCAAAGCCTTCATATGGCACACTTGAGGTTCCTGTGACGAACTGAAGTAATCTTAATCTCTGCTCATTATTGAAGCGCTCCACTGCAGCCCAGAACCAGCGGATCACAAGATGGCCATCATGATAACCTGCATAGAGCAAAAGGAAGGAGAAAGAGAGGATGTAAAGAAAGAGGGAAGAAGAGAGAAGACGTGGAGAAAGAGAGGAGGAGAGGTGAGAGAGAGAGATGAGACACACATCAGGTATAACAAGAACTGAACAGCTGCTTTTTATCTGCTGGTTTCTCTAATGATGACCTTTAGGTAGGTCCAAAACAATTTGTGTAACCAGGTCAACTTTAAAATAAAAACAGATTTAGAAAATAGCCATTTTATTAAAAGATTATATATTCTAAGGAATGTCCTCAGAGATGTTTGCTCTCTATTTAAATAATTAGGACTTCACTAGTCATTTCCAGCTTCATATAAATGTAGACAAATAGAGGCTAGGCTTGGTAGAAAACTCTGGGATCCTTAAGAGATAAAATCCTCTGTGAATACAATATTTTATCGTATTGCTTTTTTCTGATGTGTTAGCGATTTGTAACTATAAACTGTGAAAGAGTCTAGGACTTACAAAAGGCTGGAAGTAAAGGGCAAGGAGTTGAAGGGAAAATGCTGGAGGCTCCAGAAGCCATTGGTGCCCTTGGAACAGCAGCTCTCAGGCTAGCTCTGAGCTGAGACAAATTGGGCCCATGAAGAAGTATTGGACCTCTCTCACAGTACAGTTGGGAGACCAAGCTTGGGTCATTTACTTAAGGTAAATGATTTGCTGCTGACTACAAATACAAGGGACATTCAAAGATAGGCTGGGGTAGAAAGCTTCATTAAAAAGAAGTAAGGTGTGAGTTAAGTATGCAAAGTGTTTGTGTGAATATAGGGGAGGAGGAGAACGTTTCTTGGCAGGCGAAATAAAAAATACCAAGAATGAGGAAGAAATATGCCGGGAATAGCAAGCTAACAAGCATAGAGAGAGATCTGGTGAAGACTGAAAGGAAACTTTCAGTCTTAGAGGGGGTCTTAGAGGGCCTTAACAGCCAGGCGGGGACATTTTGACTTGATACCTTAGGTCAGTGGTTTTTCTACCAGGCCAAGAAGGACCTAGAGGTTCCATAGGGGCTTCTTGTGGCTGAGTGTATTAGGGAGATGAGGGAGGCTGAGATGGTGGACCCCTTTCTCTCTCTCTATTGTATTGATTGGGGTTTCTCTGTAATATTTTACATGAAGAAAAGGGTTTTGAGGCTAAAAAACTGTCAAAGACCTCTTCTATAAGTAATAAGTAGCTTGTTTTGTGGGTAGGAAAGTGGCCTGATGAAAATAATGTTTTAGGAAGACTAGTATGGCAGTGAGAAGGTGTATAGTTAGAAGGGGTTAGAAACTGGTTTTGGAGAGATGGTAGAACTGTTGAAGGAAACAAGGACTGAGGTGAAGAGGAATCTGATTCTTAGGAAGTGGGACACAATTCCCTGCCAGTATGCAATCCGCTCAGGCACTGGCCCATGGATAGCGGTGTTCCCTGCCCTGATGCAACTCGACCAAATTAGGCCAGAGACTACCATCAGGGTTTACTGTCAGCTGAAGGAAAGTTCAGGTTGGAAGCTGGAGGAAAGCATACTATACAAGAATCTACACATGTTTTCAAGAAAAGGCAAGTTTTTGTAGTCTTCAATTTTATGTTTATATTATAAATATATATGGAATATATATAAAATAAAATATTATTTAGCCATAAAGAGAAATCAAGTACTGAACGAGTATACAACATGGACAAACCTTGAAACAGTGTGCTAAGTGAGGGAAACCAGACACAAAAGACCTCATATTGTATGACTCTATTTACATGAAATATCCAGAATAGGTAAATCCATAGAGACAAAATGCACATTGATGGTTGCCGGGGTAGGGGGAGGACAGAATAGGGAACAACTGCTCAATGATACAGGGTTTACTTTTGGGATGACGAAAATGTTTTGGAACTAGCTAGAAGTAGTGGTTGCACAACATTGTGAATGTACTAAATGCCATTGCCTTGCTCACTTTAAAATGGTGGATTTTGTTATGTCAATTTCACCTTAATAAATTTTTTTAACAAAGCGAATTGGATCTGTGATGGTTGTATCATCATAAGCCCTGCCAGCTCACCTCCCCGGTACTCGGTGTTATTTCGCCAGTCATTTAGGTCGATTTCTGCCGTGCCAGCTATCACCAGTTCCAGCTCCCTGGCATCGAACACGGAGACAAGCCTAGAATCTATAACCTGAAACACGGATTAGGCTTCCACATACAGGTCCAACGGCATTGAAAGTTATATTCATTATTATTACTTCTGTGGCTTAAGCTGTGCAACTAACCATCATTTACAACTTTTTCCCCCCAATATGCTATCATGTTTAAGTTCAAAATCGTGACTTACACATTTTGAAACACAACCCATTCATGAGCCAGGAACTCAAAAAAGTCCCATGTTTTTCACTACGTCTGATACTCCTCCTCAGAATTATGTTATGAATAAATCTGACTCGACTTTCTGTAGTCACATTTAAATTTCCAAGTAACATTGCATTTTAAAGACAAAAATCACTTTGAAATGACTCAATAGCTATTAGTATTACCATTTCACTTATTTTGCCACAGGGTTACTAAAGACAGTTTGGGGAATATAATCAATAATGTTATAAAGATTTTGTAGGGTATCTAATGGACACTTGTCTCATTAGGGAGACCACTTCAGGGATGATGTAGATGCCTGATCACTGAGCTACACACCTGAAGTGGAAGCTGAATAATAATAATTGTCAACTATAATTATATATATATATAGTCACAAGAAGTGCAGTACAGCATAAGGAATAGAGACAGTGGAAATGTAACGGCTGTATGCGATGTCAGACGGGTAGTAGACAGGGGGAGGGGGTTATCACTTTGTGAGGGATATAAATGTCTAACTAGTACATTGTTTTCTACATCTGAAACTAATAATAAAAAACAAAAGAACAAACCGAAACAAAAAAGTTATCCTCTCTTTCACATCAAACTAAAACTTATTTCCTAGGAATGGGCATTATATATTAAAATGATTGCATTTTTCTTTCCTTTCTCCCTTCTTCAAAAATCTGGGAGGACCTGCTCTGATAGGGTTCTGCGCTCTGGCTTTCTGTCTAGTTGCCAAATGTATCAGGCACAATTGCACATCCATTTCAATTTGGGCACCTCCTTTAATCAAACCAGTGGTAGGTGAGTCAGTGATCCATGCTGCGCTCTGTTATGGCAGGAAAGCAGACCCAAGCCCTTAAAAAACATTTACTGCCTCTTGTGTCTAAACTGGAAGTTTAAGGATGCCAATTTTGGGTGCACAGGAAGGCTAGCAGCTGTCATTGTCCTCTTGATTTACCACCTCAGCATGGATTATGTGGTACAAAGTGGCACAACAAAATAAAAATCTAGCAAGTGAGGACAATGGCCTCTAATGCCTTCAGTTCCTTTATTTTTATGTCATTGAGTGAAAGGAAATGCAACATGTACATATCTTGACAGGAGATGCTGTATTTTTTCACATCTGGACACCAGGACCATACCAATACCAGTTTTGTGAGAGAATTTTTCACCTACCACAAGAGTTGGGTTTTTCAGAGAACTCCAATTGCTCATTCATCTACCTCATGTAGGTCCTCTTTGCATGCTGGTGAGTAGAGCTGAGCCATTTGCCTGCCTCGGCTCTTCCTCTCCCTTTTCCTCACAAGCTGTGTCTAGTGATGAAGGCCCTGGCCCACAGCGTGACTTCCTCAGCCAGGCCTGAGCCTCACCTCATAGAAACCCCGCACCAGGGCCTCTGTCTGCTGTACCACACCACGTTCCACCCGCCACTTCACCATCCTCTCGATGTACTCCTTCTTGTTCTTCTCTGTCACCTGGGTATTGGCTCCTCCGGATTTTAACTCTCTTTCCGTTACCTTGTAGGAAAAGAGAAAGACTGTGATGCTTGTCAATTCAGCTTATCTCACAGTGAGATTTTAGGAGGTTGAACTATATACAAATTTTCTCTTCACATGTGTTCAGCATTATTACCTCCTTGGTCATTTTCCTTTTCCAAAAATTACTAAAAATACTGCTTGTTCTAAGAAGATATTAGGTACCTTATAAGAGCTGCATTTCTCTTTGTTTTATAAAGAGGAAACATTAGCTTAACTGAAGAGGCATAACGGAAATAAAAAAAAAATATCCCTGGTGGTCCCTAAATGGAGCTGAATGTCCCTATACTACAGTCGCATACTTGATTCCCCAAATCTCAATTACAGCAAATTCGTAACAGCCACCAGTTTCCTCATCCGCAGCAGATCATTGGCAGCAAAATAGCAGGGGGGGGGGAGGTGATTTTTATAGTGAGGTAAAATAGTGACGGAAGAATGAGAGTTTAACCTTGAGAAAGGAAACAGAGAATGACATTGTCACTTACTATGGTGATGCATGTTTGTTAGAACAAGTTTGAGTCATCAAGAAAAGTTATGATCTATGCTCTATCTTTTCAAAGGCAAGAAGACAGATAACATATTACACATTTTTATCAAAAAGTGTTGGTGTTTGAAGATGGTAAGCTTCAATTATCTTAAATTCACTTAAGGAGTTCACTTCAGCATCCAATGCTATATACGACAAATGAGGCTTCACAGTATATATATACTGTATATATATACTCACAGTATATAATACTATGAATATATATATATATATATATATATATATATATATATTTGTGATATATATATCACAGTAAATATATATATATATTTAGCATTCACGGTACCTAAACAAAAAAGTCCACAGAAGTATGGTTAGTTTTTCTTCCATAGACGTATGATTGTTACTTCTTCTCTCATCACTTAGGTGATTAGTGCTAAATATAAAATATTGGCCAAGTATAACATACTAGTTGTGTCATGCCAAGTGGCATGTGGGGTTTCAGCTCCCGCTCCCCACATAAGAACACAGGACATGGTGAGGCCAAAACGGAACACCCACGGAGCCATAGATAGGGAAGTCATACCACTATAGTCTTGCTGGTGGCTGGGTTGGAGACACAGGAAGCAGAAGCCACACTATCCACAACCCACCATCCACTTGGCTCTGCCAAACAATCTCACTTGCTAGCTGCAATCCGCCTCTCTGCAATCTGCAATCCACACTCTGCCACTTGCTAGCTCAGTCACCATCTTCTTGCTAGCCCCCATTTTTCTGCTAGCGTAGCCACGGCAGTTAGATTAGTGGCCAATGACTCACTGGTTACAGCTGACAGCCAACTAGCCACAGCTGATGGCCATCCAATCACAGTTGATGGCCATTTACTACCTGAGCCAGCACCTTTCCATGTGAGGCTGAGAGCCTGGAAACTGCACTCCTGGCTCTGTCCCCAAGGGTTATTTTGAAAATTAAATAGAGATACTTTATAAGTACCTTGCATGAATGCGGACAGTGTGCTGAGTCTATGGGTAAGAGTTACCCACTTAACTTTGCAGACCACTCAGCACCGACACCTCAAACAAGATACTTGGACAGGTCTTGGAGAACACCAGTATTCTGTTGCATTTCTTTTGTATAAACATACCTCTGAAGAATAGTCTCTTACATATTTGAGAAAAAATTATTTTTTCTTACAACTATAGAAAGCACATTTAAATATGTTCATTAAATATGTCCACATTCGTGCAAGGTACTTATAAAGTATCTCAATTTAATTCTCAAAATAACCCTATTAAAAATTCCCACATACCATAAGCTTTTGGGATCATTTGTAAATGATGTTCTCAAAACCTTAATTGTTAAATCTGCTCAGCCTATGGTTAAACTGATAAAACTAACCTAGAAGATTCAATATTACATAAATGCTAGTGAAAAACAAATGGGAGGCTTTGTCTTATTAAATAGTATTGAAATATATGCATTTTGGAGTAAATATCTAGATGCTAGTTATAAAAGAAAGTATTTTTGTAGTTGCACAGATAATAGAAATACTTTATATTAATATATGTATTGCACACTTTACAAAAATGCTTTCTGATCCATTAACACACTTGATTTTCAAAAAACCTCTATAAAGTAATACAATTAAAAAATAAGCAGAGGACCTGAATAGACATTTCTCCAAGTAAGACATACAGATGGCCAACAGACATATGAAAAGATGCTCAACATCATTAATCATCAGAGAAATGCAAATCAAAACCACAATGAGATATCACCTCATGCCTGTCAGAGTGACTTTTATCAGTAAATCAATAAGCAACAAGTGTTGGTCAGGATGTAGAGAAAAGGGAATACTTGTTCTCTGTAGGTGGAATTGCACATTGATGCAGCCACTATGGAAAATGATTTGGAGGTTTCTTAAAAAGTTAAAAATAGAACTACTTTATGACCCAGCAATTCTACTTGTGGGTATTTATCCGAAGAAATGCAAAACACTAATTGGAAAAGATATGTGTACTCCTATGTTCCCTGCAGCTCTATTTACAATAGCCATAATTTGGAAACAACCTAATTGTTCATTAATAGACAACTGGGTAAAGAAGATGTGGTAATATATGCAATCAATTATTACAGGGCCATAAAAAATCTTAATAGAAATCTTATTATTTGTGATAATAGGGATGGACCTAGAAAGTATTACGCTAACCGAAATAAGTCAGACTAAGAAAGACAAATACCATAGAATCTCACTCATATTTGGAATCTAAAAAACAAAATAAACAAGACAGAAACAGACTCATAGATACAGAGAACAAACTTATGGTTGCCAGAGGGGAGGGATGTTGGGGGTTGGGTAAGAAAATGGAAGGGATCAAAAGCTACAAATTGGTAATTACAAAATAGTCATGGGGATGTAAAGTACAGCATAGGAAATATAGTCAATAATATTGTAATAACTACGTATAGTGCCAGGTGGGTACTAGACTAATTGAGGAATCACTTCGTAAGTTATATAAATGTCTAATCACTAAGTATACACCTTAAACTAATATAAAATAATATTCAATGTTAACTGTAATTGAAAAAAAATCACTGTAAAGTAGATCCATGTCATAACAAGAAAAAGAAGGAAGATCATATGGGCAGCCTTATTAAAGGAAGTGGTGTTCAAAGAATTATAGTTTCAATGAGATTTCTTGTTTTCTAGTTTAAAAACAAAATCCCATTACTATATGATCCAGCAAGCTCACTTCTGGGTATATATCCAAAAGAATTGAAAACAGGAACTCAAATAGATATCTGTACACCTGTGTTCATAGCAGCATTATTCACAGTAGCCAAAGGTAGAAGCAACCCAAGTGTCCATCAACAGAGGAGTATATAAACAAAATGTTGTATATACATACAGTGGAATATTATTCAACCCTAAAAAGAAGAAAATACTGTCACATGGTATAACATGCCTGAACCTGGAGGACATTATGCCAAGTTAAATGAACTAGTCACATAAACAAAAATACTGTATGATTCCACTTATATGAGGTACATAGTATAGCCAAATTCATAGAAAGAGACAGTAGAATGGTGATTGAAAGGGGCTGGGAAGAGGGAGTTATTATTTAATGGGTATAATTTCAGTTTGCAAGATGAAAAAAATTCTGGAGATTGGTTGCACAACAATACTAAACTATATACTTAAAAGTTGTTAAAATGGTAAATTTTGTTATGTTAATTTTCCATAATAAGAAAGCAAAATCTTTTTTCCAAGCCCCATGTCTCACAAACCTGTCCAAAAACCTCTTCGTTAACGGTGAAAGTAAGGTCTAAGATATCTGTGATGTTGTTGTCCTTCATCCATTGCAAGCTCTGGTGGAATTCCTCATCCAAATATTCCAGGTCACTCAAATCACAGGGTCTGGGTCCATTTAAAGGGAGAAAAGTTAAAAAAATGGCTGCCCATACCTCATTCCAAACTGTTGTTATACTGCTACTGGCTAAAACAATACAGACATACTCTAACAATTTGATACTTTTGAATATATTGATTAATCTTTTATTCTTTTAAAAAAGAAAATATTAAAATATCTGCAATAATAAACATGAAATAATTATTGACTCATGAGCTCTCTATTACAATTGGAGAAAAGTATCATTTTAAAACAACTAAGCTTTAGACAGATCAATTCTACTTAGTAGTTTAATGAAATGTTTGTAATATTACTATAATTGTTTATATAAACTAATTCATAACCATTATATAATATTATAACAGTCTTCCCCTATGCTTACATAAAATCTCCAAATGCCTTTTTATTGTAATATTTAAGCACTCAGAAAAGTAAACCACCATAAACCTATAGGAGTAGTTAGTCAAAACAGGGACAAAAGAGCCAGAGGTAACTAGAGATGCCCAACACCTGTTAACCTGCAGGTGGGGCCAGATGGATCGTGGCTTACAGTACACTTACAATCTCAGGAGTGCCTTATAGAAGGGCCTTGTGAAGAAGGCGTCAAGAAGGTACTGATGTATCAGAGCCAGGCCTAGGATACGACCACTAAACCTGAACCTGGAACACAGACAAGGCAGAGAAGGACAGGTAGAAATTTACATTGTTAAATATGTTAATTTTTATTTCTATTTGATATGTTTCTTTATAATACTCATCTTAAGTCACCTGAGGTATTTGCCAATTGATGACACAAGGGAGGCACCCAGTCTCCTCCTTATTCTTTACCAAAAATGCCTATGTGCTTGGTATGTACTAAAGGAACCCTTCTCTCCCCCAAAGTACCCGAATAGAGTCGTTTTGTAAGGATCTTCTTCTCAGACCTGAGAGCATAAGGAGCCAAGAGGAGAAAAGCATTGGTGAAAGGGAATTTTGGAACCCTAGATAAAGAGCCCATATGGAACTTGAGGAGCACTTGAACCCAAGGACATAGAAAGTTTTCTGGATTGTGCATTCTTACCTATTCAAATGGTCCAGAGGGTTAATGTGTGCCTGATGCTATGCTTGGAAGTGGAAGATTTTAGTATGAAACACATATGGCAGTAGGGCTCACAGTCAGTGGGGAGACTTACATGGGATCACATTGTGGTAAGCAGTAAGCTGAGCCTATATTGCTATTAATATTGCCAGGCCAACCACATACAAAGAACAAGGTCTCTGCTGGAAAGGATTTGTCATGTAGACCTGGCCACATCCAGATATAAGGGCCTTTACTGACTTAAAACCTTGTTGGGGCATATAGCTTCCTGGAATTTTTGCTGATAACCTTCTTAGCTGAATGTGGAGGCTTCCTGGATCTTGATGCCATCATTGCCCTGTTCCTAAACAGCTTCTTGTCTACCTGGTCTAGCCCACTGCTTTCTCCACTACGTCAGCCTTGCCCATCTCTGGCACCTACCTCCATAATTGGGGTCTCCCTGGTTTCTTCCCTTCTAACTAGATTTTCACCTAAGCATAGACTTAGTTGTGACTTTTGTCAGATCCTCTCAGTTGGAATTCCCAACTAACCCAACTCCACGACTTTTCGTGAAGGTTTTTAGACTCAAAAGATTTCCTATTCTATGCTGCTATAAACATTGTTAAAATGAATAGATTATCTGATTCTGTAGAGTAAGTGTAATTATAAACAATACTTGAAATTGTCATGTTTGAAGTAGTAGCCTATTCTTTTTGCATGGAATAACATGCAACTATTATTGAGTCTGAAGGGACTAGAGGTAAATAGAACTTCAGGTGCTATGGGGCAGAGTAGATGAGGAGGCTTACAGGATAATCAAATGTCTTAAAGTCCTTGATGCCAGGGTGCTCTTTCCTGACCACCCCAATAACTGACTGGTCTCCAACACGGTATCCACAACCCTGTGTATAAAACACCAGAACAGGCTTACCCACTCTAACTGGACTGACTCTAAGGCATTACAGCTGATGCTTCTAACATGATGGTGGGTTGTGGCCATCCAGGTAGAGATGCCTGAGACCACCCATAGCAGGAGAGAGCAAATGTCAACACAGAGGTGCCGGGCCAAGTATTAGCCTCACTTAGAGGTGGTCCCGGAAGCCCTAGTACAGAGAAATGGTAATATTGGCAGGCAGTGAGTATCCTCAAATATGAAGTTGATGAAAATATTACATGAGAATATTATTTTAGCTCAATGTTAAAAATGGAATATCTCAATGAATTGTAAATTTTCTAGCAAAATATAAATTATTCAAATCTATTCAAGAAGTAAACCAGAAAACTTTAGAAAAAAAGGACTATATTCAAAATTAAGGCTGGGATTGGACATGTGTGTGTACACACAAACATACACACACACACACACACACACACACACACAGAGACATGTTTAAATACATGTTCTTTTAAGCCTTCACTGGACAGAAAGCCCTTCTGCTTTTTAAGTAGTTTCAGAAATTAGAAAAAAGTAGATAACTTCTTAATTCATCATTATGAGCTATCATAACCACAAAACGGAATCTAGAAACGAATAAAAGAAAGAAAACTAAAGACATCTTACGAATACATTTTAAAAAATCATTAAAAAACCCCACAATATATTCTTATCAATCCATTCTCTAAACAATGCAAGATGATTAAGGATTTTAATTTTAGGAAACTAAGAATAGTTTAATATTAGGCATCCTATGATTAAAAGTAATTATAAGCTCAAAAGACAAAAATTATATTACTTTTTTTTTTTTGGTTAGAAGATGAAAAGTTACTTGATAATATCCACCATCAATTTCTAAAGAAAAAAATGTTTGTGGTAAACCAGGAATAGAAGAATACTTCCTTAACATAATAAAGAATGTTTATCTCAGCATCACATTTAACAGTAAAAATACAGACGGATGCTGGTTATCACCACCCTTCACAATATTCCATCAGTTCTAGTCATTGCAATTAATTATAAGTGAAAAATTGAAAACAGGTTTGAAATATCTTTTACTAATGCCCATTGAGCCAACTCATGTTATTTACATTATCTCATTGATCCTTACAACAATTCTATTTTATACTTGTGACTGTCTTTATTTCACAAAGAAATGTCATTAAGAAATCAAGGGCCAATAATTAGCCCTGGGCAAGTAGTATAGTGAGGACACCAACCCATACTTGCCTGATAATTGACCAGGCCTTTCCTTTGTGTCCATTTTGAGAAGCTGAACAGTAGAGAGTTTAATCCACTTGTCTAGGGATCAAGCTGTGTGTATACTTTGTGCAAGGACTAAACCGCCTATTCTCTATTTCCTCTTCTGGAAAACAGTTGTTAAATGATGGCTATAATTGCTATTATTACTTAATGTTGACTTCTAACATCTCCTTGTGCGATTGAGAAACATTTTGGTTCAAGTAAACTTCAACTAGCTTCAGCTAATGGGACAATTCATTATAAGGTCCTGGTGGTGTCTGATGGAATCCAGGGTCAAAAATATAGTCAGGCATCAGGAACATGAAGGACCTGAGTGGCTTCACCCTCCCTCATCCTTGGCTCCTCTCTGTGAACATCTACTTTTTTTCCTCCGTCTCACTGTCTACACTTCCCATGTTTTAAATCCTGGAGTTTAAGTATCTAGAGAGACCAACTTAACACTCTTTGACCTAGGCCCAGATTTCCAGCATGAGTCCCTAATTATACCAACTCAGGGTAGATGCCCACCGTGGACCAATCATGAGTGATGAGGAAAACAGGGTCTGGGGAGGGGATCTCAGAGTCTAGTGTCTTGCTCAGCACTTTGCAACTATGCTTACCATTGCTTGCTTCTCAACCAGGGTGGTGGGATCAGATGGAGTGTGGCAGATGGGGTTTTTCTAGCACAGGAGGCTGCAATGCAGACCACCAAAAGATAATTTAAAAAAAAAATTATTTGCTTTGAATGAGGTAGACCACAAGATGGAATTTCTTAAGACAAAATTACACTGATTTCACAGGCTGATGTGGGAAACTAGTAAGTCCTAGATATTTTTTCATAGCTATGCAAGCAAGCTATGATAATGTGGTTTGGCTTTATTTAAACACAGGATGGCTCATAGCCAGTCTAGCATGTACAGTAAAATATAGTCCAGAGCAATGAGCTATAATCTGGGATGTGTTTGTATAAAGCACAAAAAAGCAACTCCAATAAATCAAACCCAAAACAATAACTTCAAAAGCATAGACTGGAATGGAAAACCTTTCCCAGTTGATGAACTGCCATAATGTATAAATTCATGATGTATAATGATGAAAAAATTCTAGTAATTGTGCAGTTTATTTATCTCATCTAGTTTGAAAAATTACTTGTTGGGAAATTGATTGTACTTGTTAACACAGGTTAACAGATGTGTAGGAATTATGAGATGGAAAGAAAATACTTTTCTTTAGCCTCTGGATTGATAACTGAAGAAACTATCCAGGTAATTAAAGCAAATAAAAAAAAGTTTATGTTTAGATCTAAGTTATTTGGCACAGATGAAGAGTTCTAAAGGTAAATGAAAGTCCCTACAGAAGTAGCAGCCTCCTCGTCGCTGCCTGTGGAAATGCATGTGTTAGTCACATCTGGGCCCCTAGGTCTCCTGTTCAAGAGCCCCCACGTGTGAATTTCTAGGCCTCAGTCATTCCTTCCTCTCTGGAGACCCCACAAGGACTTTCACGTGATATTGCCACAGCCCTGATCATGGGTTGTGGCATTGCTTCCTCTTTTTTATGGGCTGCCATTCTTGAAGCCATTCTGACCTCAGCACATGCAAGAAATGGTCAATATGCCACATGCTCTAGTGCCACTACCACCAGTCCCGACCTGCTACCTGAGATCTGCTCTTCTGAGTGGCTGTGCTCATTTTTACTTTGCTAGTGGGAAATGTGTTTTAACCTGCTCTGTTAAAGGGGCCTCACATTGGCATTGCCGAGACCCTGGGAGGACGGCTTTCAAAGTTCACTCACTGTCCTTTAACTCCTAGGCTGGCAAAGTCATGACAGGTTTAGGCAGCAGCTTCCACCACATATTCACAGCTGAACCTTGGTCTCTGTTACCACTCCAGCTTGCTGTGCCATTCTTCTGCTTCTCATAGGCTATATTGGGTATTTCTGGTATTTCTTTCAGAATTGGGTATTTCTGAGGACTCCAGATTCCTGCTTGCAGTTTACTCCCTGTTGGCTCCACTTCACAAGCAAATCAGTCATGTCCATGTGTCTGATTCCAATGATGGGCAGTATTCAACTTCTCTTCCTGGAAGTGGCCTCAGGCCTGAAGTAAATCAGCAGATGCAAGTGCATACCATGGGGAGGTGGCTGAGGAGGAGAGAACACAAGGCATGTCCCCTGACTGCACATACCAGACACAGTCATGGCAAAATCCACATGCCTGCTGCATCGTGTGGGTCCCATGGGAACCCTCTCCCCAGCACTAGATGCTGGGTCTCAATCTTTCCTGCATTCCAGACATCTGAGGGATCTGACATCCTGATGGGTCAGGAATGGGGCCTTCCTCCATTAGTAATCTTCAAGTGAGGGGAAGAGAGAGTCTTCCTCTGGCTCCATTCTGTGTGAAAACTCCCCAGGAGATTCTGTATGCCATCACTCTGAGAGGTAGTATTCCTGACTTTTTAAAAACACATACCATGTTTTTCTATTTATTTACCAATCAGAGATGTTACCACAGAAACTCATTTGGACTTAAGACACCACAAAAAATATGACCAATATAGCAAAACATGAAGAAATCCACATTTAATAGGGAAAAAATGCTTTATATTGAGAGTCAGTCAAACATGAGTCTCAGTGGTGAGAAGGCATGGCCCGTTTTCCTTCAGAGGAAGGGTGTGGACAGTTCCATTAGATTTCTCATGAGGGGGTTCTTCTTTTTATCCAAAGCTTAGCTCCTGTGTATCACCAGCTTCTAAGTGTGCATCTGCAACCTACATGTATCAGTTGTTTCCCTCCAGACCAGAGGAAGGAGGGGTTGCCCCAGTTTCAAAATGTCTCTCTTCACTTGTACACCAGATCTTCCCTCCTGCCTCTTCAGGGTTTGTCGTGCGGGGGACCCTGCTCGCTGCGCCATTTGTCGTGTGGGGCGGCCTGCGGGGCCTCTGCTTCCACTCCCCACATAAGAACGCAGGACATGGTGGGGCCAAAAAGGAACACCCACGGAGCCATAGAGAGGGGTGTCATACCACTATATTCTCACCGGCGGCATCCGCCTCTCTGCAATCCGCTCTTGCTAGCCCCCATTTCCTCCAGCTAGCGTAGCCACAGCAGTTATATTAGTGGCCAATGGCTCACTGGTTACAGCTGACGGCCAACTAGCCACAGCTGATGGCCATCCAGTCACAGTTGATGGCCATTTACTACCTGAGCCAGCACCTTTCTATGTGAGGCTGAGAGCCTGGAAACTGCTTTTTGGGGCTTTGTCCCCACAGGGCTCTTGTGCCATCAATCATCCTCCCTCTCTTATGATTCAAGTCTTTCCTTCTCTTCTTACCTTGCTCCCACAGAAATCTTGCACGCTTCTAGTCACTCCATGTAGCTGAGCACCCTGAAAGAGCAGTTTTCAGGGCTTTGGATTGCTACAGAAAGTTAAAACAAGCAGAACTCCCTTTGGGAAGTGCACACACAGTACAAACAGCAGCAGCAGCTGCCATCAGTAAGAACATCCTTGCTATGAAGCTGTTCTGGAGGAAACATTAGGGAAGTGGAGTTCTGATTCTCTGTAGCTCCCTCTCCTCCTCGCTGAATCACACTTCCTGACTCCTGGCTCCCCTCCACACCCAGCATTGTTCTCAGTCTCTCAGCTGTGTGTACAGCCTTGTTAACTGAGTTTAAGGTTTGGCTCTAGGTGAGTCTCCTATTTTCACAACGAAGAGTGGATTCAGCCAGGCCCTGGCATCCCCGCCAAGCGATTTGCTCTGTAAATTGTTCCCTCCAGATTTGTGGGAGGACTGCAGTGTGGTATCTGACTCTCCTGTACAACTGGAGGCCTGAAGGAGGTAGCCGGTGACCTGCTACTGGGCAGATGACAGCATCCAGGCCTGAGTGAGCAGCCTGCCTGACCCCCAGAGTAACTCTGTGGGGATCTTCAGTCCCTGAGAGTCATGGCCTCTCTCTAAGCTTTGCCCTTGAAGAGTCCATGGGAAGCATATAATTAAAGCAATGGGAGGTTCAATTCTGGATGGATTAAAAGGGAATGAGACAAAATGGCAGCGTGAGGTGAGCCTCTGTAAAGCTCTCCTGGAATTTAAAACTAATTGGACAACAATAACTCCACAAAGGACTCCCTGCACAGCAGACAGGCAAGACGAAGAGGCCACTACTGAATGCACCTCCAGGTGGGTGAATCGCGCGAGCCGGGGAGGAGGGAGAGGAGAAGTGCGGGGACGGAGCCCCGCGGGCTCAGGACGCAGACCTAGCTCAGTGCTCCGAGCTCGCTGCATCCCGGAAGTACCGCAGCAGCGGGAGAGGGAAGAACATGGACTGCTGGGGCTCCGCTTACGGCCCACAGGGCTGAGGGGGCAGCATATAACGCGGCTGAACCCAACACTCCTGGCAGAAACCTCAGAGCAAAGACTGAGGAAAGAGGGTGAAAACTGTGGTCTAAGCCCTCACTGCCGAGCGGAGAACAGAAGCCTTAGGCACTGAGACTAGCTGCCCCTCCGTACCCTCCCAGAGCTCACCCCGCCCCCACCTGTCCGGTGCTAGGAGCGATAAAGTACCAGTGTCAGATCAAAGAGACTGGATTTTTGCTGTTCTGAGAACTGTAGACCGCAGAAACAGATTCGCAGCCCATCTAGTTCCGGGAAAGGGGAGGGAGCTGTGGAAGCAGGACCGGCCGTGGTGGTGGTCGCCGCCATTGCTCTGGGCAACCTCTCACAACTCACCCTGCCCCTGGCCCCACTTATCTGGGCAGATCCCTGCAGGAGTAAACAGAACTGCTGAAACATACAGGCTCTGAATCGGGTGCAGAAAGAGCTTTGGAACTTCAAAAGCTCTCCCCACCTGCACAGGGACGTGGCGCGCTATGACCCAGGTGAACTGTTAACAGAGGAGAGGCCTGTCTCCCAGGGAATCCCCCCATTGTGTGAGAAGCTGGAAAAGTGCAGAGAAAATATAGCACTACTGTGTCAGAGAGAAAAAAAAAGGCTGCAGTCAGAGAGAAAATAAAACATTCTTCCAACAAGTATTGGAAAACAAAAGAAAGACCTCTTCCTAGCAACCTGTTGCAGAAGCCACTCCTGTAGATGTCTAGGAAGAGAAATAATAAATCAGTAATTGCCATGAATAACCAAGGCAACAACAGCTCAGAAAGAAAGTGAAAAGTCTCCAGAAAAGGAACTTAAAGATATGGAAATATGTGATTTAAATGACAGAGAATTCAAGATTGCAGTTCTGAAAAAACTCAACAAGATGCAAGAAAACACAAAAAGACAATTTAATGAACTCAGAAACGCAATCAAAGAACAACATGAGCATTTTACGAAAGAGATTGAAATTTTAAAAAAGAACCACATGGAATTTCTGGAGATTAAGAACTCAATAGAGGAAATTCAGATGGAAATAACCAGCTTAGGTAGTACAGGTGACCAGATGGAGGAAAGAATCAGTGACATCGAAGATAGAAACCTGGAAATTACACAGATGGAAGAAGAAAGAGACTTGAGACTTAAAAGAAATTAAAGAACTCTACAAGAACTTTCCGACTCCATCAGAAAGAGCAATATAAGAATAATGAGCATACCACAAGGAGAAGAAAGAGAGAAGGGAACAGAGAATATATTCAAAGGAATTGTTAATGAGAACTTCCCAAATTTGTGGACAGAACTGGATCCTCGAATCCAAGAAGCAAATAGAACACCTAATTACCTCAATCCCAACAGGCCTTCTCCAAGGCACATTGTATTGAAGCTGTCTAAAATTAACACCAAAGCAAGAATCCTCAAGGCAGCCAGGGAAAAGAAGACGGGGACGAAAAAAAATGGCGGCGTGAGGTGAGGCTCTGTAACGAGCCCCTGGAATTTACAACGAATCGGACAACAATAACTCCACAAAGGACTCCTTGCACAGCAGACAGGCAAGACGAAGAGGCCGACTACTGAATTCACCTCCAGGTGGGTGAATCGCGCGAGCGGGGGAGGAGGGAGAGGAGAAGTGCGGAGACGGAGCCGCGCGGGCACAGGACACAGACCTAGCTCAGTGCTCGGAGCCCGCTGCACCCGGATCTTCCGCAGCTGCAGGAGAGGGAAGGACTCGGACTGCTAGGGCTCCGCTTACGGCCCACAGGGCTGAGGGGGCAGCATACAAAACCGCTGAACCCAACGCTCGCTCACGGCAGACCTCGGAGCAAAGACTGAGGGAAGAGGGCTGAAATCGGTGGTTTAAGCCCTCACTGCCGAGTGGAGAACGGAAGCCCTAGGCACGGAGACTAGCCACCCCCTCCCTACCCTCCCAGAGCTCGCCCCGCCCCCACCTGCCCGGTGCTAGAAGCGATAAAGTAGCAGTGTCGGATCAAAGGACAGAATATTTGCTGCTCTGAGAACTGTGGACCGCAGACACAGATTCGCAGCTCAACTAGTTCCGGCAAAGGGGAGGGAGCTGTGGAAGCAGGACTGGCTGTGGTGGTGGTCGCCGCCATTGCTCTGGGCCACCTCTCACAACTCACCCCGCCCCTGGCCCCACCTATCTGGGCGGATCCCTGCAGGAGTAAACAGAACTGCTGAAACATACGGGCTCTGAATCTGGTGCAGAAAGAGCTTTGGAACTCCAAAAGCTCTTCGCATACCTATCAACCTGTTGCAGAAGACACTCCTGTAGATGTCTAGGAAGAGAAATAGTAAATCAGTGATTGCCATGAATAACCAAGGCAACAAGATAGCTCAGAAAGAAAGTGAAAAGTCTCCAGAAAAGGAACTTAGAGATATGGACCTTTGTGATTTAAATGACAGAGAATTCAAGATCGCAATTCTGAAAAAACTGAACGAGATGCAAGAAAACACAGAAAGGCAGTTCAATGAACTCAGAAACACAATCAAAGAACACCATGAGCATTTACAAAAGAGATTGAAATCTTGAAAAAGAACCAAATAGAATTTCTGGAGATTAAGAACTCAATAGAAGAAATTAACAATAAAATATCCAGCTTAGGTAGTAGAGTTGACCAGATGGAGGAAAGAATCAGTGACATCGAAGATAGGAACCTGGAATTTACACAGAGGGAAGAAGAAAGAGACTTGAGACTTAAAAGAAATGAAAGAACTCTACAAGAACTTTCTGACTCCATCAGAAAGAGCAATATACGAATAATGAGCATACCGGAAGGAGAAGAAAGAGGGAAGGGAACAGAGAATATATTCAAACAAATCGTCGATGAGAACTTCCCAAACTTGTGGACAGAACTGGATCCTCGAATCCAAGAAGCAAATAGAACACCTAATTACCTCAATCCCAACAGGCCTTCACCAAGGCACATTGTATTGAAGCTGTCTAAAATCAATGATAAAGAAAGAATCCTCAAGGCAGCCAGGGAAAAGAAGACGGTAACTTACAAAGGAAAGCCCATCAGATTATCATCAGATTTTTCAGCAGAAACTCTACAAGCTAGGAGGGAATGGAACCAAATATTCAAACTATTGAAAGAGAGAAATCATGAGCCAAGAATAATATATCCAGCAAAGATCTCCTTTAGATATGAAGGAGGAATAAAGACCTTTCCAGACATCCAGAAGCTGAGGGAATTTTCTAATACACGACCTGCACTACAAGAAATACTAAAGAAGGCTATTAGACCACCATCAACAGGGACAACTTGTGGCAACCGAAACATAAAAAGGGGGAGCGTAAAGGCCTGAACTGGAATATGGGAATAGAGAAAGTAAGCGGACTGAAGAAACTGGAATACTCTAAATATCAAACTTTCTTTTACATAATCTTAAGGGTAACCACTCAAAAAACATCCAGAACTGAAATATATACTGCAATAAAAGAAGAAACAGAGGGAAACATCATAGAATACCACCACACATAAATAACAGACAACAACAAAAAGGCAAAGAAACAATGGAGACACAGCCTTACCAGAAAACTAAAGATAGAATGACAGGAAATCCTCACATATGAATAATCACCCTAAATGTAAATGGACTGAACTCACCAATAAAGAGACACAGAGTAGCAGATTGGATCAAAAAACTAAACCCAACCATATGCTGTCTACAACAGAAACATCTGAGCTACAAGGACAAATATAGACTCAAAGTGAAAGGGTGGAAATTGACACTGCAAGCAAATGGTACCCAGAGAAATCAGGTGTAGCCATAATGATTTCTGATGAAATAGACTTCAGGGTGAAAAAGATAACAGGAGACAAAGATGGACATTTCATAATGGTAAAGGGCACTGTACAACAAGAAGACATAACAGTCATCAATATTTATGCCCCCAATTAGGAAGCACCAAAATATACCAAGCAACTACTAACAGAACTAAAGGGAGAAATTGACCAAAACACAATTATACTAGGGGACTTAAATACATCATTGACAGCTATGGATAGATCATCCAAACAGAAAATAAATAACGAAATAGCAGCCCTAAATGACACGTTCGATGAAATAGACATCATTGACATATATAGAGCACTTTATCCTAAAAAATCAGACTATACATTCTTTTCTAGTGTATATGGAACATTCTCAAGGATAGACCTTATATTGGGACATAAAAGCAGCCTCAGCAAATTTAAGAAGATTGAAATCATTCCAAGCATATTCTCTGATCGCAAGGCTTTGAAATTGGATATCAACTGCGAAAAGAAAGTAGGAAAAAACACAAATACATGGAGATTAAACCCCATACTTTTAAAGAATGACTGGGTCAAAGAAGAAATTAGAGGAGAGATCAAAAGATACATAGAAACAAATGACAATGAAAATACATCCTACCAAAATTTTTGGAATGCGGCAAAAGCAGTTTTAAGAGAAAAATTTATATCATTACAGGCCTATCTCAAGAAACAAGAAAAATCCCAAACAAATAACCTCATGTTACAACTCAAAGAACTAGAAAAAAAAGAACAAGTGAAACCCAAGGTCAGCAGAAGAAAGGAAATAACAAAAATCAGAGCAGAGCTTAATGAAATAGAGAACAAAAAGACAATAGAAAAAATTAATGTGACAAAGAGCTGGTTCTTTGAAAAAATTAATAAAATTGACAAACCCTTGGCTAGACTCACTAAGATAAAAAGAGAGAAGACACTAATTAACAAAATCAGAAATGAAAAAAGGGAAGTTATCACGGACACCACAGAAATACAAAGGATGATTCATGAATACTATGAAGGACTATATGCCACGAAATTCAATAACCTAGAAGAAATGGACAAGTTCTTAGAAACATATAGCCTTCCAAGGCTGAACGATGAAGAACTGGAAAATCTAAACAGACCAATCACCAGTAAAGAAATCGAATCAGTCATCCAAAACCTTCCCAAAAGCAAAAGTCCAGGACCAGATGGTTTCACTAGTGAATTTTACCAAACCTTCAAACAGGATCTAATACCAATCCTGCTCAAACTTTTCCAAAAAATTGAACAAGACAGTACTCCCTAACTCATTTTATGAGGCCAACATTACCCTGATACCAAAACCTGGTACGGACACTCAAAAAAAGAAAACTACAAACCTACATCTCTGATGAATACTGATGCAAAAATCCTAAACAAAATTCTATCAAATCGAATACAACGAGGCATTAAAAAGACTATTCATCACGACCAAGTGGGGTTCATCCCTGGGCCACAAGGATGGTTCAACATCTGCAAATCCATCAATGTTATACATCACATAAACAAAATAAAGGACAAAAATCATACGATTATATCAATTGATGCAGAAAAAGCATTTGACAAGATACAACATCCATTTATGATTAAAACACTTAATAAAATAGGTATAGAAAGAAAATACCTTAACACAATAAAGGCCATATATGACAAGCCCTCAGCTAATCTCATAATTAATGGTGAAAAACTGAAGCTCTTTGCTGTACGTTCAGGAACACGACAGGGCTGTCCCCTATCACCTCTGCTTTTCAACATAGTGTTGGAAGTCCTTGCCAGAGCCATCAAGCAAGAGAAAGAAATAAAAGGCATCCAAATTGGGAATGAAGAAGTTAAAATATCACTCTTTGCAGATGACGTGATGCTATATATAGAAAACCCTAAAGACTACACCAAAAAGCTGTTAGAAACAATCAATGAATACAGTAAAGTTGCTGGCTACAAAATCAACGTACAAAAGTCCATTGCATTTCTATATACTAACAATGAAATCTCAGAAAAAGAAGTACAAAAAACAATTCCCTTTGCAATTGCAGCAAAAAGAATAAAATACCTAGGAATAAAGTTAACCAAGGATGTGAAGGATTTATATGCTTAAAATTATAAGACATTTTTGAAAGAAATTGCAGAAGACACAAAGAAATGGAAAGACATTCCGTGCTCAATGATTGGAAGAATCTACATAGTTAAAATGGTCATATTACCCAAAGCAATATACAGATTTAATGCAATCCCCATCAAAATCCCAATGGCATTTTTTACAGAAATAGAACAAAAAATCATCAGATTTGTTTGGAACCACAAAAGACTCCGAATATACAAAGCAATCTTAAGAAAAAAGAACAGTGCTAGAGGTATCACACTGCTTGACTTTAGCTTGTACTACAGGGGTACAATAATCAAAACACCATGGTATTGGCAGAAAAACAGACACATAGACCAATGGAATAGAATTGAGAGCCCAGAAATAAAACCACATAAATATGGACAGATAATTTTTGACAAAGAAGCTAAAAACATACAATGGAGGATAGACAGCCTCTTCAATAAATGGTGCTGGGAGAATTGGATTGCCACGTGCAAAAGAATGAAACTGGACTGTTGTCTGTCACCATGTACTAAAATTAATTCAAAATGGATCAAAGAGGTAAGCATAAGATCTGACACAGTAAACTGCATAGAACAAAACATAGGTACTAAACTTATGGACCTTGGGTTCAAGGAGCATTTTATGAATATGACTCCAAAGGCAATGGAAATAAAAGCTAAAATAAACAAATGGGACTATATGAAACTTAAAAGTTTCTGCACAGCAAAAGAAACTATCGACAAAATAAAGAGGCAACCAAACAAAAAGAGGCAACCGACTGAATGGGAGAAGATTTTTGCAAACAGTTCCTCCGATAAGGGTCTAATATCCAAAATATACAAGGAACTCATGAAACTCAACAACAAAAAAAAACAAACAACCCAATTGAAAAATGGGCAGAGGACCTGAAGAGACATTTCTCCAAAGAGGACTTACAAATGGCAAATAGATATATGAAAAAATGCTCAACATCACTAATCATCAGAGAAATGCAAATAAAAACTACAATGAGATATCACCTCACCCCAGTCAGAATGGCTATCATCAACAAGACAAATAGCAACAAGTGTTGGAGAGGCTGTGGAGAAAAAGGAACCCTCATACACTGTTGTTGGGAATGCAGACTGGTGCAGCCGCTATGGAAGGCAGTGTGGAGGTTCCTCAAAAAATTACAAATAGCATTATCATATGACCCAGCAGTCCCTCTCCTGGGTATCTACCGAAAGAATTTGAAATCATTTACACATAAAGACACATGTACTCCAATGTTCATTGCAGCTTTGTTTACGGTGGCCAAGACATGGAAACAACCAAAATGTCCTTCGATAGATGAATGGATAAAGAAGTTGTGGTACATATACACAATGGAATACTATTCGGCGTTAAGGAAAGATGATATAGGAGCATTTGTGACAACATGGATGGATCTCAAGAGAATAATGCTAAGTGAAGTAAGTCAGACAGAAAAAGCAGAGAACCCTATGATTTCACTGATATGTGGTAATATAAACCAAAAACAAGACAAACAAATGAGAAACAAAGACTCATAGACAGAGACAATAGTTTAGTGGTTACCAGAAGGTAAGGGGGTTGGGGGGTGGGAGATGAGGGTAAGGGGGATCAAATATATGGTGATGGAAGGAGAACTGACTCTGGGTGGTGAATACACAATGGGTTTTATAGATGATGTAATACAGAATTGTACACCTGAAATTATGTAATTTCATTAACAATTGTCACCCCAATAAATAAATTTTAAAAAAAAAGGGGGAATCAGAGTGTGGACTCAGGCGTCTGAGTGCACAGTGGCCCCTGAGTTCAGAGAGGCTGGGTTATGCTGGTCCAGTAATATCTAATATATGACTTATTCCAATGTTGAATGTGTTTTTATAAAACTGCAGGCCCAAAGAAATATTCTTTTCCTGCAAAAATATTGCTGTTCTTGTTCAGTCATGTGACATTTCCCCCCCCCCCCCAATCTCTTTCCAACTGGAACATTAAAGCAGTTGTTCACAACAAGGAGTGGTTTTGCCTCCTGGGAGATATTTGGCAATGTCCGGAGACCTTTTCAGTTTTCACAATTGGAGGTGGTAGTGGTGCAACTGCTAAACATCCTACAACACACAGGACAGTCCTTATGATAAAGAATTATCTGACCCCAAATGTCAATAGTGCTGGATTGAAGGAACCAATCTAGCTTTCTCTAAAACCTTCAGATGTCTCTATAAAATATACACATATAGTCAAGGAAATAATGATAACATCTGCATTTATTAAGTACATATTGGGTGCCTGTTACTTTTTCTGTAACTTTACAACTGATAGGGTAGGTAGATAGATAGAAATGAGCAGGAAAAAAGAAAGGGGTTAGAAAGCCCCTTGCTGTAGCCCCTACTTGGGTCAAGACCCCTGGCAGCTGCCCAACAGGATTCCAGGCTTTCACATACCCTAAAGAAATGTGTTTACATATGCCCCTGAATCAAAAGGGTGTGTTTACAAAGGCCCCTAAGTCAAAGAAATGCATTGCTAAATACCAGAGGACTAGGAAACTCAGGGGGAGAAAAAGAGATAAGAGAAGGGAGAAGGGGAGGCAATTCTACCCACAGAAGTAAAAGCCCTCCCGCAATGTAAGGAGAGGCTGTTTCCCTCTCTTGGGTCAGCCTGCTCCATCTCTTGGAATGTACTTTCTTTTATTAATAAACTTCTTGCTGTCTTATTGCTGCACAAAATTCTGTCTTTTGATTGAATTCATTCCTTCAAAAAAGAAAAGAACCTAGATTCAATTTCATTTCCTGGTAACACAACCGCCATGCAGGACAGGCACTTTTCTCTCTTTTTTAGGAAGAAAGAAGCTGAGACTCAGATAGGTTAAGAAACCTGCCCAAGGTCACACATCTGAGAGTTGGAGAAGGAATTTATTGTGGGTTTGCCTAGCTCTGAAGCCATAACCTTGAGGATGGAAAAGGGGTCACCGGTTAAACCTGACAAGCTCAGGATGTTGTGGAAAACGGCGAGGACTGAGAAACTCAAGCGGCACGCAGAGATCAGAGAGAACACAGCTTTATTTCACCGGCAGGCTCAGCGGGATCGTTCCCCAAAACTGAGCACTCGCCAGGGTCAGGTATTTTGGTTATATAGCGTCGGGCTTTCGGGTTTGGGGGGTTTACGCCATTGTTATTGCGGTGCTAGGGGATTGGTTAAAGCTGCCCGGGGTGCCGGGGAGGTCTCTAATGGCTGTGATCTCTAGATACTGATCTGATAGGAACGCCCCTAACGGCTGATATCACTGGTGGCTATGGTCGCTGGGAACTGTTCTAACAAGGAGACTGAAAATAACATATGATGGCGAGAACATAAAAATTCCTAACTACAAGTGGGTCTTGGCCAGTAGTCACATATCCGAGCCTACAGCTTTCTTGACAAAGGTCAATCTTTTCCTTAAGTGAGCCTGTCTATTGTCTCCTTTTTCGCATCTATAATCTAAGATAATATGCCGTTGGAATGTCAGAGTAGTCCCTTTTTTCCTGACCGCCCCCCCCCCCGCCCCCTCCCCCTCCGCTCCCGCACAATCCACTATGCCAGAGCAGGAAACTACATAATCCCTCATTGTTACCTCGTTCTCCAAATACCATCTCCATGTGCTGTAAAATGCTATTAACTACCCTGTACCCAACAATGAAAAGCAGTGTGTGTCTGCATTTTACTTTTTATCCAATCCCAGAGATTTCCCCACTTTGCTTTCTCCCACCCCCTTAATCTACAACCTATGGATTTTATGTAACCCTCCTCCTTTGATTCTAATGTATAAAAAAGTTTGCAAAACCACCATTTTCCAGAGCATTTTCTCAATCCATTGAGACTTTGCTTCCTGGCAATTATTGCCAGTTTGGCTAAAATAAACTGTTATAAGCTTTCTCTTAGGCTGGATGATTTTTCATGACGACCTCTTGCTGTGTGGCAACTGCCTCAGGAACTGAAGGGTTTGCCTCTAGGCCAGAAATCATGCTGGCTGCAGAGGGCAAACAAAGACAATGAAGTGCTGCCTGACCCAGTGTCAATGTTAATACACATATTTACAATGCAAAATAGCTAGGGAGAGATGGAAGCAGAAATACAAACAGTAGTCCAGAGAAATGTGTTTCCAAACTCTTTTGCACAGAAGCATAGAGATAGGGGCAAGGAAGTAGAATTTGAGTGGACAACTGACACACTGGCTCCTTGGAAGAGATCAGCTATATTTTCATCTGTTCCACATACTGGTACTGAATGCAAATTTAATTTGGAAAGCAAGATTTCAGCTAAAAAATGTTTGAAAACCTTTGTTTTTAAAAGAACTCAAGACAATATGAACTTATCTTTCAGAAGAAAGTTCAGGAAAGAAATCACAGAGGAACTGCAAAGTATGTTACGTGGGCTTTAAGGGTGGATGAAATTTAAACCTGAGGACAGAAAAGGGGCCACAGGTTAAATCTGACAAGGTCAGGAGACTAAAAATACCCACATAGGATGGCGTGAACATGAAAAGAAGTTCATAACTAAGGTGGGCCATCGCGGGAAGTCAAATCTTTAGCCTGAAGCTTTCTTCACAAAGTCAATCTCTACCTTAAGTGAGCCTGTCTGTTGTCTTTTTGCATCTAAGATGACATCTTTGGAATGTCAGTAATCCCCTTTTCCAGACCAGTGCAGGAAACTGCAGAAACTCTCATTATTATTCTTGTCCCTTGATTAACTATGTCCCTTGTGAACTATTAACTATCCTGTGCCTACCTATATGAAAGAAGTACCTGTCTCTCCAATTTACTTTTATCCAATCCCAGAGATTCCTCCCGCCCTTTGCTTTATCCCACCCCCTTAATCTACCACCAGTGAATTTCATGTAACCCTACTTTGATTCTATGTATAAAATAAGCTGAAAACCGCAATTTTGTGGAGCATTTTCTCAATCCATTGAGATTTTGTTTCCCAGTAATTGTCAGTTTACCTCAAATAAACCTTATACGTTTTCTCTTAAGCTGGATATTTTTCATTGACACACCCATGAAATGAGAGAAGAGAAACAGGAAATAGGGCATGTCACATGGGGAATGGAAGCAGGGAGGGCAGAGAAGCTGGTCTGGAGAGGCAGATGGTGTCTCAGGCAGGCCGTCTTAGTGTTTTGGCTGCCTGAGGATGTGAGGAATCTGGACTTCATTTTGTAGACAGTGGAAATTATTAAAGATTTTTGCACTGAGTAAAGTGGGGAAGGATGGCAAAATGGGATGGAGAATGGACGAAACCAGAAGTAGGGTGAACGAAGTAATAGCACATATGTGTGACATACGAAGTTGGACAATTAAGTTTGTGAATTCATCCTAGAAATAGTGCTACATACCTCATTGCTGAATATCACTATGGTCACCTTCAAAGTATGCCCTTTGGGAAACTATGCACCAACGCCAGCTCCTAGTCCATCTTTCAAAGCAATATTGTAACTATTTTTTTGGAATGGCCATCAGAGCCACCGTCGTATTACCGTTGATGTCCTGAATATCATCAAAATGTCTTCCTTTCAATATTTCCTTTATCTTCAGGTAAAGAAAGAAGTCACTGGGGGCCAGATCAGGTGAGTAGGGAGGGTGTTCCAATATAGTTATTTATTTACTGGCTAAAAACTCCCTCACAGACAGTGCCATGTGAGCTGGTGAATTGTTGTGATGCAGGAGCCATGAATTGTTGGTGAAAAGTTCAGGTTGTCTAACTTTTTCACGCAGCCTTTTTAGCACTTCCAAATAGTAAACTTGGATAACTGTTTGTCTAGTTGGTACAAATTCATAACGAATAATACCTCTGATATCAAAAAAGGTTAGCAACATTGTTGTAACAAGGTCACAAACCTAATCACCAGGCCTAGTGTATAATATGTCAGAGGCTCACTGCAAAGCAGTTTATGTGGCACAGCACCATGTCCACAGGAGTATGAAAATGATCGCAGAATTCATGTTTGCAGCATTTCTTTCCCTCTAATAATTTAGCTAAGACATTTTTACTATATGGTGTTTTAGCCACTAGGGATTTATTTTTTAAAATTACACACACATATATTCATATATAAATTCATTAATACAATCACAGATGCCTTGTTATCATCATTGTTTTTGTGTTCTCCTGGCTTAGCTGCCTCCTCTTTTGTCACCTCATCTTGTGTGACCCATGTTGAATACGATGTACACTTCCATATTTTTCATCTAAATCAGATGATCACACACTAAGTTATTAATATTTAAATATCTATATCTATATGCGTATAAGTTTTGCATCATTTGTTTTCAATTTTTAAATGTTATTTTTCATACTTTTCTGCTTCTTTTCAACCTAAACAATATCTTGAAGAAATCACCCTCCGTCATCTCATTCTTATTCAGTCCTTTATGCAGTGTAGTATATATGGATCTGCCTCAATGAAGTCAAACAGCCCACTGCTTATAGGCATTCAGGTTGCTTCTACATTTGTATCTTTACAAAAAATGCTGAAATAAACATCCTTGTCTGTTTTTTTTTAGGCAGTGTCACACAGCTTTCAGAAGTTTGCACTGTGCAACCAGACTACCCAGGTTTGATTGTCCAGCTCTGCCATTTACTAGCTAAGTTATCTTGGGCAAGTTTTAAACCCATAAAGGTATCAGTTTCCTCATTTGTGAAATAGGGGGATCATTATGACGTGTAATTCATGTAGACCCTTTGCAGAGAAACCTGGTCTATAATAACTGATCAATAAATATTAACTATTATTACAAGGATCCTTAATCATAGTGCTTTTGTTTCTATGTAATAGAGTCATGGGCCAAAGGGCATATGGGTTTGAAATTTTTAGTATATAGTGTTAACTGTGTTTTAAATAAAGACTACAAAATTCATGTTTCTACTGGCAATGCATAAGAGTGTCCTTTTATCTATATCCCCCTAAAAATAGATAATATAACTTACTTTAATTTTTGTCTATTTTGTAGTTATAAAACGATACATCATTGTTATTTTAATTTACATTTCTATGACTATTGACAAAGTTGAAATTCTTTTTATGGGTTGTTGATCATTTGGATTTTTTCCTCCTCTGAACAACTTTTTCATGTCCTTTGCCAATTTTTTTTTAGGGTTGTTTCCACCCTTCTTTTCAAGTTGCAAGAGCTCTTTGAAATCTATTACAGATTATCAAACTCTGATTTTTCTGTGTTGCAAAGATTATTTTCCAAAATCAAAGCTTTTTTGCAAAAATCTTCTCCCATGTGGTCGGTTGTCTCTTTATTTTGCTGATGGTTTCTTTTGCTGTGAAGAAGCTTTTGAGTTTGGTATAGTCCCATTCATTTATTTTAGCTTTTACTTTCCTTGCCTTTGAAGTCAAATTCATAAAAAGTTCTTTGAACCCAAAGTCCATAAGTTTAGTACCTATGTTTTCTTCTATGCAGTTTATTGTTTCAGGTTTTATGTTTAGGCCTTTGAACCATTTTGAGTTAATTTTGGTACATGGTGACAGATAGCAGTCTAGTTTCATTCTTTTGCATGTGGCTTTCCAATTCTCCCAGCACCGTTTATTGAAGAGGCTGTCTTTTCTCCATTGTATGTTTTTTGCTTCCTTGTCAAAAATTATCTGTCCGTATTTATGTAGGTTTATTTCTGGGTTCTCAATTCTATTCTATTGGTCTACGTGTCTGTTTTTCTGCCATTACCATACTGTTTTGATTATTGGGCTAATATCAAAAATATATAAAGAACTCAAACAACTCAACAACAAAAAAACAAACAATCCAATTAAAAAATGGACAGAGGACCTGAAGAGACATTTCTCCAAAGAGGACATACAAAAGGCCAATAAACATATGAAAAAATGCTCAACATCACTAATCATCAGAGAAATGCAAATCAAAACCACAATGAGATATCACCTTACACAGTTAGAATGGCTATCATCAACAAAACAAATAATAACAAGTGTTGGAGAGGCTGTGGAGAAAAAGGAGCCCTCATACACCGTTGGTGGGAATGCAGACTGGTGCAGCCGTTATGGAAGGCAGTGTGGAGGTTCCTCAAAAAATGAAGAATAGAATAACCATACGACCCAGCAATCCCTCTCCTGGGTATCTACACCCCCAAAAGAAAAATGAAAACATTTATCCATAAAGATATATGTGCTCTGATGTTCACTGAAGCTTTATTTACAGTGGCTAAGTCATGGAAACAACCAAAGTGTCCTTTGATATATGATTGGATAAAGAAGTTGTGGTTTATATACACAATGGAATACTCTTCGGCTGTAAGAAAAGATGAAATAGTGCCAGTGTGACAACATGGATGGATCTTGAGATTATTATGCTAAGCTAAATAAGTCAGACAGAAAAAGTCGAGAACCATATGATTTCACTGATATGTGTATATAAAACTGAAAACAACAAAGGAATAAGAAAAACAAATAAAGAAACAAAAACTCATAGACACAGACAATAGTTTAGTGGTTACCAGAGGGTAAAGGGGGAGGTGGGTGGTAGACGAGAGTAAAGGGGATCAAATATATGGTGATGAAAGGAGAAGTGACTCTGGGTGGTGAACACACAATGTGATATATAGATGATATATTACAGAATTGTACACCTGAAACCTATGTAACTTTATAATAATTATCACCCAATAAACTTTAGTTAAAAAAAAAATCAAAGCTTGTCTTTGACTGTGTTTATGGTATTTTTGCCATAAAAACTATTTTAATTTTTACATATTCAAATATGACTTTCTTTTCTTTTATAGATTCTAAGGTTACAATCTTGATCCATTTTTATTTAATTTTGGTACACAGTGACAGATAGCAGTCTATTTTCATTCTTTTGCACGTGGCTTTCCAATTCTCCAAGCACCATTTATTGAACAGGCTGTCCTTTCTCCATTGTATGTTTTTGGCTTTTTTTGGAAAATTGTCTGTATAGATTTTAAAAGTCTATACCACTCAAGGTTTCTTGAGTTTGTTTTATGTTTTTTTTTTTTAATTAAAATTTATTGGGGTCTCAATGGTTAGAAAATTACATAGGTTTCAAGTATACAATTCTGTGTTGCATCATCTATATATAACACTGTGTGCTCACCACCCGGAGTCAGTTCTCCTTCCATCACCATATATTTGATCCCATTTACTCTCATTTACCACCCCCCTCTCCCCTTACCCTCTGGTAACCACTAAACTATTGTCTGTGTCTATGAGTTTTTTTCTTCTTCATTTGTTTGTCTTGTTCCTTTGTTGCTTTCAGTTTTAATCAGGAATTACTGTGTTATATTCTTAATAATGCTTGTGTTTTAAGTGTTTTAGAATGTATATGAAGTCACCTAGATTTTCTTGAAGAAATTTTACTGTTACATTTTTCACTTGTGTTTTGAAATTAGGGAGGAATTTAACCTCTTTTTTTTTTCTCTTTTGATTCTATAGCCAGTTGTATTGATATCAATACTCCATTCTTTTCCAACTGAATTGAACTTCCATCTTTGTCATATATGAAATTCTTGTACATCCTCAGGTCTATTTCTGGATAATACAAGTGTTTGAAAAGAGGGTTTCTCTAATAGTTTTGAAAACTTTACTAAATGTTTCTCACAAATTCTAAATAAAGCTGGATTAAGAAATGGGCAGAACAGACATACATGTAGTCACAACACAACCTGTCATGCATATTTTATGGTGCCTGCTCAATTCATTTATGCCCCACAGCTTCTTTTGGGCATTGCTAGGAAGGCTACTCAGATTCAGTAAGATATGAGAACAGTAAAGCTCTTGTAGTTGTCTATGAAAAAATCCAGGGACGGCTGTTGAGCCAGCTTGAGTGGGAGAGTAAAGCTTTATGCTTTACTCAAATAAAAATTACACACTGAGTTCTTCTGGTAGGAGGGTCCCTTCAGGGTTGGAGAGCTACAGACATCCGATGGGATTTCATGATATTGTGGTTTCTATTTACTAATTCAAGACTGGGCAGATGTAGCAAGGGGTATTCAAGGTATGTTATCCAGGACTTCTTAAGTTCTATAAAACTCTACAATTACCCTTAGTACCCACTTGTCCAAATTCTAAACATGTTAACGGAGCCTCCCTCCTCCCAGGCATTACTTTGCATAAGACCTGAAAACAAGAATTTTCCCACCCAAATAGTATCTGCTTATATAGATTTTGGCTTGAGAGTTCCTAAACTATTTGGTTGTGACACTGGTAAGGTTAGATTTGTTCCCATCACTAACATGAAATGAGCACCATCGACCTTCTGGTGGTTGCACAGAAACTGAATAAACACTCAGCATCAGATTTGAAACCTGACTTCTGAGAATTCTTCTCAAACTGATGATTACATAAAGAGTGACTCATATCAAAGTAACTTCTTAATTTATTGGGGTGCTAATTAGCTACATGCTAATACTTAAAATAAACAGAGCATATCTGACACTTAGGCACTTTTTTTCAAAATAGAAAGAAGCTCACCTATTTCAATTGTTTAGACTTCAGTGCATCTTAGATCTGCTCTGAGAAAAGTGGCATTCAGAATGATTGAGATAGAAAAAGAATTTCCATTGGTGATTTCAGAGAAGACAATTGGTAGGAACCTAACTCAACAATAAGGACCGTTTTTCTGAATCCCGAATATATTGAATGAAAAACTGAAATGAGATTGAAACGCTAATAATGAAGGCGCTTTAACTAAGGAAATTCTATCTATCATCTATCTATCTATCTATCTATCTATCTATCTATCTATCTATCTATCTATCATCTTTCTTTCTTTCTATCTATCTATCTATCTATCTATCTATCTATCTATCTATCTATCTATCTATCTTTCTTTCTTTCTTTCTTTCTTTCTTTCTTTCTTTCTTTCTTTCTTTCTTTCTATCTATCTATCTATCTATCTATCTATCTATCTATCTATCCATCCATCCATTTATCATCTGTCTGTTATCCATCTATCCATCTTATTTTCTTACCCCCTTCCTTCCCATTCTTCTTCCTTCCCGCCCATTCTCTTTCCTTCCTTCCTTCCTTCCTTCCTTCCTTCCTTCCTTCCTTCCTTCCTTCCTTCCTTCCTTCCTTCCTTCCTTCCTTCCTTCCTTCCTTCCTTCCTTCCTTCCTTCCTTCCTTCCTTCCTTCCTTCCTTCCTTCCTTCCTTCCTTCCACACATATTTATTGAGTGTGGAGTTTTTGACTAGGAAAGCAAGACCTCCAGTCTCACAGGGCTTATGTTCTAAGTGGAGACACAAAAAAATAATGAGTATAAATATATAAATATACTTTACTTCAGATAGTGTGTATCTGTGTATATATATATACACACTTTATTTTAGATAGCAATAAATTCTCTTAAAATAACAAAGTAAGATGTTAAGTTGGAGAGTTATACAAGGTGTGATCAAAATATGCAGTGAATGTTTAAATAAAAAAAAATTAGTAAAAGACACATTGTTATTAATATCCCTAAAAATACATCCCCTCGATTCAAATACATTTACCCCATCGTTCTTGCTTTTTTCTGAAGCAGTTATGGAAGTACTCTTTCATGAGTGTCTTTAGTTGTGCTGTCATGGCTGCCCCCAAGTCCTGAACTGATTCAAAATGTTTAACTCTCATGGTCATTTTGACTTTGGGGAAGACACAGAAGTCACAGAGTACCAGATATGGTGAATAAGTTAGATTAGGACACACTGTAATGTTTTTATTTGACAGAAATTGCCATACCAGAAGTGATGTGTGACATAGAGCCTTTCCGTTGTGATCAAAATATACAGTGAATTCTGCTGCCGAGTGCCGTCCAATGGAAAGGCAGGGATCTTCAATATGGGAAGTGGCACGTTGAACTTTAGTAACAGTATGAGACAAGTTTCAACTTGTTCGGTGCAGTCAGTCAGGTGTGAGCTATGGTTGAGAGAAGGTGCGCTATAAATCATCCTCCATCATGACAATGCTCTGTGTCATACATTGCTTCTGGTATGGCGATTTCTATCAAACAAAAACATTAAGGTGTGCCCTTCTCTACCTTATTCACTGGATCTGGCACCATGTGACTTCTGGCTCTTCCCCAAAATAAAAATGACCATGAAAGGTAAATGTCTTGAATCAATTCAGGATATCAAGGGAGCCACAAGGGCGCAACTAAGGACACTCACAAAAGAGGACTTCCAGAAGTGCTTCAGAAAGTGGCAAGAACATGAGATAAGTGTGTTCAAAGTGAGGGGGAGTATTTTGAGGGGGATTAATGTCAATGTGTCTTTTACTGTAATAAATATTATTTTTAATTTAAATATTCACCATACATGTTGATTACACCCCCTAAATGGATGGGCTATTTTAAATTGAGTGCCCTTAGAGGAGATATTTGAGCTAAAATGTGACTCTTTCCCATTCAAGCATAATAATTTGAAAATATATGAATTGTGCACCTTTCATACTTTGTATGAGACATAAAAATAAGTTTGGAGCTTTTCACTTATGTGGTTTGGTGTTTATACTTCCATTCAAAATATATGATAATTTTTTATCTGGTATTTTCTTATATGTTATTTTATAGCAAGTGGGAAATTTTATATACTTAACCACTCACCATCTATAATCCATCACCAAGTTTTACTCATTTGTTCAGGCTTCTTCTGAAATGACTTTCCATTCCCACTGCTTCTCCCCTAATTTGATTATTTATCCTCTTTTCAAAGAACTGTTTCACTAGCCTCTTAAATGACCCCTTTGCACACTCCATTTCATCTACTTGTAACCAGAGTTGACTTTGGTTTACAAAATACTTCTGATCAAGACATTTCTGTACTGTAAAAATATTACATTGCCATCTTTATGATAAAATTCAAACCCCCTGGAATGGCATCAAATGTCCTTTTCTATCTGAAAGAAGGATGCCTTTACTCTTTTTTTTTACTCTATTTTGCAGCCACATCAAACTGACATCTTTGTTCACCCCTGCATCCTTTACGTGGTAGTCCCTTCTTTCTTCTCTGCCAGACCAAATATTCTTACTCATTCTTTTTTTCTTTAAAATATTTTTTTCACCTTTCAATTTTAGTTGACATACAACATATAACACATATCAGTTCAGGTGTACAGCATAGTGATTAGACATTTGTACAACTTATGAAATGATCACCCTGATAAATCTAGTACCCATCTGACACCATACATACTTACATTCCCATGACTCTTTTGTAGCTATCAATTTCTACTTCTTAATCCTTTCCCTTTTTGACCCATTCTCCCAGTCCTCCTCCCGTCTGGTAAAATCAAAATGTTCTCTGTTCCTATGAGTTTGTTTTTGTTTTGATTGTTCATTTATTTTGTTTTCAGATTCTACATTTAAGTGGAATCATATGGTATTTGTCTTTTTCTGACTTATCCATTCAGCACAATACCTTGTAGGTCCATCCATGTTGTTTCAATGGCAAGATTTCATTTCCTTTTATGGCTGAGTAATATTCTATTGTATATACATATTATTTCTTCTTTATCCATTTTTCTATTGATGGACACTTAGTTGCTTCCATATCTTGGCTATTGTAAATAATGCTTCAATGAACATATGGATGCATATGTCTTTTTGAATTTATGTTTTGGGATTTTTCAGGTAAATACCATGAAATGGAATTACCGGATCCTTCTTTGTCTCTTGTTATATCTTTTGTTTTAAGTCTATTTTGTCCAGTACAAGTATTGCTAACCCAGATTTTTTTCCATTTCCATTATCATGAAATATCTTTTTCCATCCCTTTACTATTAGTCTGTGTGTATCTTTTGATTTGAAGTGAGTCTCTTGTAGGCAGTATATGTAATGCTTTTGTTTTCTTAACCATTCAGCCACCCTACCTTTTGATTGGAGCATTTAATCAATTTATATTTAATGTAATTGTTGATAGATATGTACTTTTTGCCATTTTATTATTCATGTTTTCATCTTTTTCTTCTTAAAGAAGTCCCTTTAACATTTCTTATAATACTGGTTTGGTGGTAATAAGCTCCATTAGCCTTTTCTTGTCTAGGAAGCTCTTTATCTGTTTTTCTATTCTAAATGATAGCCTTGCTGAGCAGAGTGATTTGGTGTATGTCCTTGCTTTTCATCATATTTTGTGCCAATCCCTTCTAGCCTGCAAAGTTTCTGTTGAGAAATCAGGGAACAGTCTTATGGGGGCTTCCTTGTAGATAACTAACTGCTTTCTTCTTGCTGCTTTTAAGATTCTATCTTTGTTTTTAACTTTAATTATGATGTGTCTTGGGCCTCTTTGGGTCTCTCTTATTTAGGACTCTCTATGATTCCTGGGCTTGTATGTCTATTTCCTTCATGATGTTAGGGAAGTTTTCCATCATTATTTCTTTAACTAGGTTTTCAATTCCTTGCTTTCTTTATTCTCCCACTGGTACCACTCTGATGTAAATGTTGGTATGCTTCTCGTTGTCCCAAAATCCCCTTAAACTTTCCTCATTTTTTTTGGATTCTTTTTTCTCTTTGCTGTTTGCATTATATGTTTTCTGCTACCTTATCTTCTCGGTTGTTGATTTGATCCTCTGCTTCATCTAATCTACTGTTGAGTCCCTCAGAGTATTCTTCATTTCAGTTGTATTCTTCATTTCTCACTGGTTCTTTTCTATTTTTTTATTTTTATTTTTTATCTCTTTGTTGAAGTTCTCCCTGAGATTATTGAGCATCCTCGTAACCAGTGTTTTGAACTGTGCATCTAGTAGATTGCTTGCCTGCATTTTGTTTTGCTGAAGTTGTGTTCTGTTCCTCCATTTGGGACATGTTTCTTTGTCTTGCACTTTGGTTGCCTCCCTGTATTTGTTTCTATATATTAGGTAGGGCTGTTATGTCTCCCAGTCTTAGTAGAGTAGTCTTATATAGTAGGTATGCTGTGGATCCCAGTGGGATAGTCTCCCTTGTCTCTTGAGCTGAGTACTGCAGGTGTGTCCCTTGTGTGGGTTATGTATGCCCTCCTGCTGTAGTTGAGTGTTGCTGTTTGCATGTAAATGGGAGGGATTGATCCACAGGCTGATTGGTTGTAAGGAGTAGCCCTGACTATAGTGGAGGAGTTGTAGTGCAGGGGCTAACCCTACAGAGCAGGATTTGTCTTAGCAGAACTGTAGTGCCTGCTGAGTCTGCCCTTTTGGTGTGTCCCTTATGGTGGTGCTCTGGTGTGGTCTGAAGCTGGCCCCCAGAGGAGCTGTTGGTTCTGGGGCCTGTTGGGAGGACTCTTGTGCAGACCAAGGTCAGCTGCTCCCTGTGCCCTGCCTGGAGCCATTTGATATAAATGACAAAGTGATCTGTAGATGGTTGCCACTTGTGCTGGACTTGCAAGTACCTGGGAGAGGCTAAGATGTGAACTGAGGCTGGTTATCACTAGAGCCAGGCTTGGGGCTGCTTATCAAGATATGCAGGGCATGTCAAGGCCAGACACTGCTTGTTTGGCATTTGTAAACCTTTGAGAGATTTTTAGGAAAGTCTGTAGCTAAGACAGGTCGTTCGTATGGAAAAGCCATTGGAAGTGGCTGGGTAGGCCTGCAATTTGGGTGGAACAGGGTTTTAGAGAATCATCAGGCAGGGTGAAGTGTTAGCCAGGTTTATAGAGACTCAAATTTGGGGGCCACCTGTGTGTGCAGATTGGGTGGTGGGAGGGCTCAACAAAGGGACAATGGTTTCTGCCAGAATTTCTGTCTAGGAGATAGTTGTCCCTCTGTCCTTTGCCCTGAAGGCAGATAATTCAGTTCCACCCTGAATGTCCCTGGAACCTTTTGAGCTGTTGCTCCAGTGCTGGTGTTAAGACCATCTGAGTCCATCAGCAAATAAGTCTCTGTGCAGGCCCTTTAAAAAGAACACCTGGGACTTCAGCTGACCTCTGTCTCACTCAGCCACAACCTCCACTGGTTTTCACAGCCAAAAGTTGTGGGGACTGCTCTTATCAGCACTGGAACTCTAGGCTGTGGATCCTGGTGTGGAGCTGGGACCCTTCACTCCTCAGGAGTGACTTCCACAGCCAAAATATCCCTCCCAGTTTTTAACTGTCATATGTGGGTGTGGGACCAGCCCATTCTGTGTCTCTGCAACTTCGTTATTGCCTATACACCTCCTCTGGCCTCTGCCTTTTTAGACTGACTTTTCCCCTCTCCGGTCTTCTCCTGAGCACCTTTCACTCCCTCAAGGCCCATGCATTCTTTCATCACACTCTTCCCTTTGGGAAGATCCCACACTCTGGGACCTTTGCCTCTGCCCACCCCTCATATATCAATGTTGTCCACCTTGATGTGGGCTTCTGCTCCGCTGCTGTCTGCACAAGTTCTGAGGGCTCATATCCTCCCAAGGCAGAGCCACTTTGTCTGTGCTCGTGTCTCCCAAACCTCAATATCTAGCCCAGCTGATCTCCTGCTAACCAGGGCCATAGTTCCAGTTACATATAACTATATCAAGCTGTGTTTATAACAGAAATTGCAAGCTCTACCTGACAAAGAGTGAATTCCTCATGTTTTCTCTATAAATATTGTCTTCTTGACATAACTTTTATCACAGGTACTAGCACCAATCCACCCAATTGTGTGACCAGAAACTTGCAATAATTTTGTATTTCTCTCACCCTCTCCTCATCATTCAATCAGTGCACTATCTAGTTCAATTTCTTCTCCCTCCGAGATATCTCTAAAGTCAGTACCTTCTTTTTCAGACACTGCCGCTGCCGTAGTTTTGACCCTCCATTTCTCCCTCTGACTTATCAACAGCTTCAGCGATGATGGGACTCCTTCCTCAATTTTTTTTTCACAATATGGCAAGATTTACTTTTAAAAAACACAACTTCAATTATAGTATGCTCCATATGGAATATGACCACCTGCTTCTCTCTTCTGTTTCTAGACTCACTTTTACCATAACCTCAAAGATCATTCTCTGTGCTAATTCATCTTCACTGCTTGCTGAAGACCCTATTCCCTCTGATGTCTTTCAAGTCTTACTTCCAACTCTGTCTCTTTGAAATGTCTTTCCTCATCTTCTATGCTGAGTCTCCTATACAACTGCTCCTTAAGACTTGGTACAATCATCCCCTTTTTATAAGATCTGCTGGCTTAATTCTCCACTCCCCTGTCCTCTATCTTAGGCTGAGTGAGACACTTTTCCTAGTGATTTAATACAATTTTCTATGTATGCATTTCAGGTGTGTGTGTGTGTGTGTGTGTGTGTGTGTGTGTGCGCGCGCGTGCACACATGTGCAGGTATTATGTACGTATAACCTGGCACTTCAGATTTTGTATTGTAATTGTTGGTTCACTCATGTGTTCTTTCCACTACAGCTCTTTGAGGGAAGAGATCTTGCTCATTTCGTCTTCATATCCTTCCAACATATAGTATGTGCTTAATTTATAATTGCTCGATTAATAAAGTTATCCCCACAAAATCTAGCATGGTGCTATATGGTATGATATTTGATTAAAATATTTCTTTATTGGTTGTAGATTCCAATTCATGGCCTGTAAGATGCCATCTAAAATTTCATGTTCACAAAGTAAGAGACAATTGAGGGATTATATTAAGTATAATCTGTGTACATATGTATTCTTGTGTCATGGGTTATAGTGCTCTCTAACTCTGCCTAAATGTGACCTAAGTGAGAACTGGTATTTAAGTGTCCAGGTCATAAGTCCCCTTGGCATTGACTTGCCTGCTCTGCTTGCTTGTCTGTATATTTCTGTCTCAGGCTTCTTCATTCCTTTATTGATAAGTGACAGGAAAAAGAATGACAAGGGACATCTGTTGTTTTGTCACTTATGTTAAATGTTTGATGTAGACATACTCTTGCCTCAGCTCAAGTACTACAGAGCTGAGACTTTTTGGAGAGAGCTGGCATGGCAATAGCTAAAAGCCTTAGCAGAGGTAGGTTATTTGATGCTATAAAACCAAAACGCAAGGATTTGGCCTGTAAGCCCAGGAGGCCCATCTATCAGCCCAGAAGCTGCCTACATCAGCAGCCATTGCAATACCTCATAAATAAGCAATGTCACATAAGAACCATATTAGCAATCTCTAAGACTCATTTCCTTCTTGATGGTAGGAACTCCTGCAGTGAGAGAAGGAGTGATTTTCAAGTCAAGTGTGGTGGTGACACAGCAGGAAAGTGCATGCATACTACATGTCCCATGCAGATTTCTGGAGGCCTCTAATACCTGAGGTATATCACCCACACAACTGCAGAGAACTGACTCATACTTATCTTCTCTCACATATCAATAAGTGGTAATAGATGCTGCAATAGGAGAGAACCAAATAGATAACTAGATTTTTGAGCCTAATGGCTACTTAGAGATCATTTGACTCTACAACCTTATTTTACAATAAGATGCAGAAGCTGATGTCCACAGCACTAAAGCCATTGGTCCAAAAGAACACAAGTGTCAAAGAATTTGAAATCCACGAATCCCTCCAAAAAGCCTCCAGTGAGGACTCATAATTTTAGTAGAATTATCACTATTTAGGACCTATGTCTACTTACCTTAGTGCCTACTCAGAAGGCAATTTCTGCATCTTACATCAATTTGCAGCTGATAATACACTTGCAGTATCTTTAGTAATTTATTTTGTATTCTGGATGAGGACTAATAGAGTGTTTCTTCTTGTGCTCTGTTGTTCACTCTCATCACCCCTCATTTTATTTGGCCTACAGTGGCCCTTGAGAAATGCTGTTGCCTTCAGACTAAGAAAGACTAGAACTTTCAAACATAAGAAACCCAAAATTCTAGATCTTACCATTCTAGATGGTTTTCCACAAATGCAGACATGGGGCTGATCTGCACCGTGTAAGTATCATTTGCAGAATACTCAAAGAGTCCGTAGTAAGGGTTGAAGAGCTCCTGAGACAAAAGGAAGAAGAACTCTCGCGAAGGACCACTGTAGTCCAGGCTGCAAAGGAAGCAGAGGCCAGCAAGTTCATTATGAGCGAGAGGCAGGGGGACTATGTCTAGGTGCTAGTGTGTTCTTTCACAGTTGGTGCTGGTTAAAGCAGAGAGTAGCCTTGTCTTTTTAGAAGGGATCCCAAAGGAAGTATCAGTTTGCTACAGAAAATGAAGTTGCAATAATTGGTTCAGGGATATTCTTACTCAGTTGTCCGTGAATGAATTCATATGGCAATGTTCCTTAACCCTTTTTTTTTTGATCATATAACAGCTATTGGATAAAACACACAGCTGGCTCATTAAACACAAAGATTTTGTTTGGGGAGGCCTAAGAGAATTTCCTGTCACAGTGTGTGCATGCATGCATGTGTGCATATGTGTGAATTGAAAAGCTTCCAAGTTTATGCTGATATGCCCTTCTAGGTGGGCTTTCCCTCCATGGTTAAGATGGTTTTCCATGAAAACACTGAAATTATATCGAAAATTTGGTATGTAGTTGTATACTCATATGCGCACTTTATGAGGGAGAGGTTTTTGATCAAATACTCAAAAGTGTACACCATGTGAAAAAGTAAAGATCAAGTAGCTTAGGGTGTATTTTTGGCTTATACTTTGACCATGTGCCTCAGACTCTAGTACCGGTCAATAATTTTAGGCTTTTAAAGAACATGAAACCTAAAGCTTGGCAATACCTGGAGACAGAAAGTCTTCCTGGGAGGACATGATCAGAATCATCTTGGGGCAAAGGCTTAGAGCCACCCTGCTTCCTTCTTGAGAAAAACCACCCAAAATCCAGGGGCTCTGGTCCACACACACTGAGGTGTCTGCATAAAACTATTGGTGTCTCACCCCTCCTCTCCAACAAAGGTGATGTAGAGCTTGTTTCGCTGGAGTTCTTTCCGAGAATAGGCCATCACCTGATTGAAGGTTCCCTCCAACAAGTGGTCCCTACGAATGATGAGCCTGGGAAGGAGAAGAAGCAATGTGGGCAGTGAGTGGTGACTCAGAGCTCTGAAGTTGGAGCTGGTTCTTGGGGAGTGGTGAGTGCCCAGGTCTACAGTCTGACTCCTCAGCCTCTCCAAAGAGGTAGATTCCATCAGTTGAGCGATGGACTTTTTCAAACACTTTTCGAAACATTGGGAGCACAAGGACAACATGTACACTTTTATAATTGGATACATTCATCCTACTGGATTCCTTTCTGGATTTTTTAAAAAATAAATTCCTAAAGGAATATCTTCAGTTGGATTCCTGAGTTTGTATTTGGCTTTTCAAGATGAAAACAATAAACCCTGAAGGGAAAAATAAAACCGCACAACTTTTTACTTAGCCTCCAATTACAAAGTTACAAAAAATCCATGAATTTGATTAATGAGTTAAATTTGTCCCAAGCATAAGTAAAGGGAAATATAAAAATTTTTTATTTAGTTCAAGATTTCTTGTTTTCTGAAAAGATTTACCACTAATTTTACGTATGACTTTTTCTAAAATCTACTGTTCTTTCTCTCTCGCCTGCCTTTCTCTTCCCTTCCCTTTCTGCCTCCTTTCCAATTTCTTAACTTCCTTTCTTCTTTCTTTCCAACTTCCTAACATTTTTCCTTCCTCCTTCCTCCTCTCTGTGAACATAAATGCTACCACACCATGATATCCGATATATATATAATCAAATATCATGGTGTGGTAGCATTTATGTTCATATATAAAAAAACCAAACGTATAGGGGAGAAAAAGAGAAAAAATGTCATCTGAATTTTGGCCCAAGTACTGGAACACTCACTTAATTTTCCCTGGACCCTGACCAAATCCTTTGGCTTCCAGTTTTCGGTAGAAATTGCGGAGTTTGGCCTCAAAGTCTCTCCGGTAGGGTGAAGGAGCTCTTGCACTGGCTCTCTGTAAACCTGCAGAAAGAAGCACTTGGGTTCAAGGTCAACACTGTTTATTGAAAAACAAATACACAGAGCAACAGTGGTGGAAGGGCTAACCAGAGGCACATTCCTGTGTCTTCATATTTTTTTCCCCAAGAAATTTCCCTTAATTTCCATCACTCCCTCAGTTACTTTTATAGTAAATAGAAATAATATAATAAAGAAAAAATGAATTATTATGACAATAAATATGTGTCTCCCACTCCATTTCAAGTTGTGGTTCTCTTAAAAATACCTTGATGAGCATATTTCTTGGCTTAATTGTCCTTAAATAATCTAAAACAACATAAAGCTAGACTAAACTTTTCTTGTAAGTCACTATATTATAAGAAGTGATTGCAACTCTAATGAGGCAACTGAGACTGTAATATATGTATGTGTTTTACTTCTCTAAGTATATTGATATTGATGCTAAAATAAACATACTTGTCCACTAGAGCTCAGAGCATTAGGAGTTTATATTAGATTATCTTTCATCATATGAGCAAAATTTATAATAATTAATAATATAACTAATACTAATAATATAATAATAATTAACAATATAACTAATAACTAATACTATTAATAATAATAATTTATTGGCTCTATATAGAGGAGAGTTTTTCTATCACCTAGATTACTCTGTAAATGCTTTATTATCTTTATATACTTTTTAATGAAAAAACATAATGGAAAAAATAACAATCTTCTCCAAGTTTTACAGATGGTCAGAATCATGGTTTGTCCCTTTGATAACTATTTACTAGTTACTATATTCCAGATATTTAATTTATAATCTAGAGAAGACTGATACCAACAAGTCACAGAAATTAGAATATAATTACAAGTTGAGATGACTGCTACCCATGAAGAAAATGAACTCAGTTCTCTGAGATCACAGAACACTCTGGCCAGATTCAGGAAAGTTTCCCTGTGGAACATATGAAGTCTAAGTAAGCATGAATGAAACTGAAAGAGTCATGAAACGCTTCCACTTAACTAAAATAAGAGACATGTTGCGAGAAAATGAGCAATGTGGGTGGAGAATCAGCATGTGCAAAGGTAATGCGGCGGAATAGAACAGAAAGTGGTAAACTGGAGCACAGATACAAGGACTAGAGTGATGTAAAACAAGGCTTGAGAGGTGGGCAGGAGATAGATCAAACTCGATAAGGTATACTATGTTAAGCAATTCTGTTTAATCTTAAACACAATAGGAAGCCATTGCTTAAAAGCTGACCTAATGTGACTTGAGTTATTAAAAAAAAAGTCAGTCTATCTGCAGTAGAGAGAAAAAACTGGAAAGAAACAGGATGGATTTAAAGAGTCTAAATTGGACAAAGGTGGTGTCACTGTAGATGAGAAGTGTATAGATTGGGGATGTATTTAAGAGGCTACAAATTGGATATAGGTAGTGAGGGAGAGGTGGGCTTCAGATTTCATCACTGAATAGATTGTTGTGACATTCATTGAGATTGAATAGAAAAAGACCGAAATTGGTGGTGGAGGGGATCATGAATTTAGTCTTTGATGGTGGTAACTTTGAATATCTAATTGGAAAGGGATATAGTTTGAGAGAGAAGAGAAAAAACTTGGGACGGAATTTTGAGAATGGTAGGATGCAAAAGATGAGTCTGCAAAGGTGGTCAATGAAGTAAATGAAGTACGTTGAGCGGTCACAGAAGCTAACTGAAGAGGCAACTTAAGGGGGAGAGCAGTCAGTAATGTTAAATGTGGCTGAAAGATCTGGAGGAGAGCTGAGAACATTGGATTGGGTGACCAGAAGTCATGGCAACCTTAGTGAAGACGCCTGCTCTAATGTACATGTCTGGAGGGAAATCATGAGGGCAGGCTTGATAAGACACCTGCTCTAATGTACACGCATGAAGGGACATAATGGGAGTAGGCTTGATAGGCTTGTAAGATTGGTAGCTAGCAGTTGAGAAAGCATCTGACTAATACTTTCAATTTTCTCTGTGAAGCAAGAAGGGATATCTTCTGTGAATAGAGACACAGGAGGTTGGAGGTTTGAGTGGGGTGGAAATGTTTCAAATAGCAGTAGAGAAGAGAATACGTTCACCAAAGAAATGCAGTAGAATTTTCTTTTGGGTGTAAAAGGTCCACGTGAGGTGAGAGATGATTAATTTATAATTAATAATCTGCCCTGTCAGTTGAATTTGCCCAAGAATATATGACTACAAATGTAGAGGATCCACATAGTAAGATTTATCTAGGGGTGGAGTTCTGCTAGAATGTACAAATAAAATGGAAAGGATCAGGAGAATTTAGGGCCTTGATAAGGAGGTTACTGAAATGATGAACCTTGGCATACATTCTAGACAAGGAAAAGACAGAAAGGAAAGGAGAGGCATCCATGAACAAAAGGTCTTGATGAGACTAAAGGATTGCAATAGGGAGAGGAGTTGAATAAGAATATTGGATAGGAGCAGGGTGCATGAGTCAGTAATTTTAGAGATGATAACAAAGGCAAGAAGATGACTTTGGGAACAAGTTTTCAAGGTGGAAAAAGAGAAGATCTCTGCAGACAAGGAAATGTAGGAACTGGGAGGCCAGGAAACTAAAAGGGTGTCCTTGTGGATATGGAAATCATCCGGGATGATAGAGGGATGTGGGAAGGAGAGGGAGACATGACGCAGGTGCCACAGTCTTTGAGAATGAAAAAAAGGTTAGTAGATGACAGTAACTAGGAGGGAAGATACAGCTGAGTGGTGTAAGCAAGGAGGGCACCAGCCCACCTTTGGGCCCTGCAGCACCTGAGTTGTGAGGAACCAGTAACCACAACTTGTAAACAAGAAGTGTCTTTAATGAAATGTTAGGTTTCAGGATACAGTTAGAACTAGAATACAAGTCTGTAGGTGCAAGTGTAATTTTATGTCTAGCAAATTACAGTATACTTTATAATATGACTTTTACTACTACTAGTACTACCACTATCCCCATGGTCACTACTATGCATTTTACAAAGTACTTTGATATAATCATCTATGATTCACTGTTCTTGGAGCATCCAGGTAAATTTCATAAAGGCCTGAAAAATGGGAATTGTAAAATTTAATATCACTCTATATTTGGATTACATAATCTAGGAACCCATGGTCAAAGGTAGGAGAATACAGAATTAAGCACTTTGACAAAATGAAGTGGATGAGTTTTTGGATTCATGGCATCAATAACACATTTATCATGAAAGTTGATTCCTTTTATAAAAGTTATCCAGATAATCCTCATTTAGCAAATAATTTCATTGTCTCTCATTTTTCTATTTCCAATGTAATATCTCTCATTCATAATGATGTTAAAATCATACTTTACTGCCAAGGTTTGAATCAAAGTGTAGACATTTGTTAGGCTGGGACAATGTCTACAACAAAATGGCAGATCATCATGCAGACCAACAGTTTAATCAAATGGAAGGCTTTTCTCCCCAAAAGTAAATCACCCTGTGCACACTGGAAATGATTGTTCTAATGCTGGCTCTGACAAAGCTACTGGTCAACTTTCCCCCAGGCTATGGCAAATCAATTACATAGTATGTATTGGGAATTTCTTTAACAATGACATTGGTACACTTGCTTGGAGGAAGTAAGAAAATTGTGATACTGGATCCAGTCAAGATGGCAGAATATGTAAACACTGTGTTTGCTTCCTCTCATGACCATATCAAAATTATAACTAAAATACAGAACAACGATCATTGAGAATCACCCAAAATCTGGCTGAACAGAAGCCCTAAAACTAAGGATTGACAGAAGAAGCCACATCAAGACTGGTAGGAAGGGTGGAGACACAAAATGGGCTGGTTCCCATAAAAATTGGGAGGGATATCTCAGCTGCAGAGGTCCCCCCTAAGGAGTGGGTTGTCCCAGCCTCCAAAGCCCAGGGTTTCAGTGCTGGGAAGAGACATCCATACAACATCTGGCTGTGAAAACCAGTGAAGATTGTGGCTGAGTGAGACAAAGAATGGTTGGAGTCCCAGGCGCAATGACTTACTTGCTGATGTACTCACTCTCTCTGAGCTCCAGAGCTGGGAAAACAGCTTGAAAGGTTCAGGAATATACAGGGAGAAACTGAGTTGTCTGGCTTCAGGCCAAAGGCTGGAGGGGAAGCTTTCTCCTAGACAAGTACTGGCAGAAACTATTGTTCCTTTGTTGAGCCCTCACCCCTCCCAGTGTGCAGATGCAGGCAGCCACTGTATCTGAGTCTACATCAACCTGGCTAACACCATTTATTTACTCTGATTCCCTTAGAGCCCACCCCAACCAACTTGTGGGCCCATCAAAGCCACTTCCAGTGGCTTTTCTATACAAAGGGCCTGTCTTGGTTCATGCTGCAGACCTTCATAAACTCTCTCAAAGATTCACAAACCCCAAACAAGCAGAATCTGGCTTCAGTATACATCTTTCTAAGCAACCCTAAGCATGGCACTAGTGGCAGCTAACCTCAGTTCATAAGTTAGCCTCTCCCAGGTACCACAAAGCCCAGCATGGGTTGAAGACATCTTCAGATCACTTTGTGGCCCATGCCAGGTGGCCCTGGGAAGGGCAGAGGGAACAGCTGCCCTGTGGAGGGGTCCCACCCAGAACACTCTGGGGCCAGCACACCTGGTAGCTGGCTTTGGACAAAGCCAGAGCACCACAAGAGCACCTCCATAGATGACACAACGAAAGGACAAACTGAGCAGGAATCAGAGCCCTGCTAAAGCAAATCCAGCTCTGTTTGAACAGCCATTGCACAACAGCTCTTCTACTTTTACAGCCAGTCCTCACAACCATCAGCTGAGGGTCAATCCTTCCCAATGACATGCAAACAGCAACCAAGGCTCAACTACAACAGGAGGGCACACACAACCTACACAAGTGACATACCTGCAGCACTCAGCTCAAGTGACAAGAGAGACTTTGCCACTGGGCCCCATAGGACACCTACTACATAAGGTTACTCTACTAAGAACAGGAGAGATAACAGCCATATCTAATAATAGAAACAAACACAGGGAGGCAACCAAAATGGGGAGACAAAAAATCATGTCACAAATGAAAGAACAGAACAAAGTTGAAGAAAAAGCTAAACAAAACACAGACAAGCAATCTACCACACACAGTGCTCAAAACACTGGTTATAAGGATGCTTAATGATCTCTGGGAGAACTTCAACGAAGAGATTGTAAATATAAAAATGGAGATAGACAACATAAAAAAGAACCAGTGGGAAATGAAGAATACAATAATGGAAATGAAGAATACATTACAGGGAATCAACAGTAGATTAGGTGAAGAAGAAGATTAAATCAATGATTTCTTAGGTTGGTGCAAAAGTAATTGCAGTTTCTGCAATTATTTTTAACCTTTTAAACTGCAATTACTTTTGCACCAACCTAATAGAAGATATGGTAGCAGAAAACATGCAATGAGAATAGCAAAGTGAAAAAAGAATAAACAAAAAATGTGGAGAGTTCAAGTGACCTCTGGGATAACTCAGGCATACCAACATTCACATTACAGGGGTTCCAGAAAGAGAAGAGAGAGAACAAGGACTTGAAAACCTATTTGAAGAAATAATGACAGAAAACTTCCCTAACCTGGTGAAGGAAATAGACATACAAGCCCAGGCAGCATAGGGAGTGCCAAACTAGATGAACCCAAAGAGGCCCACTCAAGACACATAATTAAAATGCCAAAGGTTAAAGACAAAGAGAATCTTAAAAGCAGCAAGGAAAAAGCAGTTAGTTACCTACAAGGAAGTTCCCATAAGACTGTCAGCTGATTTCTCAACACAAATTTTGCAGGCCAGAGGGATTGGCAGGAAATATTCAGTTATGAAAAGCTAGGGCCTACAACCAAAATTACTCTACCCAGCAAAGCTAACATTTAGAAGTGAACGACAAATAAAGAGCATACCAGACAAGAAAAAGCTAAAGGAGTCCAGCACCACCAAACAAGGATTACAAGGAATCTTAAAGGGAATTCTTTAGGATGAGAAACAAAAACAAAAAAGATCAAAATATGAAAAATAAAATGGCAATAGCTACATATGTATGAGCAATTACATTAAATGTAAATGGACTAAATACTTCAATGGAAAAACAGAGTGGCTGAATAGATAAGAAAACAAAACCCTTACACATGCTGCCTACAAGAGACTCACTTCAGATTGAAAGACACACAAAGACTGAAAGTAAATGGATGGAAAAAGGTATTTCATGAAAATGGAAACAGACAAAAAAGGTGAAGTAGCAATACTTATACTAGACAAAATAGATTTTAAAACAAAGGCCATAACAAGAGACAAAGAAGGACCCAGTAATCCCACTTCTGGGTATTTATCTGAAGAAACCCAAGCACACTTTGATGGGACATTTCCATCCATATGTTCATTGCAGCATTGTTTAAAATGGCCAAGATATGGAGGCAGCCTGGGTATCTGTCAATGGTTGAATGGATAAAGAGGAAGTGTTGCTTGGCCATGGATGGGAATGGATTCTTGCTGTCTGTAGCTGCATGGATTGACCTGGAGGGTATGACGCTGAGTGGACTATGTCAGACAGAGAAAGACAGATGCAATGTGATTTCACTTATGTGGAATCTAAAGAACAAAACAAACAAACACATAAAACAGAAACAAACTCACAGATACAGAGAACATTTTGATAGTTGCCGGATGGGAGGGGATTAGGAGTGGGTGAAAAAGGGGAAGGAATTAAGAATTACAAATAGATAGTTACAAAATAGTCATAGGAATGTAAAGTATAGCATAGGGAAAAAAGTCAATAATATGATAATAACTATGTATAGTGCCAGGTGGGTACTAGACTAATCAGGGGATAACTGCTTAAATTATATAAATGTTTAACTGACCACTATGCTACACCTGAAATTAACATAAAATAATGTTGAATATCAACCATAATTGAAAAATTTTAAAAAGGTGGGGGCTGAGTGAAGGGAAATAAGAGACTTAAATCTCCAGGTATAAAACCAGTTAAGTCATGGGGATGTAATGTACAGCATAGGAAATATAGTCAATAATATTGTGATAGCATAGTACAGTGTCAAATGGTTGTTAGACTTATACTGGTGATCACTTCAATGGGTATACAAATGTTGAATAACTATGGTGTGTACTTGAAACTAATATAATATTGTATGATAGCTATATTTTAATAAAAATCTTTAAAGAGAGGGTGATACTGACTTAATAACAGTTTGACAATTAACAAAATTACCTCTAAGAGACAGTTCTGAATGTCCAAGACTTGGAAGAGCCAAACTGAAGGATATTCTAGTTTTAGAGACATATAGCAGTATTGAGTGACACTAAGACATCCTTTCTGAGAGCAGAGAATATTGCTAAATTCTGTTTCTCTTCTGAATTCCCCATTAGCTTCAGAAGCCAATCTTGGAGTCTGACTCTTGAGGTTGTAAGATAATAAGTTACTAGATTTTTCAAACTAACTTTTAAAGTTATTTTTAAAATGGGGTTACCACAGGGATCCACAACAATGTGATAATGCAAACTGAACAAATGGGGAAAAAGTCGCTGATATCTAGATCCTGTTTAGAGGTATGAATCTGACTTAAGTTAATTATTTTGATGTATCTAGGAAACATATCTTCCTTTTTCATTAAACACTTCTATATAGATTTCCTCATTTGGAATGGGAAATACCTACAAAAAATTTTTGTATCATGAGTAAAGTTATTCAATACATAAAGAAAAGTTCAGGGGAACCACATTACAGCATGTAAGGGTGCTCTTTGGTATCTTCCTAAGGACATAACTAGTAACAATATAATGCCTAGTAACAATATAATCCCTAGTAACAATATAATCTAGTAACTCCTTTACAACTAAAGAAAAGTTGCCAGAATTAGTATCTAATAAATAGCATTCTGAGTCATAAGGACAAATGTTTCAGAAAATGCTCTTCCCTTTTAAATGGTTGTGAAATGCATTTGGAATGTAATAGCAATTTAGAACAGGGTTTGGCAGACTTTTTCTGTAAAGGGACAGATAATAAATATTTTAGGCTTTTTGGGCCATATGGTCTCTGTTAGTACTACTTAACTCTGCTGTTGTAGTATGAAATTTGCCATAGAAAATATCTAAATAAACAGGTATGTCTGGGTTCCAATAACATTTTATTTATAGACACAGAAATTTGAATTTCATATAATTTACACATGTCATGAAATATTGGTTTTGTAGAAAAAAATTTCAAACCATTTGAAAATGTAAAATGCATTCTAGCCTTGGGGTATTACAAAAATAGGTGGTAATTTGTCAACATCCAATTTAGGCAGTGTGCACTCGATCAGAAAATTGATAGAGGGCAGAGAGAGAGGAAAAACATACATTTACTTTTCTTCCACCTTCTTCTGGTAGAAACACAGATGGCCATTTACAGGAGATACACTGCCAGACACTCAAGTTACCTGGGGAGTTCTGAGGTGAGGAACAAGGAGAACAGCGGGGAGAGAAGCTGTACCCAGGGTGGAAGGCAGCCTGCAGTGGGATGTAGGACATAATCTCTTCTTCAAAGAGACTGCAAAGCAACAACAACAACAACAACAACAACAACAACAAATTAGTTCTCTGTCCATGAGAGAGTGTTTATGAATTTGGGTAATAGCAGTTACACTTCTCACAAAACAACAAAAGCACTTAGATTCAGATGCAGTATTAAAAAGATAGGCACATTCAGCGCGCAAATGCTCAGTGTAAACCCTAATTAATCCTACAACATAGTCTCCATCAAGTACTATATATAGTTCTTGTTACCTGAGTTATAAATACAAAGAAGGCAATGGATAGCAGGTACAAGGATGGGGCTCTATTTCAGTTACAGCAACTAGAAACCGCTAGACCAATGGTGAGTGTTTCAGTCAGGGCTGTAGTGGAGGTGAACAGCCCAGGGTAGCTTTTCCAGAGTTGCTTCGGGCTTAGCCCCTTACCTCAGCAAAATAACTAGATCTGCATCACAGGACAACTTTTCAAGCCCATGATTACCCTCAGTCCGGATGTAATGGATTTTCTCCCTAGGATAATGTGGGAAAGAAAATAAGAGTTACACCCCAACATATAAGCTAAGAAATGAATTATTTTCTGATCCTTTTTTTCTCTCCAATGTGGCTGAAGAGTGATGTTCTAATTAGTGTCCAGTGTATTTCATGGCATTTTAAGTTTTTATTGCAGGTTCCTGTGATGCTCCAAGGAATTGCCTCTCCTTATTCTCACACTAAGACAGAAGCTAAGGACCACAGCAAAGGTAGGTCCGTGAATAGCTATGACCATCAGCAGTGAGGCTAGGTAAGGAGAGCTGCTGGAGGGCTGTTGTGGGCTCGTGACATTTTGGAAACCATGGAAAGAAAGAGTGAGGGGACGTCTCTTAAGAAACCTTAAGCCTGATGAAAAATGTATGAGGCCATGATGGGCACAAAGAGAGTCTGGCCTCCAGAACACGTGAGAGTCTCCCAGATCGTTCTGAGCACAGGCATCAGTTTCTCTCTGATTACAATTCATGCATTCTGATCCTTTTTCACAATTTCCAACTCCAGTCTGGTAAAGTATTCTGATGAGTATATGAATAAATAGTGTTTATTTTGATTAAATGAACTTTGTAATTGGCTTTTCTGACATTCAAATATTTGAATATTACGAAAACCACAGCCAAAAATCATTCGATTATATGCATGCTTCAAAGATGTCCCCCCCCCCCTTTTTGAAGCAATGCCCCCAAAACTGGGAACACTTAGTGATTGATTTTTTTAAATATTCAACTTTTTTCTTTTTGTTTTGCATGTTGGAATCCTAACACCCAATGTGATGATGTTAGGAGGTGGGACCTTTAGGATGTGATTAGATCATGAGGGCAGAGCCCTCATGAATGAGATTAGTTCCCTTATAAAAGACATTCCAGATAGCTCCATAGTTGCTTCTTCCATGTGAGGATATGAGAAGTCTGTAACCTGGAAGAGGGCCCTCACTCTGACTATTGTAGCACCCTGAATCTTGGACTTCCAGTCTCCAGACTGTGAGCAATAAGCTTTTCCTGTTTCTAAGCCATCCAGTCTGTGGGATTTTGTTATAGCAGCTAAGACATGCTTACTCTAAACAAACTGAGATAGGCACCATCAGCCACTGACCTGCAGAAGCCCCACACATGGCTGTCATTCCTCTCAGTTCGTGACCGTCATGTTCAAGCTGTTTTTGCATTCACAATATCACCACAAGCTGCACTCTCCCCTCCATCCATGCTCTACTATTGTTCATATGACCATCATCTCTCAAAAAGATTAATATCATAGTCTCCTACATAGCCTATATCAGTCTAGCCATTCTCTACAGAACAGCCCAAGTGGTCATTAAAAACACAAATGCACCCACATTTCTTTCCTGCTGAAAACTCTTTAATAACTTTTCAAATAAATTTTACTTCAAATAAAATCCCACCTCCTTTCCATTGCTGACAAGGCCCCCACCCAAATTTCACACATTCCTGATTTACACCTAAGCCACACTGGCCTCTTTCACTCTTCACCTACATCAAGACTTTTCTGCCTTGGGGCCCTTGTACACTTTCCCCCTGATCCCCACCTTGCATCTCAGGGATGGTGCAGATTTCAGCATGGTGCCACCTACCTGGAAAAGCCTTCCCTGTATTCTGTCTAGAAGGTAAGTTCTCTTCCCCTGCACCAAAACATTATTGACTATCACCGAGTTCTGATCATGTCTTTCATGACCCTTAACATTTTCTATAGCTACATATTTTGCTTAAAAAACAAAAACAAATAAAACTTGTCTGTCATCTGTCTCTCTTAATAGATTATAAGTGCCATGAGAGTAAGACATATGCCTATTTTGCTTGCTACTGCATACATAGTCCTAGCACAATCCTGATTCAGAATAGTTGCACAATAAAAGTACTAGTTGAAGGAAAGAATTAATGAATAATGACTGCTACAATGACCCTTAAAGTTAATAGATGTAATTAATCTCTGGGTTTTCTGTCTCCATCTTCCCCCACTACATATGGCTTCTTATGATTTGCTGCGGTCTGCTGAAAACAGTTTTCTGAGAACTCATCCTCCACCCTCTAATCTAGCAACTAGCTTTGTGGACCCAAACAGTGGATCCATGGCTCCCTGAGAATAGGAATAGCTGAATGGTGGTCACTCTCCCCACTTGGGGACCAGCGGAAGCAGTAAGTTCTTCCTCTTGACAGGGTCATGGGGAGAGGTGCTTTTCTTTTCAACTCTTGGACCTTTAAAATGGAGCTGACACACTCACATCACACACAGGACCAGGCAGAGACCAAGTCATATGGAGCAGTGTTCAGCTCTTCGCTCTTTATAGCCGGACCCCTTGAATAGCAAGTTCTTTATTTTTCAAACTTTTGAATTTATTTTATTTTTTAAAGATTTTTATTAAACTATATTAGGTTGGTGCATAAAGTAATTTCGGTTTAAAAGGTTAAAAATAATTGCAAAACCTCAATTACTTTTGCACCAACCTAATAGCTAACATACAATATTATATTAGTTTCAGGTGCACATCAGCATTATTCAACAGTTCCCACCTGGTACTATACATAGTTATTACCATATTATTGATTATTCTTATATTCCCTGTGCTAAAGAAGTGATCACCATGATAAGGCCAGCAGCCATCTGACACCATACTATGCTATCACAATATTATTGACTACATTCCCTATGCTGTACGTTACAGCCCCAAGACTTGTTTTACACTTGGAAATTTGGACCTCTTATTATTCTTTATCTTTTTTCTCCTGTGGTCACAGCAGCTTAGCCGTCTGTCCCCCCCAACCTTTCCCTAAGGAAAGGAGAATTTGTGGGACTGTGCCTCTCTGGGATGGAGTTTATAACATCCTGAGTTTCTCCATCTGGTCTTCAAGAGAAGGGTCTGTGGTCAACAACGAGTAAGATTCCTCGCGGGAGGGACAACTCAAGCCAGACAGGACCCCGTTGATACCCCAATGAGCTGTTATAATAAATAATAGGAGGGAGCCTTGCCCCTCCTTCCTCTTGTTCTTGTGGGAAGCTGCCACTTGCCTCTGCTACTCCCTCTCACCTTATTGTGAGAGAGGACATTAGAGCGATAAGACCAAGCTCTTTCTGCTCAGCTCCTGGGACAGTTTCACCGCGAGAGACTCTCCCCCAGGTGGTGCATACCGCACCTCAGTCATCTTGGGACGACATGCTTTGGCTGCTTTGGGACAAATAATTGGGAATTGAAATCATTTTTTTGAAATGGTGTAAGAGTTTCACAGACCCTGCCTCTAATCATGTGATGTTCATTGTTTATAATCAATAAATACTGTCAGTGACCAGATTCAGGGCTCCAGTCTCTTGAGACTGCGAGTCCCTTGGTCCTCTGTGATTTAACTGTATATGAGTCTCTGTCTCTTTATTATAGTTTAACCCTCGCCGCCTCCCTCGCCTTCCCACAGCTTGTGTTGTGCAGGTCACAACATTCTCCCTTTTTAATTTTTCAATTAGAGTTGCCATTCAATATTACTTTACATTAGTATCAGGTGTACAGCATAGTGGTTAGACATTAATATAATTTACAGAATGATCCCCCTGACTAGAACCCACCTCACACTATACAAAGTTATTACCATATTATTGATTATATTCCCCATACTTAACTTTACATCCCCATGATTATTTTGTAACTACCAATTTGTACTTCTTAATCCCTTCACATTTTTCACCCTGTGCCCAACCCCCTCCCATTTACCACCCAACAAATCTAGTACCCACTGACACTATACATAGTTATTACAATATTATTACAATATTATTCACTATATTCATTATGCTATACCTTACATCCCTGTAACTACTGTGTAACAACCAATTTATACTTCTTTATCACTTCCCATTTTTCACCCACCCCCAACGGACCTCCGAACTGGCAATGATCAAAACGTTCTCTGTATCTATGAGTTTGTTTCTTTTTTCGTTTATTTAAATTGTTCTTTAGATTTCACTTATAAGTGAGATTACATGGCATTTGTCTTTTGCTGTCTGACTTACTATACTCAGCACAATACCCTCTAAGTCCATGCATGTTGGTGCAGATGGCATGATTTCATTCTTTCTAATGGCTGAGTAATATTCCATTTTATATATGCACCACATCTTCTTTATCCATTCATCCATTCAGAGAAACACAGATTACCTTGATATTTTGGCTATTGTAAATAATGCTGCAATGAACATATAAATGAGCATGTTCCCTCAAAGTAGTGTTTCAGGTTTCTTTGGATAAGTACCCAGAAGTAGGATTACTAGGTCCTTCTTTGTCTCTTGTTATAATCTTTGTTTTAAAATTATTTTGTCTGGTATAAGTACAAGGTATTCTATGCCCACTTTTGTTTGTTTTTTACCATTTTTATGAAATATGTTTTACTATCTCTTTACTTTCATTTGAGACTCTTTCAAATGGAAGTGAGTCTCTTGCAGGCAGCATGTGTAAGATTCTTGTTTTTGTTTCCATTCAGCTTCCCTAACTTTTGATTGGAGCATTTAATCTACTTACATTGAAAGTAATTGTTATAGGTTTGTGGTTATTGCCATTTTATTATTCATACTTTTTATTTATTTATTTATTTATTTATTTATTTATTTATTTATTTATTTATTTATTTATTTGTCTTAAAGATGTCCCTCTAACAATCCTTGTACTACTGGTTTGATGGTAAGAAACTCTTTTAGCTTTTTCTTGTCTGGGAAACTCTTTATCTGTCCTTTCATTCTAAATGATAGTTTTGCTAGGTGGAGTAATTTTGGTTGTAGGTCCTTGGTTTTCATCACTTTGAATATTTCCCACCAATCCCTTCTACCCTGCAAAGTTTCTGTTGAAAAATCAGCTGATAATCTTATGGGAGCTCCCTTATAAGTTACTAGTTGCCTTTCTCTTTCTGCTTTTAGGATTCTCTCTTTGTCTTTACCCTTTGCCATTTTAATTATGATGTATCTTGGTGTGGGCCTGTTTGGGTTTATCTTGTTTGGGATTCTATGCACTTCCTGGGCTTCTATATCTTCTATATCAGGTTAAGGTTAGGGAAGTTTTTTGTTATTGTTTCTCCCAATAGGTTTTCAATTCCTTGCTCTCTCTCTTCTCCATCTGGTACCCCTATAAGGCGAATGTTGGTATGCATGATATTGTCCCAGAGGCCCCTTAAACTCTCCTCAACTTTTTGGATTATTTTTTTTCTTTGTCTTTCTGATTAGGTGTTTCCTATTACCTTATTTTCTAAATTGCTGATTCAATCCTCTTCTTTATCTAGTCTACTGTTGATTCCCTAAAAGTATTCTTCATTTCCATTATTGTAGTCTTTATTTCTCACTGGTTCTTTTCTCCCATTTTAATGTTTCCTATTTCTTTGTTGAAGTTCTCCCAGATATCACTGAGAATCTTTATAACCAGTGTTTGGAACTGTGTTTGACAGATGACTTGTCTCCATTTTGCTTAGTTCTTTTTCTGGAGCTTTGTTCTGCTCTTTTATTTGGGACACGTTCCTTCATCTCCCCATTGTGGCCGCCTCCCTGTGTTTACTTCTATGTATTAGGTAGGCTGCTATGTCTCTTGGTCTTAGTAGAGTGGCCTTACATAGTAGAAGTGCTGTGGGGCTTAATGGCACAGTCTTTCTGGTCACTTGAACTGTGCACTCTAGGTATGCCCCTTGTGTGTGTTCTGTGTGCCCTCCTCGTGTAGTTGAGCCTTGATTGCTATGTGCACGTCAGTGGGTGGGATGGACCTTAGGGCTCAGTAGTTGTGAGGACTGGTTGTGACTGGAGTCGAGGAGCTGTATTGCAAGGGCTGACCCTAGAGAGCAAGATCTGCCTCAGCAAGGCTCTGGTGCCTGTCCAATCCACCCCTGGGTATGTTGTCCTCAGTGGTGGCTGAGTGATGCTCCAGCTAGTTTGGAAGCTGGTCACTGGGTGCCAGCCCCAGGGCTACCTGGGAGGGGCCTGCTGCAGGCCAACTTCAGCTGCAGCCTGTGTCCTACTCAGCGCCACCAGGTAGGAGCCATAAAGCAATATGCAGATGGCCACCACCTGTACTGTGTTTGGAATTTCCTCAAGAGGCCAAACCACAAACCAAGGCCCGCTGCCACTAGTGCTGGGCTTAGGGCTGCTCAGCCAGAGTTACAGGACATGTTCAAACCAGAAGATGCTTGTCTGGTTTCTGTGAACCCTTGAGAGACCCCAGGAAAATCTTCAGCATGAACCAAGGCAGGAAGTTTGTATGAAAAAGTACTGGAAGCAGCTTGGGTGTGCCCAAAAGTTGGGCAGGATGGGTTCTCAGAATCACCATGGTGTGGTGAACAAACTCAAACATGGAGGCTGTCTGTACCTGCATGCAGGGAGGGGGAGAGCTCAACAAAGAAACTATGGCTTCCATCAGCTCCTCCATCCTGGAGAAAGCTGACCCTCTAGCTCTCACCTTGAAGCTAGACAATTCAATTCCTCCCCATATGTCCCTGGCACCTTTTGAGCTGCTGCTCCAGTGCTGAAGCTCAGAGCCAGTGATCCCATTGGTGAGTACCTCTGGTGTGGTCCCTTTAAGAGGAGTGCCTGGAACTCCAACTGCCCTCTGTCTCACTCAGCCACAATCTTCACTAGTTTTCACAACCAGAAATTATGGGGATGTCTTTCTGTGGCACTGGAATTCTGGGCTGGGGAGGGATTAAGATCCCTTGCTTGTTGGGGTGGGATAATCGCAGCTGAGATATCCCTCCTGATCTTAATGGTCATATGTGGGTGTGGGACCAACCCCTTCTGCATCTCTGCCCCTCCTACTGGAATTGCTTTTCTTTTCCTGCATGTCCTTAGTTGTAGGGTTTCAATTCAGCAAGATTTCAGGTGATTCTCAATGATGGTTGTTTTGTAGTTTAGTTGTAATTTTGATGTAGTCACGACAGAAGGTAAGCACAGTGTTTACCTGCTGTGCCATCTTGACCAGCTACCTGATAACTAAAGAGCAAGTTCTTGCTCTTGTTACTCTGCCTTTTGCATTCCATGGCTTCTTAGTATTAGTATCTGATATCATTGTGGGCCAACTGTATTTAATGAAATATTTGGGTTTTCAACCTGGGATCCACAGGTCTTTTAGGGTCCATCAACTATTTGAAATTATATGCAAAGGTTTATGTTTATATGTGGGGGAAGAGTATAAAATAGTTTTCATCAGATCATTGAAGGAGTCCATAACTTTAAAAAAGTTATTAGTTTCTATACTAGATAACTTCCATGGTTTTTCCAATTCCAATATGCCCTGTTTCTAAGTCTTCCCATATCTGGAAAATCATGATTGTACAAATCCACATTGCAACAAAGCCTTTAAAGTTTTTTGGATTTTGTTATAATGCAATATTACACAATAAGGCTGAAAAGTTTACTGCTCTTTGGAAATATACTCTTTTACCCCCAGAAACCTTTTTTTTTCACTTTTTAAATTATTTAAATGAGAATCTAGTGCCTTTGTTGAGTTCAAATTCCTCCAAAAAGTACGCAGTGAACACATTACTTAGTGGTAGAACCAGTAACATAAAAAATGTTCAAGAGCAGAAGTGTGTTACAAACTTTTCAGGTAATACAACTCTTCTGAAAATCCATTGGAAACTCCCTTAAGATACTGTGAGAGAAAGGGCACCCCATGAATAAATGACCCATATGACTGAATATGGCACTGCCTCTTGTGGCACACTAATGAAACTTGGGCAGAGTTGAACATAAGTGGAAGTGAAAATTGCTCATGCTAAATCTTAACAGTTCATGCTAAAGAACTTTTACTCACTTTACCAGTAGTTAGTGTTTTCTATCTTCAAATTAAAGGGCCAAGTTCTGAGGGGCAGAGTGGGTACAAAGACAAGGAATACATAGGTACTGCTTTAAAGAGGTTATACTACTATAGGAAGACATAAGTACATTATGGAATATAAAAGATAAGGGGAAAATATATTAGAGGTACAAAAAAAATGGTTAAAGTAAAGCAAAATTAAAACTAAAGTTTTCCTGGATCACCAAATCTTTACACTTGATTTGAGTCTTCAAAATGGGATGACATGTCCTTAACAGAGAAGCCAATCCAAGAAAGGTAAAAGTAGGAGAGGACACAACCGATTTGGTGGAGGTGAGATACCAGAAGGAAAAACAAAAAAACTAGCACAAGATGGAGAATTAGGTTAAGACTAGACTTTAGAGCCCATGGAAATTGTGCTTAGAAATTTTAACTCTATTTCAATTGCAATGAGAGCCATGGAAGCTTTTTTGAGAAGCAAGAGTGACACATTTTGATTTGTGCTATAAGAAGATAATTCTGGTTATGGTAGGGTGATAAGAGATTTCTTCTAAGAGACCCCTGAAAAGTCCAGGAGAGAAATGATGAGGATCCAAATATTGGCCATGGCCTGAAAGAAGAGAATAAAAAGGCTGGAAGAGAAAAAGTGTGGAGGTAAATATTTACATGTGGAGATTAAGAAAGAGAGAGGAGATGAGAAGCAGTTTGGAGCATTGTTCTAATTTATACAGGTAAAGATCACAGGGAAAATGGGTGTTAATGAGCGGTAGTGGAGGGGAAAGAATCGTGATTGACATAACCTGGCAGGATTAATAAGGACTTGAAGAGCAAAGAGGCTATTTTTAGATGTTGGTGTTTTATTGAGGAAGTCATACAAAGTAAAGTTTTACAGTTGTCAGGCAGATTCAAAAGACCACCAAATGAGAGGTGAGGGATTAGGGGCAGTCACTGACTGTATTCCTGCCCACATTGACTGATCCTTTACACACATCCTCATTTAAGCATCTCCAAAGTGCCCACACTGAGACCCTGTTTCAATGATGAGGAAACTAAGGGTAGAGGTTTGAATAACATGCCTTGATTATTAATCACTATGTGAGCAATAATTCAAACTCCAAGGGGATACTCTTAATATCCATGCGTCGTAAGTTTTTGAAATTATGGGTAGTAAACTAAAGGAGAGAGATGTTTGATTATCTTGGTGAGAAAGTGGGATTTAAGTTCAGAGGATAGTTTCTCTTTTTATCATTTTGGATGTCTATCCCTTCCAAATGAAGTGATTCAGAGTTTCAGAGACACTTGTTCAAAAATGACCCTAATAGACAATAAAATTAAAGTAGTTAAAACATATATGACACTTTTTGTTTGCTTGTTTGTTTATTTTTCATTATGGTCATCTAATATCTGGTTTACCATTTAGCAATTATATTTATTGATTTTTCTTTTTTCTTTTTAATTAAATTTATTGGAGTGACAATGGTTAGTAAAATTACATAGGTTTCAAGTGTACAATTCTGTATGGTCTTTACATAAATAACTTTTAATTAAAACTAATTTTAGTTTCATCATCAAAATCGCGGCATGAGGTGAGCCTCTGTAAAGCTGCCCTGGAATTTACAACTAATCAAAAAACAATAACTCTACAAAAGACTCCCTGCACAGCAGACAGGCAAGACGAAGAAGCCCACTACTAAATTCATCAAAAGGTGGAAGAATCGCGCGAGTGGGGGAGGAGGGAAGGGAGAAGTGCGGAGACAGAGCCGGACGGGCGCAGGACGCAGACGTAGCTCATTGCTCTAAGCTCACTGCATCCCGAAACTACCACAGCTGCGGGAGAGGGAAGAACATGGACTGCTAGGGCTCTGCTTATGGCCCACAGGACTGAGGGGACAGCATATAACATGGCTGAACCCAACGCTCACGGCAGAAGCCTTGGAGAAAAGACTGAGGGAAGAGGGCTGAAAACAGTGGTTTAAGCCCTCACTGCCGAGCAGAAAACGGAAGCCTTAGGGACTGAGACTAGCCGCCCCCTCCCTACCCTCCCAGAGCTTGCCCCGCCCCCACCTGTCCGGTGCAAGAAGAGGAACAGTAGCAGTGTCAGATCAAAAGAACAGAATATTTGCTGTTCTGAGAACTGTGGACCTCAGACACAGATTCGCAGCCCAACTAGTTCCAGCAAAGGAGAGGGAGCTATGGAAGCGGGACCGGCTGTGGTGGTGCTGCCATTGCTCTGGGCCACCTCTCACAACTCACCTTGCCCCTGGGCCCACCTATCTGGGCAGATCCCTGCAGGAATAAACAGAACTGCTGAAACATATGGGCTCTGAATGGAGTGCAGAAAGAGCTTTGGAACTTCAAAAGCTCTCCGCATCCCCACAGGGACATGGCGCCCTATGACCCAGGTGAACTGTTAACAGAGGAGAAGCCCAAGTCCCAGGGAATCTCTGCATTGTGTGAGAAGCTGGAATAGTGCAGAGAAAATATAGCACTACTGAGTGAGAAACGAAAAATAAGGCTGCAGTCGGAGAGAAAATAAAACATTCTACCAACAACTATTGGAAAACAAAAGAAAGACCTTTTCCTGTCAACCTGTGGCAGAACCCACTCCTGTAGATGTCTAGGAAGAAAAATCATACATGAGTAATTGCCTTGAATAACCAAGGCAACAAGAAAGCTCAGAAACAAAGTGAAAAGTCTCCAGAAAAGGAACTTAAAGATATGGAAATATGTGACTTAAATGACAGAGAATTTAAGATTGCAGTTCTGAAAAAACTCAATGAGATGCAAGAAAACACAGAAAGGCAATTTAATGAACTCAGAAACGCAATCAAAGAACAACATGAGCATTTTACGAAAGACATTAAATTTTAAAAAAGAACCAAATGGAATTTCTGGAATTAAGAATTCAATAGAAGAAATTCAGAAGGAAATAACCAGCTTAGGTAGTAGAGTTGACCAGATGGAGGAAAGAACCAGTGACATCGAAGATAGAAACCTGGAAATTACACAGATGGAAGAAGAAAGAGACTTGAGACTTAAAAGAAATGAAAGAAATCTACAAGAAATTTCTGACTCTATCAGAAAGAGAAATATAAGAATAATGGGCATACCAGAAGGAGAAGAAAGAGAGAAGGGAAGAGAGAATATATTCAAACAAATTGTTGATGAGAACTTCCCAAACTTGTGGAGAGAACTGGATACTCGAATCCAAGAAGCAAATAGAACACCTAATTACCTCAATCCCAACAGGCCTTCTCCAAGGCACATTGTATTGAAGCTGTCTAAAATCAATGCCAAAGAAAGAATCCTCAAGGCAGCCAGGGAAAAGAAGATGGTAAACCTACAAAAGAAAGTCCATTAGACTATCTTCAGATTTTTCAGCAGAAACTACGAGCCAGGAGGGAGTGGAACCAAATATTCAAACTATTGAAAGAGTGAAATTATGAGCCAAGAATAATATATCCAGCAAAGATATCCTTTAGATATGAAGGAGGAATAAAGACCTTTCCAGACATATAGAAGCTGAGAGAATTTTCTAATACACGATCTGCACTACAAGAAATACTAAAGGAGGCTATTTGACCACCATCAACAGGGACAATTTGTGGCAACATAAAAAGGGGGAGAGTAAATGCCTGAACCAGAATATGGGAATGGAGAAACAAAGCGTGCTGAAGAAAAAGGAATACTCTAAATATCAATTTTCTTTTACATAAAGTTAAGAGTAACCACTCAAAAAAAATCCAGAACTGAAACATATACTGTAATAAAAGAGGAAACAGAGGAAAACATATTACCACCACTCAGAAATAATAGACAACAACAAAAAGGCAAAGAAACAATGGAGACACAGCTTTACCAGAAAACTAAAGATAGAATGACAGGAAATCCTCACGTATCAATAATCACCCTAAATGTAAATGGACTGAACTCACCAATAAAAAGGCACAGAGTAGCAGATTGGATCAAAAAACTAAACCCAACCATATGCTATCTCCAAGAGACAATCTCAGCTACAAGGACAAGCATAGACTCCAAGTGAAAGGGTGGAAATTGACACTCCAAACAAATGGTACCCAGAGAAAATCAGGTGTAGCCATAATGATATCAGATGAAACAGACTTCAGGGTGAAAACGATAACAAGAGACAAAGATGGATATTTCATCATGGTAAAGGGGACTATACAACAAGAAGACATAACAGTCATCAATATTTATGCCCCCAGTCAGGGAGCACCAAAATATACCAGGCAACTACTAACAGAACTAAAGGGAGAAATTGACCAAAACACAATTATACTAGGGGACTTAAATACATCATTGACAGCTATGGATAGATCATCCAAACAGAAAATAAATAACGAAAAAGCAGTCCTAAATAAAACATTAGATGAAATGGACATCATTGACATATAGAGAGCACTTCATCCCAAAACATCAGAGTATACATTCTTTTCGAGTGTACATGGAACATTCTCAAGGATAGACCATATATTGGGACATAAAAGCAGCCTCAGCAAATTTAAGAAGATTGAAATCATACCAACCATATCCTCTGATCACAAGGCTTTGAAATTGGATATCAACTGCAAAAAGAAAGCAGGAAAAACCACAAATACATTGAGATTAAACAACACAATTTTAAAGAATGACTGGGTCAAAGAATAAATTAGAGGAGAGATCAAAAGATACATAGAAACAAATGACAATGAAAATACATCCTACCAAAATTTTTGGGATGCAGTGAAAGCAGTTTTAAGAGGGAAATTTATATCGTTACAGGCCAATCTCAAGAAACAAGAAAAATCCCAAATAAATAACCTCATGTTACACTTTAAAGAACTAGAAAAAGAAGAACAAGTGAAACCCAAAGTCAGCAGAAGAAAGGAAATAACAAAAATCAGAGCAGAATTAAATGAAATAGACAACACAACCACAATAGAAAAAATTAATGTGAAAAGAGCTGGTTCTTTGAAAAGATTAACAAAATCGACAAACCCTTGGCTAGACTCACTAAGATAAAAAGAGTGAAGACACCAATTAACAGAATCAGAAATAAAAAAGGGGAAGTTATCACGGACAGCATAGAAATACAAAGGATTATCCAAGAATACTATGAAGGACAATATGCCACCAAATTCAATAACCTAGAAGAAATGGACAAGTTCTAGAAACATAAAGTCTTCCAAGGCTGAACCATGAAGAACTGGAAAATCTAAACAGACACATCACCAGTAACATAATTGAATCAGTCATACAAAACCTTCCCAAAAGCAAAAGTCCAGGACCAGATGGTTTCACTAGTGAATTTTACCAAACCTTCAAACAGGATCTAATACCAATCCTGCTCAAACTTTTCCAAAAAATTGAACAAGACAGTACTCCCTAACTCATTTTATGAGGCCAACATTACCCTGATACCAAAACCTGGTAAGGACACTCAAAAAAAGAAAACTACAAACCTATATCTCTGATGAATACTGATGCAAAAATCCTAAACAAAATTCTATCAAATCGAATACAACGAGGCATTAAAAAGACTATTCATCACGACCAAGTGGGGTTCATCCCTGGGCCACAAGGATGGTTCAACATCTGCAAATCCATCAATGTTATACATCACATAAACAAAATAAAGGACAAAAATCATACGATTATATCAATTGATGCAGAAAAAGCATTTGACAAGATACAACATCCATTTATGATTAAAACACTTAATAAAATAGGTATAGAAAGAAAATACCTTAACACAATAAAGGCCATATATGACAAGCCCTCAACTAATCTCATAATTAATGGTGAAAAACTGAAGCTCTTTGCTGTACGTTCAGGAACACGACAGGGCTGTCCCCTATCACCTCTGCTTTTCAACATAGTGTTGGAAGTCCTTGCCAGAGCCATCAAGCAAGAGAAAGAAATAAAAGGCATCCAAATTGGGAATGAAGATGTTAAATTATCACTCTTTGCAGATGACATGATACTATATATAGAAAACCCTAAAGACTCCACCAAAAAGCTGTTAGAAACAATCAACGAATACAGTAAAGTTGCTGGCTACAAAATCAATGTACAAAAGTCCATTGCTTTCCTATATACTAACAATGAAATCTCAGAAAAAGAAATACAAAAATCAATTCACTTTGCAATTGCAGCAAAAATAATAAAATACCTAGGAATAAACTTAACCAAGCATGTGAAGGATTTATATGCTGAAAACTGAGACATTTTTGAAAGAAATTGCAGAAGACACAAAGAAATGGAAAGACATTCTGTGTTCATGGAATGGAAGAATCAACATAGTTAAAATGGCCATATACCCAAAGCAATATACAGATTTAATGCAATCCCCATCAAAATCCCAATGGAATTTTTTACAGAAATAGAACAAAAAATCATCAGATTTGTTTGGAACCACAAAAGACCCCGAATAGCCAAAGTAATCTAAGAAAAAAGAACAATACTGGAGGTATCACACTGCCTGACTTTAGCGTGTAATACATGGCTACAGTAATCAGAACATCATGGTATTGGCAGAAAAACAGACACATAGACCAATGGAATAGAATTGAGAACCCATAAATAAAACCACATAAATATGGACAGATAATTTTTGACAAAGAACCTAAAAACATACAATAGAGGAAAGACAGCCTCTTCAATAAATGGTGCTGCGAGAATTGGATAGACATGTGCAGAAGAATGAAATTGGACTGCTATCTGTCACCATGTACTAAAATTATTTCAAAATGGATCAAAGACTTAAGCATAAGACCTGCCACAATAAACTGCATAGAAGAAAACATAGGTACTAAACTTATGGACCTTGGGTTCAAAGAGCGTTTTATGAATTTGACTCCAAAGGCAATGGAAGTAAAAGTTAAAATAAATGAATGGGACTATATGAAACTTAAAAGCTTCTGCACAGCAAAAGATACCATCGAGAAAATAAAGAGGCAAGCAACTGAATGGGAGAAGATTATTGCAAACAGTACCAACTATAAGGGGATAATATCCAAAATGTACAAAGAACTCATGAAGCTCAACAACAAAAAACAAACAACCCAATTGAAAACTGGGCAGAGGACCTGAAGAGACATTTCTCCAAAGAGGACATACAAATGGCAAATAGACATATGAAAAAATGCTCAACATCGCTAGTCATCAGAGAAATGCAAATGAAAACCACAATGAGATATCACCTCACCCCAGTCAGAATGGCTATCATCAACAAGACAAATAGTAACAAGTGTTGGAGAGGCTGTGGAGAAAAAGGAACCCTCACACACTTTTGGTGGGAATGCAGACTGGTACAGCCGTTATGGAAGGCCGTGTGGAGGTTCCTCAAAAAATTATGAATAGATTTACCATATAAACCGGCAATCCCTCTCCTGGGTATCTACCCAAAAAGTTTGAAAACTTTTATACATAAAGACACGTGTGCTTCAACGTTCACTGCAGCTTTGTTTACGGTGCCCAAGACATGGAAACAATCAAAATGTCCTTCGATAGACGAATGGATAAAGAAGTTATGGTATATATACACAATGGAATACTATTTGGTGGTGAGGAAAGATGATGTAGGAACATTTGTGACAACATGGATGGATCTTGAGAGTATAATGCTAAGTGAAGTAAGTCAGACAGAAAAAGCAGAGAACCCTATGATTTCACTGATATGTGGTATATAAACCAAAAACAACAAAAGAGGACAAAGAAATGAGAAACAAGAACTCATAGACACAGACAATAGTTTAGAGGGTTAGGGGGGTGGGGGGAGAGAGATGAGCGTAAGGGAGATCAAATATATGGTGATGGAAGGAGAACTGACTCTGGGTGATGAACACACAATGGGATTTATAGATGACGTAATACAGAATTGTACACCTAAAATCTATGTAATTTCATTAACAATTGTCACCTCAATAAACTTAAAAAAAAGTGAAAAAAAGTCTATTTTGCTCCCTTTCTATGCTTCCCTCTAAATCAATGGAAATCATTTTAGCATCATACGAATAATATGTAGCCTGAAAATATGAGTATCTCTAATTGTGACACTTCTGAGAACCTTAGAAGCCTCTGCCCCTTCATTTTGAGCATGCAAATTATAATTTAAATGCATGAATAAAACGCATCAGAAGCTTCTGTGCACTCTCTCTGTCTCTTTCTCCAAAAGGTTGTTGTTCCACCTGGAAAAATAGCTGGAAGATCTGGGGTCAGAGGAGTGAGGGACAAGCCCCTACCTGAGTGCAGGGTTTTTCGCCAAGCTTGGCTGACGGTCTTGTAGCATTTCAAAAATGTTTGGCTGGCGAAGAAATGCCACAATCTTGTCATTATATGCTGAAACAGACAAAAGTGAAGAGTTGTGGTTGAGTCTGCAGCCCAGAGAAAATTTGTCTGATGATTGGAAGATGGCTGCTTGATATAAGAACTAATGCAGAAGTTTGAAGAGCAGGTAGATATTCATCAAAAAATGTAAGCTCTTGAAGGTTTTTTTCTGTGATATAATAGCATTATTATTTTTAAATGATCAAACCAAATGTGAACTAGATCTAAGTTAATCATTCTAATATGCTAGGAAAGTAACTGGGTGTTAATTCATTGCTGTGTGAGAGGATGAAGACTAAAGTAGTTCTTCCATAAGGGGAGCTCTACTCTCCTTCTAACTTTTCTTGGTCATTTTGTCATAGTTATAGCAAAAAGTTATCATAGCAAAATATTATTTATGAGTTCAAAGTAATCCTTTTCTGAGCCCTTGAAACTTATGACCTGTGGCCATGGGTTGATTTCCCAGTAGTGATAATGAAACTATCCAAAATCAATTTAGACTCTTGCCTCATTTCCCTTGACACAAGTGGTATGTGTTATGAAAAGAGGTAGCTGAGATTAGGAATGAAGATTGTGTCAACTTATCCGCATATACACAGGGAAAAGAGGTCTAAATTAAAAACTGCATCTAGCAGCAACAAAATCCATCACCTAATTAAGTATGCTCCACTGGATTCAACTAACAAATTACTGAGTGGAGTGAAGAAGAAGAGGGATGTGGGTCTGGAAGAGAGTAGAGAACAGAGAGAGAAGGGATGAGAGAGGACAAAGTGAGGAGGAAGGGAAAAGGAAAAAGAAGCAAAAGGGAGGGAAGGATGGGATTAAAGGTAGAGGAGGAGACGATGCCATAAATGAGGAGAATAAAAAAAAAACACACAGAATTTTCAATATTAAAAGGCAATAAGAAAAACAAAGTTAAGTATTGAGTATCCAGGGATTCAAGAAGCACAATACATACCCAGTGGCAATGACTCATGTTGATGCTGGCTTCGAATAGCAGCTACCATGCTGTGTCCTGGCCTGGACAGTAAAGAAGCTCCTCTGTTTCTAGAAACTTCTGAGGCCTAATTTTAAAATAAAATTATTAGCATTGGAAATATAATCAATTTCATATGGTCTTTTAATACTAATTTTTGTTTTTCAATATGGAGGTAAAAGACCCTGATTTCACCTAAGTTAAAAAAGCAATAAAATGACAATCTTCAAAGTGATGGAAAATAAATGAGTTTTTAAAATATGACTGAGTGGTTGATGTGCTATATTGTGATTTTTAAGAAAGTGATTGGGCCTAATGTCATGAATGTTAATCAAATTAATAAACTGAATAGGTGATGTCAGCATTGTGGCAGGGTGAAAAGACCCCTTTGTTTCTTCCCTTAAAGTTACAACTAGTGGGGCAACTATAATTCAACAAAGGATCCACAAAAATGCCTGAGATATCCAGGCACAGAGACATCTTAAGGTGGGTGTATTGGAATTAGCAGAGCAGATGGGAAAGGGGGAAGTACAGAGACAAAGGCCACAAACACAGTCCAGCACCAATGCAGCCCCAGTTGCTGCAGTAGCCAGGGAGGAGTCGGGTGGCGACCCTTGCACAGAAACCCAGAGAGTAGGAGGAGTAGAAGCAACATTCTGGCCTGAGTAGCTGGCATCTACTGCAGCTAAACCCAGTCACAGGAGCATAGATGTGGCATTAACAGTGTGGCAGCTGTGGACTAGTAGCTGCCATTATCTGCAAGAAAGTAAAGCCACAGACTTGCAAATCTGCCTCTGCTCAACCTCCCATCACCCCCACTTTTGGTGGAACCCAGTAGAAGCAGAAACTTGAAGAGGCAGTAGAGATGCCTTGGATAACACAGCACAGCTGGCAGCCTCTGGTTACAAAGAGTCAGTGCCAGAAACTCACAGGACTGGAGCCCCATTGCCCACCGTATTACATCATGGGGATAGTGCCCTGAGACTGAGGTGATCTGGACAGAGAGGGGGCACTCACCACCTTGGGGAATATGGGGCATTTTTCATGACCAAGGCAAAACCACTCCCACCAAGATCCTGGAGATTCAGTAGTGCAGTAAGAGAAAACAAAAACTTGCACTATTTCACCATCTACCAGAAAACCAATGAAAAGACCTCTATTTATCAATCTGCTGAATTGTTACAAGCAAAACACTACTTAAAAAAGAGTTTACAACCTCCAATGCCCACACAGAGAAACAGTCTGTCAAGTATCATGAATAACCAAAGTGACAAGGTGGTTCAGAAATAAAATGAAAAGTCTCTGGAAACCAAACTCAAAGACAATGAAGACTATGATTTAAATGAGAGAGTATTGAAGATTGCAATTATGAAAAAGCTCAATGAGAAACAAGAAAATTCAGAAAGGTAGTTAAATGAGCTCAGTAATAAAATCAATAAAGAACTGCTCAGGAACAAAGGAGTACTTTATTAAAGAGATTAAAACACACAAAAAAGAACAAAACAGAAATTATGGAGCTAGAGAACTCAATAAATGATATGAAGACTACATTAGAGGGCACTGGAAACAGAGCAGACCAGATGGAAGAGAGAATCTGCAAGTTCGAAGCTGGAAATCTAGAAATGACTCAGGTGGAAGAAGAGAGAGAAAACTGACAAATAAAAACATGAAAAAACTCTACAAGAACTACCTGACTTCATTAGAAAGAGCAACATAAGAATAATGGGTATAACAGAAGGAGAACAGAGGGAAAAAGAAACAGAGGGACTATTCAAATGAATAATCAATCAATGAGAACTTCCCAAACGTATAAAAAGAACTGGACTCTCAAATTCAAGAAACTAACAGAATGCCTAATTATCTCAATGCAAAAAGACCTTCTCCAAGACACAATATATTAAAACTGTCAAAAAACAATGACAAAGAAAGAATCCATAAGACAACTAGGGAAAAAAGGAGTGTAACCTACAAAGAAAACTCCATTAGATTATCATCATATTTTTCAACAGAAACCTGGCAAGCCAGGAGAGTGTGGAATGAAATATTTAAAATATTAACATTTAATTATAACATAAAAGTTAAAGGGGAGAAAAGCATTTTAAAAACATTATAAATTCTGTAATTTGGAAATGAATGCACAGCATAAAAAGTGATAATTTGTGACAATAAAAACACAAAAGTGGTGGAGTAGAGGACTAAACTTGCATAGGTGAATGAAGATAAAATGCAATCAGAGAAAAAGGACTATTGTATTTATGAAACGTTTTTTTACATAAACCTAATAGTAACCACAAGAAAAAAAATCTACAGCTGATACATGTAATATCATAGAAAACCTCCAAACTAAAATAGCAGACAAAAACATAAAGAAAAGAAACAATAGATACAGAGCAACCAGGAAACAAAAGATAAATGGCTGTTGTAGGTCATCATATATCATTAATCACTCCAAATGTAAATGGACTGAACTCACCAATCAAAAGTCACAGAGTAATGAGGTGATTAAAAAAGAAGACTCTAAAAAATATAAGTAAACAAAAAATAAAAATAAAAAAGAAGACCCAACTATATGTTGCCTTTAGGAGACCCATTTCAGCTACAAAGGAAAACATTGGCTCAAAGTAAAGAGGTGTAAAGGGGGCAAAAGGCATACCATCCAGAGAAATGTATAGCCATCATTTTATCAGAAAAATATATTTCATGATAAAAAGGTACCAAGAGACAAAGAAGGACATTTTATAATGCTAACAGAGACAATTCATTACAAAGACACAATGGTTATCAATATATATACAACAAACCTGGCAACACCAAAATAAAGAGGGAGCCAAAAAAATGTACACACATTTTAAGAAAGGAAAAAAAAACTGTATTAAAATTGTAATACTCAATATATGATACCAATAACAAAAGATGAGTATAAGACACGTGTATACATTTTGTTGGCACCGCCAGTATATAAAGCAATTATTATACTAACAGACCTAAAGGGAGAAACTGACAAAAATACAATTATAGTAGGGAACCTAAATACCCCATTGACAGCAATGAATAGATCATCCATACAGGAAGTCAATAAGGAAATAGCCTTAAATGACATTAGACCAAATGGACATAATCAATATTCATAGAAATTTCCATCCCAAAATGAAAAAATATACATTCTTGTCAAGTGCACACAGAGAACACTCTTCAGGATAGACTGTATGTTGTGGCACAAAACTAGTCTTAACAAGTTTAAAAAGATTAAAATCATACCAAGCATATTTTCCATCCACAATGATATGAAACTGGAAATTACCTACAAGAAGAAAGATGAAAAACCACAAATATGTGGAGATAAAACAACACGCTACATACTTCCTTTGGTCATGGAAGAAATGAATGAAGAGGTCAAAAGATACATAGAGACAAATGACAATGAAAATATGACATATCAAAATTTGGGGGATACAGCTACGGCATTACTAAGAGGGAAGATTATGGCATTACATGCCTACCTCAAGAAACAAGAAAAATCTCAAATAAATCATCTAACATTATACCTTAAAGTACTAGAAAAAGATAAACAAACGAAGGTCAAAGTGATTAGAAAGGAAGGAAATAATAAAAATTAGAGTAGAAATAAATGAAATAGAGAACAAAACACAAAGAAAGAAATTAATGAAACAAAGATCTGGTTCTTTGAAAAGATAAATAATATTCACACACCTCTGGCTAGACTCACTACAGACTAAAAAAGACTCCAAAAAAAATCAGAAGTGAAAGAGGGGAAGTTACAGTGGACCCCACAGAAACACAGAGGGTTATACAAGAATACTATGAAAGGCTACATGCCACTAAATATGATAACCTAGAAGAAATGGACAAAGTTTTAGAAACATATAACCTTACTAGACTGAATGATGAGGAACTGGAAAAACTAAATAGACTGATCATTAGTAAGGAAATTGAAACAGTCATCAAAAACCTCACGAAAAACTAAAGTCCAAGACCAGGTGGCTTAATTGGTGAATTCTACAAAACATTCAAAGAAAATTTAATACCCATACTTCTCAAATTCTTCCAAAAAAACTGAAGAGAAGGGAATACTTCCTAACTCATTTTATGAGGCCAACATTATCCTGATACCAAACCCTAGAGACAACACAAAAAAATTGCCAGACAATATCTCTGATGAATTTGGGGCCAAAAATCTTAAACAAATAACATCAGATAAAATATAACAATATATTAAAATGATAATATGTCACAATCAAGTAGGGTTCATTCCAGGGATGCAAGGATGGTTCAACATATGTAAAGAAATCAATGTGATACACCACATTAACAAAATAAAATATAAAAAAAATCATATGATGATATCAATAGATGTGGAAAAGCATTTGACAAGATAGAACATCCATTTATGATTAAAATACTTCATAAAATGGATCTAGAAGGAAAGTACTTCAACATAATAAAGACCATATATGACAAACTTCAGCTAATATACTCAATGGTGAAAAATTGAAAGCTTTTCTTCTAAGATCAGGAACAAGACAAGGATACCCACTCTTGCCACTGTTATTCAACATAGTACTAAAATTCCTAGCCAGAGCAATCAGGCTAGAAAAAGAAATAAAAAAGAATTCAAATTGGGAATGAAGAGGTAAAACTGTCACTATTTGCAGATGACATGATTCTCTACATAGAAAACTCTAAAGACTCCACCAAAAGCCTGTTAGAAGCAATAAACAAATACAGTAAAGTTACAGTATACAAAATCAATATACAAAAAAAAGTGGAGTTCCTATATACTAACATTAAAATGTCAGAAAGAGAATTGAAGAAAACAATCATATTTACAATTGCAACCCAAAAATAAAATACCTGGGGATAAAGTTAACAAAAAGGAAGTGAAGGATCTTTATACTGAAAACTACAAGACATTGTCGAAAGAAATTGAAGAAAACACAAAGAAATGGAAAGATATTTCATGTTCATGGATTGGAAGAATTAACATTGTTAAAAACGGCCAAATTACCTAAAGCAATACACAGGTTTAATGCAATTGCCATCAAATCCGAATGTCATTTTTCACAGACATAGAATAAAAAATCCTCAAATTTGTATGGAACTACAAAAGACTCTAAATAGCCCAAGCATTCCTGAGAAAAAATAACAAAACCAAAGGCATCACATTTTTTAACTTCAAACTATAGTACAAAGTTACAATAATCAAAACAATATGGTATTAGAAGAAAAACCGACACAAAGACCAATAGAACAGAACGGAGAGTCCAGAAATAAACCGACACATATGTGTGCTACTTATTTTTGACAAAGAAGACAAAAACATAACGGAGAAATAAAATTCTCTTTAATAGATAGTGTTGGGAAAACTGGAAAGCCAAATGCAAAAGAATGAATTTAGACTGCTATTTGACACCATGCACAAAAATTAACTCAAAGTGAATTAAAGATATGAACATAAGCCCTAAAATAATAAAATACATAGAAGAAAACATAAGCTCTAAATCTATGGGCCTTGGTCTCAGAGGTATTGTTGTGAACTTGGCCCCAAAGACAAAGAAGTAAAGAAAAAAAGCAAATGAGTGATGTATTTGAAATACATCAAACTAAAAAGCTACTGTACACCAAAGAAATTATCAACAAAACAAAAATGCAACCAGCTGAAAGCAAGAAGATATTTGCAAATGATACCTCTGATAAAAAGTATCCAAAATATGTAAAGAACTAAAACAAATCACCAACAAAAAAAAATCAAACAATCCAAAAAAAGAAAAGGAGGGGGGCATAGGTCCTTAACAGACACTTTCTCCAAAGAAGACATACAAATGGCCAACAGATACATGAAAAGATGCTCAATATTATTAGTTATAAGGCAAATGCAAATCAAAAGCACAATGAGATACCACCTCACACCTGTTAGAATGGCTATTATCAATAAGGAAAGAAATAAGTATGGAGAGGATGGGGAGAAAAGGTAATCCTCCCACATTGCTGGTGGGAACGTAAATTGATGCAGCCACTATAGGAAATAGTATGGAGCTTCCTTAAAAAAAAAAAAAAAAAAAAAAAAAAGAAAAGCTCTATCATGTGACTCAGTAATCCCTCTTCTGGGTATCTTCCTCAGAAATTTGAAAACAGTAATTCATAGATATATATACCCCTATGTTCATTGCAGCATTATTCTCAATTGCCAAGACATGAGAACAACCCAAGTGTCCTTTGATGGATGATTAGATAAAGAAGAAGCAGTACATGTATACAATGGAATACTACTCAGCCATACAAATGATGAAATATTGTCATTTGCAACAACATGAATGGACCTATAAGGTATTCATTGAAGTGAAATACATCAGACAGAAGAGGACAATAACCATATGATTTCACTCATATGTGGGATACAAAACAAAATACAACAAATGCACAAATATACAAACAAACAAACAAAAACAACAACTCACAGATTCACAGAACAGTACCAGAGGGGAAGGAGGGTCAAATATATGGTGACCAAAGAAGACTAGACTTCATGTGGAGTATTAAAAAGTTTTATACTTAAAATTTATATAATGTTATTAACTAATGTTACTCTAATAAATTTAATTTAAAAATTTTAAAAGAATTTGAATTCTTGCCTTTTTTATTACAAAATAAAAACATTTCTCTTCATAAATATGGTAAAGAGGTATAAATAAATTCTAGGTAAATATCAACAAAAGTACATTTGTAACCCACATTTTCAAGAGGTAGCACTGAACTTCAAAACTAATGTGAAATGGACTTGCTCTTTTAAGCAGCATTTAATACACTCAAATAGCCATTCTTTGTGTTCTGTTTTGTTTTTTAAAGATTTTTTTATTGGGGGAGGGGAACATGACTTTATTGGGGAACAGTGTATGCTTCCAGGACTTTTTTTTTCCCAAGTCAAGTTGTTGTCCTTTCAATCTTAGTTGTGGAGGGTGCCATTCAGCTTCAAGTTGTTGTCCTTTCAGTCTTAGCTGTGGAGGGCACAGCTCAGCTCCAGGTCCAGTTGCCTTTGCTAGTTGCAGGGGGCACAGCCTACCATCCCTTGAAGGACTCGAGGAATTGAACTGGCAACCTTGTGATTGAGAGCTCACTGGCCCATGTGGGAATCGAAGCGGCAGCCTTCGGAGTTAGGAGCATAGAGCTCTAACCGTCTGAGCCACCAGGCCGGCCCCACCATTCTTTGCTTAATGCCTATTATTCCAGTTTCTATGCTATCTACTCTTCACACGGTATCTCATATCTTTACAAAATTCTGCATTATTAGATGAGCATTATTAACCCCAGTTTACAAAGAGGGAATCTGAGGATCAGAGAAACTCCCCCCACCCAATTTTTCAACATAAGAAGTAGAATGAAGTTTCTAAGTAATGCTTGACTGGAATGCACTTATTTACTACTTATTCACACTTATTTACTATTTATTACTGCACTTATTTACTTATTTAATACAATTAGCCCGCATCTAATATTTTGGTTTCGGTTGGGCATTTTGAGAAAACTTCAGGGAACGAATAACTTTCTTACCTTAAAACTGGCATTTGTGATGATTAACTTTAATTTAGCTCAATTTTAAATTTTAATAAACCCCCAATGTTCTAGAGCATAACAATGAGTTTTCTACCATGATTCCATATACAGCTTTTTCCTTATGGCTGCTTCCAAAGTAAACTACTTAAACTGAGGCACTATAAATTTTCTACATTGGAGCACATTCACCAGATATATAAAGTTTGGTGTGGAGTATGACTTATTTTATATTTTTTGGCAAAGTATGCCAAAGTAGGCTTTAAAAGTATTTAACAATTTTGAAGATTGCTTTCCAAGATAGTTGTAAAGAGCGCAAATATCCAGACTGAAAAAGAAAGTAATTTCTCTCTCTCACACCTGTATATAATTCACTCACTCAAAATTCAAGGGGTGATGACATCCTACGCTACAAAGTCCAGAAGTTTCAAGTCAGTCCCAAAGTGGTGACCTAAAACTAGGCCATGTATGATATTATGATATTTCAGATGACAAAGGAGAACAGATTACTTAGTGCTTGCTAATTAAAGACATGGTAATGCTGGTTTTCCTTTGGGTGCTACTTCCACACAGACAGAAGTAATGTCCTTTGCATGCAGAGATGTGCTACCAGCTCACTGGCTGTATGAGGCCAAATTTGAACTGCTCTCCTGGAAGTAGTAGAGATACCAATCCATCCTTTTCTTTCTTGGTCTTTCTTTTTGCCATGGCTTACTTGAAGGGTGGAATAGATTCTGTGCCACTTTGGTGGACTTCTCACTGTTATGTCATCAGCACTCAGCTCTGCTCATCTGGTGTAGCCCGACATCAAGATTTAGAAGCTGGTAGTTTTGCAACATCACTGTCCATCTCTATTAAAGTGTTATAATACAAAGTCATGAAAGAAAGGTTTGCTAATTATTAATATAGGCAATATTGAGTCTCTATATTTCTCTTTCTTCTCCATGAATTATTAAATATTTGAAGCCTTTCTGGGACTGAAATGATATGGCTCTTTTCTTTGGAAGAAATTATGTCCATCGGCCTAAAAGTGTGTGTTTAAAATATTTTAGATGTTATAAATGATGTATTACAGAAACGTACACCTGAAATCTATGTAACTTTACTAACAATTGTCACCCCAATAAACTTTAAAAAAGAAAAAGTTATTTCAGAGGCTGTAAGGATTCTCAAAGACCACTCAGTTGAAGATTATCTAAGTACTGGGTTACAGAAAGAAATTGGGAAGCAGATCTGACAGTGGACCCTAAGAAGGATTCACTGTGCACTGAGCTCAGGTAATGTCTGCTGTCACACCCCAAGCCAAAGTGTCTAATTGTCAGTGGGCAGTCCCGGAATTAATAGGGCTTTGTAACTTGAAGAGGCTCACTTCTGTTCTTGGCCGTCATAGGGAATTCTTGTGTTGGAGATATGCTTTAGTAAATACCGTGTTTCCCCAAAAATAAGACAGAGCTGGACCATCAGATCCAATGCGGTTTTTTTTGGAGCAAAACTTAATATAAGACCGGGTCTTATTTTAACCTATATTATATATATAAGACCGGGTCTTATAAAATATAATATAATAATATAATATAATATAATATAATATAATATAATATAATATAATACAACATATATAATTTTTGCTCCAAAAGACACATTAGAGCTGATGGTCTGGCTAGGTCTTATTTTTGGGGAAACACGGTAACGGTGCCTATTTCCTGGGGTCACCTGCTCACTGGCAAAACTAAGCCAGATTGAAAACTTCAGAAACCAAATGAAGGCCAGTTACTCTGACGGTAGATGAGTGACTGACAAATATGCTGTTGGCTGACTAAGAGTGAGATAAAGGAAAAACACAGGGCGGAGGTAGGGCTTGAGGGGTCACTGAGCCATAGAAACATCTGCCAAAGGTAAAGGAGATGATTGCAAAGTGGTACTGGATGGCCTACGGATTAGAGCTGGAGGTTGGGAGGGTTAGATAGAAACATCATTCTCCAACTAGGGTCCAGGAATTTACTGGGATGGAGACAATTTCAGGCAGGATTGGAGGATATTCTGAGATTCTAAGATTAGGCTAGCATTTAGTGGCCCATCCTGAGGAATGTTGATATCAACTGAGTGATAGCAACACTTTTTTACAGTGTTTGCAGTAAATAAGTGTTTGCAGTGGATCTGTATGCTAAGACTTGCTTTCCTACCAAACGTGATGCTAAGATTTGCTTTCTTACCAAAAATAGCTAGAAGAATGGATTTAAAAACAGAATTACATAACTCATTGAATTCCCTGGAACTTAACACTTTTTATCTTACTAAATTTAGCACGTGTGTGTTTGTGAGAGAGAAACAGAGAAAAAGACAGACAGGAAAGCTCCTAGTGAATATCTCTTCCCCAACATACTATGACTACTATTCCATGACTGGGTAAAACACAGTGTGAAGCAAAAACTACTTTTAATACTTCTTTTCCTTTTGATATTGAGATAGCATTAATCATTCAGTGTAAATGTGAAAACTTCAAACATTTAGCTCTCCAGACAAAACAAAAGAGATATGTTCAGCAAATAGTTTTCAGTTACTGATAAACAAGTTTCTGTGTTGCAATTTGGAAGTGTAAACTAGGGTTTTTTAAAGCTGTGATTGAAAATTACAAGTTTCAGACTGAATTTTGGTTAATAATTAGCTAATGCTCTACTTAAAACACTAGTTACCTGATAATTAAAAAAAAAGTTCTTTTTCTTGAATAAAAAATGACAAGAGATCTATGTTTGACTTGTTCACCATATTTATAATAGTAAAAAAGTGGGCAATAAATGTAGTATACAAAGAAAGGCTTGAGTTACATTAGGGCAATTCCGTATGATAAATATTATAGAAGAATTTTAATGTCATGGAAACTATCTATAAGCTACTGTAATGGTAAATTGGGATACAGAGCCACAGATGACATTATTCAACTTTTTCACTTCTGTGTGTGCCAGAGTGTTATACTCCAAATGAGTGTTACACTCTAGATAGGGGATTTTAACTTCTTTTCCACCTGTGTCTGTGTTTTCTACACTCATTACATGCTGTTAATAATTGAAAAGGTTTTTTTTAGTAAGTATCTAAATTTTACAAACTTCTAACCAAACCTATAATCAAGTATAAGTTACATGGGATCAAGAAGAGAAGTACAAATTTTAAAAAGCAGTGCAGAAATTACCCTCCTTAAAGGAAAGCTTTCTGAATGACAACTTCTCTGTGTCATCAATAAATAAAATGACTTAAAAAATATATATATATTTTCAATTACATTTGACATTCAATATTATTTTATATTAGTTCAGGTGTACAACATAGTGGTTGGAAATTTATATAATTTATGCTGTGATCCCCCTGATTAGTCTAGTACCCATTTGACACCATACATAGTTCTTGCAACATTGTAGACTATATTTTCTATGCTGTATTTTACATCACTGTGACTATTTTGTAACTACCAATTTGTATTTCTTAATCTGTTCACCTTATTCACCCAGCCCACCCCCATCCCCAACTGCCCTCTCCTCTGGCAACCTTCATTTTGTTCTCTGTATCTATGAGTCTGTTTCTGTTTTGTTTGTTTATTCTGTTCTTTAGATTTCATATATAAGTGAGATCATATGGCATTTGTCTTTCTCAATTTGACTTATTTCACTTAGCAAAATGCCCTCTAGATCCATTGATATTGTTGCAAATGGTAAGATTTTATTCTTTTTAATGACCAAATAATATTCCATCTCATATATATACCACTTCTTTATCTAATCATCTATTGATGGGCACTTGGGTTGATTCCATGTCTTGGCTATTGTAAATACATATATCTTTTCAAATTAGTATTTTGGATTTCTTTAGATAAATACCCAGAAGTGAAATTGCTCAGTCATAATGTAGTTCTATTTTTAATTTTTTGAGGAAACTCCAAAGCATTTTCCATAGTAGCTGTACCAATTTGCAATCCCACCAACAGTGTCTGAGGGTTCCCTTTTCTCTGCATTCTCAGCAACACTTGTTGTTTGTTGATTTATTGAAGATAATCATTCTGAACAGGTATGAGGTGATATCTGGTTGTGGTTTTAATTTGCATTTCTCGGATGTTTAGTGATGTTGAGCATTTTTCATGTTTATTGGCCATGTATATGTCCTCTTTGGAGAAATGTCTATTCAGTGTTTCTGTCGATTTTTAATGGTATTGTTTGATTTTTAGGTTGAGTTGTATGAGTTCTTTATAAATTTTAGATATTAACCCCTTATCAGATGTATCATTGATGAATATCTTCTCCCATTCAGTAGGCTGTGTTTTTGTTTTCTTGGTGGTTTCTTTGCTGTGCAAAAATTTTAGTTTGATGTATTTCCATTTTTTTTTCTTTCTCTTGTCCAAAGAGATAGATCAAAGTATCACTAAGAGCAATGTCAGAGAGTTTACTACCTATGTTTTCTTACAGGTTTCTTACAGGTTTCTTATGGTTTTTGGGTCTTACATCTAGTCTCTAATCAACTTTGAGTTTATTCTTGTATATGGTGTAAGAAAGTGGTCCAGTTTCATTTTTTTTTTGCATGTATGTGTCCACTTTTCTCAACACCATTTATTGAGTAAACTGTCTTTACCCAACTGTATGTTCTTGCCTCCTTTGTCATAGATTAAATGACGCTATAAGCATGGGTTTTTTTCTGGGCTCTCTATTCTGTTCCATTGATCTACATGTCTGGGCTTATGCCAATACCACGCTGTTTTGATTACTACGTACTTGTAGTATAGTTTGATATCAGGTAGTGTGATACCTCCAATTTTTCTTTTTTTTCAAGATTGCTTTGGCTATTTGGGATCTTATGTAGTTCCATATAAATTTTAGGACTATTTGTTCTAGTTTTGTGAAAAATGCCAATTGGTATTTTGATAGGCATTGCATTGAATCTGTAGATTCCTTTGGGTAGTTTGGACATTTTAATGATGTTAATTCTTTCTATACATGAACATGGTATATGCTTCCATTTATTTGTAACTTCTTTAATTTCTTTCTTCAGTGTCATATAATTTTACAAGTACAGATCTTTTACCTCATTGGTTAAATTTATGTCTAGGTATTTTATGTTTTTTGATGCAATTGTAAATAGGATTGTTTTCTTAATTTCTCTTTATGAGAGTTTATTATTGTTGTATAGAAAGACAACCAATTTCTGAATATTAATTTTTTATCCTACTACTACATTGAATTCATTTATCAGTTCTAAAGTTTATTTTTTCTTTTTGTGGAATTGTTCAGGTTTTCTCTATATAGGATTATGTCATCTGCAAATAATGACAGCTTTACTTTTTTTCCAGTTTGGATGCCTTTTCTTTCTTTCTCTTGTCTGACTACTGTGGCTAGAACTTCGAATATTATTTTGAATAAAAGTGGTGAAAGTGGACATCCTTGTTTTATTCCTGATCTTAAGAAGAACACTTTTAGTTTTTTCCCATTGCTATGATGTTAGCTGTCGGTTTGTCACATGTGGCCTTTATTATGCTGACATATATTCCCTCTATTACCACATTGCTGAGAGTTTTTATCATAAGAGGATGCTAGATTTTGTCAAATGCTTTTTCTGCTTCTATTCATATGATTATATAATTTTTTTTAATTAATTTTATTGGGGTGACAATTGTTAGTAAATTTACATAGATTTCAGGTGTACAATTCTGTATTACATTGTCTATAAATCCCATGCGTGTTCACCACCCAGAGTCAGTTCTCCTTCCATCACCATATATTTGATCCCCTTTACCCTCATCACCCACCCCCCACCCCTTACCCTCTGGTAACCACCAAATTATTGTCTGTGTCTATGAGTTTTTGTTTCTCATTAGTTTGTCTTGTTCTTTTTGGTTTATATACCACATATCAGTGAAATCATAGGGTTCTCTGCTTTTTCTGTCTGACTTATTTCACATAGCATTATTCTCTCGAGATCCATCCATGTTGTCACAAATGCACCTATATCATCTTTCCTTAATGCCGAATAGTATTCCATTGTGTATATGTACCACAACTTCTTTATCCATTCATCTATCGAAGGACATTTTGGTTGTTTCCATGTCTTGGCCACCGTAAACAAAGCTGCAATGAACATTGGCGTACACGTGTCTCTATAGAGAAATGCTTTTATATTTTTGGGGTAGATACCCAGGAGAGCGATTGCTGGGTCATATGGTAATTCTATTCGTAATTTCTTTTTTTTTTTTTTTTTTTAATTTATTGGCGTAACAGTTGTTAGTGAAATTACATAGATTTCAGGTGTACAATTCTGTATTACATGATCTATAAATCCCATTGTGAGTTCACCACCCAGAGTCAGTTCTCCTTCCATCACCATATACTTGATACCCCTTACCCTAATCACCAACCCCCCACCCCCGTTGGTAACCACTAAATTATTGTCTGTGTCTATGAGTTTTTGTTTCTCATTTGTTTTGTTCTCTTGTTGTTTTTGGTTTATATAGCACATATGAGTGAAATCATAGAGATCTCTGCTTTTTCTGTCTGACTTATTTCATTATACTCTCAAGATCCATCCATGTTGTCACAAATGTTCCTATATCATCTTTTCTTACCGCCGAATAGTAATCTATTGTGCATATATACCACAACTTCTTTATGCATTCATCTATCAAAGGACATTTTGGTTGTTTCCAAGTCTTGGCCACCATAAACAAAGCTGCAATGAACATTGGAGCACACGTGTCTTTATGTGTTAATGTTTTCAGATTTTTTGGGTAGATACTCAGGAAGGGATTGCTGGGTCATATGGTAATTCTATTTATAATTTTTTGAGGAACCTCCACACTGCCTTCCATAACGGCTGCACCAGTCTGCATTCCCACCAACAGTGTATGAGGGTTCCTTTTTCTCCACAGCCTCTCCAACACTTGTTACTATTTGTTTTGTTGATGAAAGCCATTCTGACTGGGGTGAGGTGATATCTCATTGTGGTTTTCATTTGCATTTCTCTGATGATTAGCGATGTTGAGCATTTTTTCATATGTCTATTTGCCATTTGTATATCCTCTTTGGAGAAATGTCTCTTCAGGTCCTCTGTCCATTTTTCAATTGGGTTGTTTGTTTTTTTGTTGTTGAGTTTCATGAGTTCCTTGTATATTTTGGATATTAGCCCCTTATCAGAGGAACTGTTTGCGAAAATCTTCTCCCATTCAGTTGGTTGCCTCATTATTTTGTCAATAGTTTCTTTTGCTGTGCAGAAGCTTTTCAGTTTCATATAATCCCATTTGTTTATTTTAGTTTTTACTTCCATTGCCTTTGGAGTCAAATTCATAAAATGCTCTTTGAACCCAAGGTCCATAAGTTTAGTACCTATGTTTTCTTCAATGCAGTTTACTGTGTCAGGTCTTATGCTTAAGTCCTTGATCCATTTTGAATTAATTTTGGTACATGGTGACAGATAGCAGTGCACTTTCATTCTTTTGCACGTAGCTATCCAATTCTGCCAGCACCATTTATTGAAGAGGCTGTCTTTCCTCCATTGTATGTTTTTAGCTTCTTTGTCAAAAATTATCTGTCCATATTTATGTGGTTTTATTTCTGGGTTCTCAATTCTATTCCATTGGTCTATGTGTCTGTTTTTCCGCCAATACCATGCTGTTTTGATTATTGTAGCCCTGTAGTACAAGGAAAAATCAGGGAGTGTGATACCTCCAGTATTGTTCTTTTTTTTTAATATTGCTTTGGCTATTCGGGTTCTTTTGTGGTTCCAAACAAATCTGATGATTTTTTGTTCTATTTCTTTAAAAAATGCCATTGGGATTTTAATGGGGATTGCATTAAATCTGTATATTGCTTTGGGTAATATGGCCATTTTAACTATGTTGATTCTTCCAATCCATGAGCACGGAAATTCTTTCCATTTCTTTGTGTCTTCTTCAATTTCTTTCAAAAATGTCTTATAGTTTTCAGCATATAAATCCTTCACATCCTTGGTTAAGTTTATTCCTAGGTATTTTATTCTTTTTGCTGCAATTGCAAAAAGAATTGTTTTTTCTATCTCTTTTTCTGAGATTTCATTGTTGGTATATAAGAAAGCAATGGACTTTTGTACGTTGATTTTGTAGCCAGCAACTTTACTGTATTCATTGATTGTTTCTAATAGCTTTTTGGTGGAGTCTTTAGGGTTTTCTATATATAGCATCATGTCATCTGCAAAGAGTGACAATTTAACTTCTTCATTCCCAATTTGGATGCCTTTTATTTCTTTCTCTTGCCTGATAGCTCTGGCGAGGACTTCCAACACTATGTTGAAAAGCAGAGGTGATAGGGGACAACCTTGTCGTGTTCCTGAACGTAGAGCAAAGGGCTTCAGGTTTTCACCATTAATTATGAGATTAGCTGAGGGCTTGTCGTATATGGCCTTTATTATGTTGAGGTAGTTTCCTTCTATACCAATTTTAGTAAGTGTTTTAATCATACATGGATGTTGTATCTTATCAAATGCTTTTTCTGCATCAATTGATAGAATCATATGATTTTTGTCCTTTATTTTGTTTATGTGATGTATCACATTGATGGATTTGCGAATGTTGAACCATCCTTGTGCCCCGGGGATGAGCCCCACTTGGTCGTGATGAATAATCTTTTTAATGCATTGTTGTATTCGATTTGCTAGAATTTTGTTTAGGATTTTAGCATCTGTATTCATCAGATATATAGGTCTGTAGTTTTCTTTTTTTGTGTTGTCCTTACCAGGTTTGGGTATCAGGGTAATGTTGGCCTCATAAAATGAGTTAGGGAGTACTGACTCTTCTTCAATTTTTTGGAAGAGTTTGAGCAGGATTGGTATTAGATCCTCTTTGAAGGTTTGGTAGAATTCACTGGTGAAGCCATCTGGTCCAGGACTTTTGATTTTGGGAAGGTTTTTGATGACTGATTCAATTTCATTACTGGTGATCGGCCTGTTAAGATTTTCCAGTTCTTCATGATTCAGCCTTGGAAGGCTATATGTTTCTAAGAACTTGTCCATTTCTTCTAAGTTATTAAATTTGGTGGCATATAGTCCTTCATAGTATTCTTGGATAATCCTTTGTATTTCTGTGGTGTCCGTGATAAATTCCCCTTTTTCATTTCTGATTTTGTTAATTAATGTCTTCTCTCTTTTTCTCTTAGTGAGTCTAGCCAAGGGTTTGTTGATTTTGTTAATCTTTTCAAAGAACCAGCTTTTTGTCACATTAATTTTTTCTATTGTCTTTCTGTTCTCTATTTCATTTAGTTCTGCTCTGATTTTTGTTATTTCCTTTCTTCTGCTGACCTTGGGTTTCTCTTGTTCTTCTTTTTCTAGTTTTTTAAGGTGTAACATGAGGTTATTTATTTGGGATTTTTCTTGTTTCTTGAGATAGGCCTGTAATGATATAAATTTCCCTCTTAAAACTGCTTTCGCGGCATCCCAAAAATTTTGGTAGGATGTATTTTCATTGTCATTTGTTTCTATGTATCTTTTGAGTTCTCCTCTAATTTCTTCTTTGACCCAGTCGTTCTTTAAAAGTATGTTGTTTAATCTCCAAGTATTTGTGTTTTTTCCTGCTTTCTTTTTGCAGTTGATATCCAATTTCAAAGCTTTGTGATCAGAGAATATGCTTGGAATGATTTCAATCTTCTTAAATTTGCTGAGGCTGATTTTGTGTCCCAATATATGGTCTATCCTTGAGAATGTTCCATGTACACTAGAAAAGAATGTATAGTCTGATGTTTTAGGATGAAGTGCTCTATATATGTCAATTATGTCCAATTCATCTAATGTGTCATTTAGGGCTGCGATTTCGTTATTTATCTTCTGTTTGGATGATCTATCCATAGCTGTCAATGATGTATTTAAGTCCCCTAGTATAATTGTGTTTTGGTCAATTTCTCCCTTTAGTTCTGTTAGTAGTTGCTTGGTATATTTCGGTGCTCCCTGATTGGGGGCATAAATATTGATGACTGTTATGTCTTCTTGTTGTATATTCCCCTTTACCATTATGAAATGTCCATCTTTGTCTCTTGTTATCTTTTTCACCCTGAAGTCTGTTTCATCGGAAATCATTATGGCTACACCTGATTTTCTCTGGGTACCATTTGCTTGGAGTGTCAATTTCCACCCTTTCACTTTGAGTCTATGCTTGTCCTTGTAGCTGAGATGTGTCTCTTGTAGGCAGCATATGGTTGGGTTTAGTTTTTTGATCCAATCTGCTACTCTGTGTCTCTTTATTGGTGAGTTCAGTCCATTTACATTTAGGGTGATTATTGATATGTGAGGATTTCCTGTCATTCTGTCTTTAGTTTTCTGGTAAGGCTGTGTCTTTATTGTTTCTTTGCCTTTTTGTTGTTGTCTGTTATTTCTGTGTGGTGGTATTCTATGATGTTTCCCTCTGTTTCTTCTTTTATTACAGTATATATTTCAGATTTGGATGTTTTTTGAGTGGTTACCCTTGAGTTTATGTAAAAGAAAGTTTGATATTTAGAGTATTCCAGTTTCTTCAGTACGCTTACTTTCTCTATTCCCATATTCCAGTTCAGGCCTTTACGCTCCCCCTTTTTATGTTTCGGTTGCCACAAGTTGTCCCTGTTGATGGTGGTCTAATAGCCTCCTTAGTATTTCTTGTAGTGCAGGTCGTGTATTAGAAAATTCCCTCAGCTTCTGGATGTCTGGAAAGGTCTTTATTCCTCCTTCATATCTAAAGGAGATCTTTGCTGGATATATTATTCTTGGTTCATGATTTCTCTCTTTCAATAGTTTGAATACTTGGTTCCATTCCCTCCTAGCTTGTAGAGTTTCTGCTGAAAAATCTGATGATAATCTAATGGGCTTTCCTTTGTAAGTTACCGTCTTCTTTTCCCTGGCTGCCTTGAGGATTCTTTCTTTGTCATTGATTTTAGACAGCTTCAATACAATGTGCCTTGGTGAAGGCCTGTTGGGATTGAGGTAATTAGGTGTTCTATTTCCTTCTTGGATTCAAGGATCCAGTTCTGTCCACAAGTTTGGGAAGTTCTCATCGACGATTTGTTTGAATATATTCTCTGTTCCCTTCCCTCTTTCTTCTCCTTCCGGTATGCTCATTATTCGTATATTGCTCTTTCTGATGGAGTCAGAAAGTTCTTGTAGAGTTCTTTCATTTCTTTTAAGTCTCAAGTCTCTTTCTTCTTCCCTCTGTGTAAATTCCAGGTTCCTATCTTCGATGTCACTGATTCTTTCCTCCATCTGGTCAACTCTACTACCTAAGCTGGATATTTTATTGTTAATTTCTTCTATTGAGTTCTTAATCCCCAGAAATTCTATTTGGTTCTTTTTCAAGATTTCAATCTCTTTTGTAAATGCTCATGGTGTTCTTTGATTGTGTTTCTGAGTTCATTGAACTGCCTTTCTGTGTTTTCTTGCATCTCGTTCAGTTTTTTCAGAATTGCGATCTTGAATTCTCTGTCATTTAAATCACAAAGGTCCATATCTCTAAGTTCCTTTTCTGGAGACTTTTCACTTTCTTTCTGAGCTATCTTGTTGCCTTGGTTATTCATGGCAATCACTGATTTACTATTTCTCTTCCTAGACATCTACAGGAGTGTCTTCTGCAACAGGTTGATAGGTATGCGAAGAGCTTTTGGAGTTCCAAAGCTCTTTCTGCACCAGATTCAGAGCCCGTTTGTTTCAGCAGTTCTGTTTACTCCTGCAGGGATCCGCCCAGATAGGTGGGGCTAGGGGCGGGGTGAGTTGTGAGAGGTGGCCCAGAGCAATGGCGGCGACCACCACCACAGCCAGTCCTGCTTCCACAGCTCCCTCCCCTTTGTCGGAACTAGTTGAGCTGTGAATCTGTGTCTGCGGTCCACAGTTCTCAGAGCAGCAAATATTCTGTCCTTTGATCCGACACTGCTACTTTATTGCTTCTAGCACCGGGCAGGTGGGGGCGGGGAGAGCTCTGGGAGGGTAGGGAGGGGCGGCTAGTCTCCGTGCCTAAGGCTTCCGTTCTCCACTCGGCAGTGAGGGCTTAAACCACTTTCCCTCAGTCCTCTTCCCTCAGTCTTTGCTCCGAGGTCTGCCGTGAGCGAGCGTTGGGTTCAGCGGTTTTGTATGCTGCCCCTCAGCCCTGTGGGCCGTAAGCGGAGCCCTAGCAGTCCAAGTCCTTCCCTCTCCTGCAGCTGCAGAAGATCCGTGAGCAGCGGGCTCGGAGCACTGAGCTAGGTCTGTGTCCTGCGCCCGCGTGGCTCCGTCTCCGCACTTCTCCTCTCCCTCCTCCCCCGCTCGCGCGATTCACCCACCTGGAGGTGAATTCAGTAGTCGGCCTCTTCGTCTTGCCTGTCTGCTGTGCAAGGAGTCCTTTGTGGAGTTATTGTTGTCCGATTCGTTGTAAATTCCAGGGGAGCGTTACAGAGGCTCACCTCACGCCGCCATTTTTTTCCAGTCCTGATTATATAATTTTTATCTTTCATTTTGTTTATGTGGTGTATCACATTAATTGATTTGTGGACATTGAACCAACCTTGCATCCCAGGAATAAATCCCACTTGATCATGATGTATGATCTTTTTAATGTATTGCTCAATTAGATTTGCTAATATTTTGTAGTGGATTTTTGCATCTATGTTCATCAGGGATATTGGCCTACAATTTTCTTTTCTTCTTCTTCTTTTCTTTTTTTTTTTTTTTGCAATGTCTTTGTCTGGCATCAGGGTAATGTTGGTCTCATAAAATGAGCTTGGGAGCTTTCCTTTTTCTTGAATTTTTTGGAATAGTTTGAGAAGGATCAGCATTAATTCTTGAAAGGTTTGGCATAATCCACCCATGAAGATGTCTGGTCTAAGGCTTTTATTTGTTGGGAGTTTCTGATTACTAATTCATACCATTGTGGTCCGAGAAAATGCTTGATATAATTTCAATCTTTTTAAATTTACTGAGACTTGTGTTGTGGCCTAACATGTGGTCTATCTTGAAAAATATTCCATGTGCACTTGAAAATAATGCATATTTTGCAGCTTTGGGGTAAAATGCTCTAAAATATCAATTAAATCCACTAGATCTAGTGTGTCACTTAAGGCCACTATTTCCTTGTAGATTTTCTGTCTGGTAAATCTGTTTATCACAAATACCAGGTCTTGGGTAACTCTGCCAAAAGCCCAGGACACCCCAATGCCTGTTTCTGCCTGTTGGGTTCTGTAAGGCTCAGCCAGTGATAAAGCCTCATGTGGCATGTGAGCTGGGGTCTCAGGTACTCAGCAGGGTGTGACAAGGGGTGTTTACTTGGTTAGATGGTGATTTGGTGCCAGTGCTGAACCTGGAGCTATTTAGCAAAATTATCAGAGCACAATGAGGCCAGCCATCGTCCACCTGTGACCTGTGGATCCCTGGAAGTTGTCCAAGAAAGAGTGCAATGTGGGTGGGGCCGACTGCTCAAGAAGACATTACTTTCAGCATTGAGTGAGTTGGGTGGGGTCCCAGGGAGTCAGCAGGATGGAGACAGCAGAGCTCATCAGGTCAATTTAGATCCAGATTTGGCTGTGTAGGGGAGGGTTCAACACAGAAAAGCTGGTACCCACCTGCCAGCTGCACAGGAGGGAATTCTACACAGGGAAAAAGATGACTGTACCTCCAGTTCTTGCCTTGACAACTCAGTCATTCCCTGTATGTTTCTGATGCTGTCTGAGTCACTGTCCCTCCACTGGAGCCCACGGTGAAAGCCTACAAACGACTGAGTCTGTACCTGGGCCCTTTAAGAGGACATCTGTGTTTCCCTCAGTCTTCTGTCCAACCCAGATAGTCAGAATTCCCTTTGTTTTTCACTGCCAGATGTCATGAGGGCTCATTTTTCCAGCACTAGTGGTCCGGGCTGGGGAACCTTGATGTGGGGCTGGGGTCCCTCACTCCTCCATGGGATGGGGGACCTCCGTGGTAGAGATAACCCTCCTGATTCTCAGCCATGACATACAGGTTTGGGGCTGGCTTTTTCCACATCTCTGTTCCTCCTATCAGTGGCTGCGTCTTTATATCCTTAGGTATAAACCTTCTGTTCAGCTAGCTTCAGATGGTTTTTCAGGTTGATTTTTCCATAATTTAGTTGTAATTTTAATGTGGTCACTGCCTGAGGCAAGCACAGAGTTTATCTACTCCGTCAGCTTGGATCCTCTCTCCAATGAAATGACTTGTCATCAAAGAAGCTCACTCACAAAGAATCACGAAGAGTGACTTCTGCTTTCAAAGTGAAGAGTCAGTTTCTCTTCCCTGCCAGATTCTTGCCCTTTCCTGAGACAATTACTATTAAGCTTTTTTGTTTGTTTTCTTCCAGAATTTTCTGTGACTAATGATTTTGTAACTTGACCAAGGTGGTAAAATAAATGAAAATTATGTATTCTGTTATCCTTCCTAATTAGTGTTTATATTGCTAATTGAAGGCAAAATTGACATTCAGTGGTTTTCCTACTGGTAGAGAGATGGGATCCATATTTATAGCCCTTTATGCTGTTTCCATATTTCTATATTCAATTCCATTTGGACATTATGGGAAGCAATAAGGCCTGTTTTGTTGGTTACTAAATACGAGGTCTGACAATTAAGTTCGCGAACTTGTTGCAACAATGTTGCTAACCTGTTTTTATATCAAAGGGATTATTCATTATACACTGGTACCAACTGGACAAACAGTTAACCAAGTTTACTATTTGGAAGTGCTGAAAAGGCTGTGTGAACTTTCGCCAACAATTCATGGCTCTAGCATCATGACAATGCATCAGCTTACATGGCACTGTCTGTGAGTTTTCAGCCAGTAAACAAATAACTGTATTGGAACACCCTCCCTACTCACCTGATCCAGCCCCCAGTGATTTCTTTCTTTACCAGAAGATAAAGGAACTATTGAAAAGGAGACATTTTGATGATATTCAGGACATCAAGTGTAATACGACGACAGTTCTGGTGGCCATTCCATAAAAAAAGTTTCAAAATTGCTTTGAAGGGTGGATTAGGCACTGGTGTCAGTGTATAGCTTCCCAAGGGGAGTACTTTGAAGGTGACTGTTAGTGATATTCATCAATGAAGTATGTAGCACTTTTTTAGGATGAGTTCGTGAACTTAATTGTCAGATCTTATATATTGCAGACAGATATGCCACTGTATTAAAATTCATTTTAGTGCATCAAATAATGTTGTCTTTATGCATAAAATCCTATATTCTTGATAACTGCTTTCAGGAAACTACATGAAAAATTTCAGGTGAGGAAAAATCTAATCCAAAAAATGTTTAACAGTGTCTCTATTAACAACTTACCATTTGGGTTTAGAGAGAAATTTTTACCATTTGTGATCCTGAATATAAAAAATGATTTTAATTTTGTCCTACATGCAATTGATTAAAAAAAAAAAAATCACTGAGCAACAGTCAAGAGAATGGCTCATGAAGGTGAACAGAAAATATTGATTCCTAAAGTTGTGGCCTAAGAAACACCTATAGTAAAATTACCCATTGCTCATTATATATGATACGAAAAATCATGGATTGTGGAAACAATTCATTTATTATTCTGGAGTCTCATATTTCCATTGCTTAACTGTCATTTCTAATTGGATACCCTGTTGTTTTCATACTTATTATCAACTCATTTAAAGACAAACCTGCCATCCTCACCACCTAGCTTTCTTGCTCATCCTACCTACGTGTTATTAATGGGACTGTGACTCAAGACTCACTGATTCTGAGAATCACAGAGTTGGAACAGACTTTTATGGCCATCTAATTCCATTATCTCCATTTGCAGACAAGAAAACAGAGGCCTCAGAAAGTAAAGGAAAGCACAATGATACTCATTTGTGGAGAAACCAGAACTGGGACTCCCATCTGCTGACTGAACTCCAGTTGCCTCTCACTCTATACCTCTCAACTTCCCTGAGATGTCTTCCCATAGGGTATCCTTTGTTCTCTGTCTTTTTGCCTGGAGGCCTCATCACCTTACACCTGGTCTGTGGCAGTGGTCTCCAATAGGCCTTTCTCTCAAATCCCTCTTTGCCAAATACTTCCTTTTCAATGTCTATTTTTTAAAATACTAATTTACACTGGACTGGGGCTTAAGAAATCTGAGCTGTGGTCCTGAACTCCCTGTGTAACTTGAGTTTTTGGTATTTCAGTTTACTTGAATGTAAACTACGATTCTTAACTGGAATTGTATTACTACCTAGGAGTGTTTTGAAATACTTAGGGTTGTTTTCTCTTGCTCTGTCTTGGTTGTCATAGTGACTGATGAGATACAGTCACACCTGACATTTAATGGCTAGAACCAGGAAAAAAAGCCCTGCAATAGCATGGGACAATTCAATTCCACACATCAGAGAACTGCCCTCCCAAAATGTCAATAGTCTTCTTTGGTTGAGAACTGATCCCTGCATTGGTCTCTACAGCCCATTTTTACACAAAAATCATATTATTCCTCTCAAATTCATTTAATAGTTCCAAACTCAACAAAATTCCAACACTTCCATATGGTTTCAAAGCTTTCTAAAAACCAAGACAAAAACCAAGTGGAAATTTACTATTCTGGTCACACTGAACGATTATTCATTACCGGTCTACAGACCTTTCTCAATCCTCCCTCTGCATTCAGACAGTGAATCTGTCTGCAGTACTCAGTACCTTTTTATCATACGAGTATGTAATTACCCTATATTAATACAGAAAAATGCCTTAAAACATTAAAGAGCTTGGACATTTTAAATAAATTGAAATGACATACCGCAAGTTGATGCAGAATTTTGAATTTGTATACTATTATCTCAAGACAACATGTCTTGTACTTTCAGAAATATTATAAAAGTGCCACCAGAGAGGGGATGATGTGTGTTGAGTTGGGGCACTGCTTTCTATAGTCTGTGAACCTGACTGCTGCTGAATGTGTGGTATCTGGAGGGTCTTGACACCCACATAACACTTGCAGATGTGTGACCTCTCTGCATGGTCACAGACACATTTTATGTACATGCAGAAATGTGAATAACATGCTTTCAGTAATATCCTAAAACAATGACACCTAAGATGACCCCGTGAAACAAATATTTATTTTATCGCATTAGCATTAAACCATGAACATCCTTGGTTGGTAATAGTTGTGTCTCTTAGAGTATATAGATTATTCCCCTGAAAAAGTAGCAAAGGATTTTTTTGTTTGTTTGTTTTTGTACACTAGGCGTTCATTAAAACAGGTGCTGATACACCAACAACAGGCTCTTTCCTTGAGACTTACATTTGCTATCTGGAGGCTTTGAAGTGGATTGTTATTTGCCCAGTTTCTTCTGAGGTATCCACTGTGGTTTTCCCTGGATGGCTCTCTGTGGCAGCCAAATATACCTATTTCTTTTTTTCTATACCATTATTTTTCTTTTCTTTTAAAATTTTTTTTTTACCTCATTGTAATAACCTGGCTCCATGGGTTATTTTATGAGAAATGGTTCTTAGTGCCTTCATCTCCTGAGATTCTGGTGTTTTTATGAAAAAAATGATAGAGCTACTTGGAAAATGTTAGTCAGAACATAAAAAGGGATTTGCTCATAATATTGTCAGGAACTGATTAGAAGTAGAAAAGATCTGTGTTTTGAGTTTGGTTTGAGAAAGGAGGGATATCATAGGGTATATGATAAAGAGAGACTAATTCAGAAAGGCGATGAAAGTGAGTTTAAGAAAGGTAGCAACCTTTCATGGCTCAGCAGCAGGTAACCACAGGTAATGAAGAAAGATATAAACCAGGGAAGAGCACGTGGTAGGATGAGAACAGAGTACTCTCTGGTATCTGGTTGATTTCCCCAGTTTTTAGTCCATGTTTACATTATAGAAGTCTTCTCCAGGATCTATGGAGAGACAGACTTTAAAGCTAGTCATATGCTACATGGCAGTTTCATCATTTTTAAGAATTCCCATGTAACCAGTTGGCCTTAATAAGCACAACACCGGCCATAAGTGTAAGAATTTCCTGACACTGCACTTTTGATTTCCTTTATACTGGACAGATTTTCAGTAGAGATGATTGTATAAGAGTAAGGGGGGTGGGAGGAGGGAGACGAGGGTAAGGGGGATCAAATATATGATGATGGAAGGAGAACTGACTCTGGATGGTGAACACACAATGGGATTTATAGATGATGTAATACAGAGTTGTACACCTGAAATTATGTAATTTCATTAACAATTGTCATCACAATAAATTAAAAAAAAAGAGAGAAACGAGAAGGCAGAAGTAAAGCAATCTGAAAATGGGCCTAGGAAATTAAGTGGGTGCCTCCAAGTCGCCATTCATGCTGCAGAGCAGTATGGATATGGCTCGGCCCCTTGAGGAATAGGCAACCCTAGATCCTGGCCACTAAGAAATAGTTCTGGCCCTGCAAGAAGAGGCAGAACCTGTGGACCTATGCACTGTAGGTATGGGAGTGGATGGTGTTACCTCTCCAGCACTGTAACTTCGGAGCCTCTGGAGGTGCTGTCGATGTGTCAGATGACTGGGAAGACGACCGTTCTGAAGCGGGATTCGGGGGTCAATGAAAGTGGTAGCTCGACTGTTGTGGTCCACGAAAAAAGACTGCAGAAGACCAGTGAAAGAAAGCACACTGTGAGAATGAGCTAGAATGAAGCCAATAATGTAAGGGAAATGCTACAGGGCTCAGTCACTATGCTTATTTCTGTCCCTGCTTTTTATCTACTCAAAATTAGATGGAAGACTGGGACAATGTACATCTGTTTGCTCAATAGTTGAATGAAGCAATACCAGTCACTGATAAACACTTTACACTGTGTTTACAGAATAGTAATCATAACACTTTATTTAACATGAAAAATAAGAGAAATAGAACCTTTGATGGATAAATAGTAATTAATGTAGGCCATTTTATTTATTTTTAGAATAAGTGTTCTTTTTGATTAAAGAATTAGCAGTCTCACTGAGAAAAAACTCTAAAAGGATAAAAAAGTAGGAAGAAAAGAACCAAAATCATCTCACATCACAATCTAATGGCAATCACTAAAATATTTTGGTGATTTCTTTCCAGTTGTTTTATTTCCCTATGAAAATATACAAATATATACATATTTGCCCCAACTCGGCACCTACAATTTTTTTATAAGATTTTTTTTTGCCTATTATTTTATGAGCATTTCCTTAAGTTACTGAATATTTTTTAAACACAGAATTTTAATAAGTATATGGCATTCAGTTTGACGGATGCATGGTAATTAGTTTCAGTACTCCTATCATTGGACATTTGACTTTTTAAATTATTTTTAAATAATGTTTTAATGAACACTCTTCTGCATAAATCTTTGTAGCATGTCTGATTAATGCATATGTTCCAATATGTGACAGAAGTTATTTTTTAAACCTAAAATCACCTCTCATAAAAGAGAAAATTAATATTTTTTTCTTTTTTTACAAAACCATTTGTACTACAAAGCAATATTTAAAATACTCTCTTTTGAACAAAATGTAATTTTTGGTGAGGATATCTTCACCTTAAATGACCTCAGTCAATGATCATTTTAGATACATTCAGATGTTACCTGACAGAAGTGAAAATTTTATACAGATTTAGAAATTATTTTTGGGAGGTATGAGCTCATAATTTCAAGTATTAGATGTCATTGCAAACAAAGAGCTCTATAAAAATTCATATGGGAGGTGGTTTCATTATGGAGATCAAAAATATCTCTCACCTCCCTACAGGACAAAGGTAAATAACAACTCTTTTAATACAGTGTGAATCAGTATCTGTGGCTTGCAATAAATTTTCCAAGATAGCATCCCACACAGACTCAAAAAGGGCTCTATGTCCACAAATTGGACGGAACTGAACATGATGTGCCTTGAAAAACTGTGTTAGATGGCTCAAAAAGTAATGCTCAAAACGTGATACCCAAAATACATATGAGTAAAGAATGTGACTAAGAGCGAGATGTAAAGGAAAAATCAACACTTATCAACATGTTTATATACCATGAGATTGTAAATACAAAACTATAAGATAAACTAATAAATATTAAATAGACATTTCAACCCTATGCCTAGAAGTTTATAAATCAAAGTCTATATGGGTTCCTTATATTTTTTATTAATTTTCAATATAACCTGATTTTTAGTATAAATTCCTAAACTTCAGTTAATTTTGTGGTGAAAAGTTAGAAAAATATTATGCTTATTGATCCATATTAACAAACAACCTTCCCAAGAGTTGTATCGATTTATCATCTTACTGTAAGGCAGTGAACCCTTTTCTGAGGATTTGAAAGAATTAGAAATGTTGAATGGTAAATAATGATAAGTTATAATTTACAAGGGAAGCCAAACATTTTCTTACATATTCATTAGTCAATTTCTTCATTGGAATATTGTCCACTTTATCCATTCCCTTTTCTGTTGTTGAGATTTTAATGGTTTCTTATTTTTTTGTAAATGTATTTAGTTACTCATCTGCATTCAAATTGCTTTAGAATTTTGTTTAGAATTTTGTTTGCTTTGTTTTCTAATACACAGAATATTTTAATATTCCTATATATTCAAATTTCTCAATTATTTCTCTCTATCTAAAAGTCAGTTAAATGCTTAATTATATTTTTCCAGTTTTAATTTTGGTGGGTTAATTGTATGATGTCAAGTTGTAATTTGATTTTTTTTCTCCAAATGCCCATTTTGTCCAAATCACTCATTCTTACATAGGAATTCTTATATGAAGAATTTTCATATAAATTACATATGAATTCTTATAAATACCACTGTCTGTTTCAGGAATATTTTATTAGTTTCCAATGGTCTGTGGGATTTTCACAGCTCCAATTATTAATGTTGGTAAGGCAAGTTTCTTCTCATTACTTATCTTTTCCAAAATTTCTTAGGTATTCTTGCCTGCTTATTTTAATTTTTCCAGATGAACTGATATTAATTTTATAAAGTTACAAAATAGTTCTACTGACATTTTCTTTAGACTCCCTTAAGACTACAAATGGTTTTAGAGAAAAAATCATTCTTTATGATACAGAATGTACCCATTTCCTATTTCTAAACATAGGGTGATTTTTTATTCAAGATTATTTTTTTCTGAGTAAAATTTGTAGCTGTCTTCCTGAAAGACACATATTCTGGTTAAGATAGTTTATATTCAATATTGTCTGTTGCTATTCTGAGTGCTTCTTTTCCTGTTATGTTTTGTAACCCATCATTGAGGTATCTAGGAAAGCTATTATTGGTATGTATGTGGCTTGTGTCTGGTCATATTAAATGCTTCTATCAAATAAACTACTCTTCTAAGCATATCATCTTTCTTTTTAACTTGCAAATAGTGATAATCTTGTCTCCTTTACAAGGGTCCTTTTACCTTTAGTCTCCTTTCTTGTAATATTGGTGAGAAGTTCTAGAACAATGTTAAATAAATGTGGCAGGTGCAATCTTTTTGTTCTTGATTTTTATAGGAAAACTAGAGTCCAATTGTAAAATAGGAAGTTGGTAATTATGTTAAAGGAAACTTTATTTTTTTAACATTAATTTTATTTTCTATTAACACATTGATCTCTTTAACTGTAAATTCTGTATAATTCTTGACTTCTTGGTTTTTGTTTTTAAGTATATTGGGGTGACAATTGTTAGGAAAGTTACATAGGTTTGAGGTATAGAATTTTGTATTACATCATTTATATATCACATTGTGTGTTTACCACCCAGAGTCAGTTCTCCTTCCATCATCATATCCCTTTTACCCTCATCTACCACCACTACTCTATCTGTGCCTATGAGTTTTTGTTTCTTCATTTGTTTGTCTTGTTCCTGTTATTTTCAGTTTTATATGTCACATACCCATGAAATCATACGATCCTCAACTTTTTCTGTCTGACTTAGCATAATAATCTCAGATTAATCCATGTTGTCACAAATGGCATTATTTCGTCTTTTTTTATGGCAGAATAATATTCCATTGTGTATATATACCACATCTTCTTTATCCAATCATCTATCAAAGGACATTTTGTTGTTTCCATGTCTTGGCGACCGGCAATAAAGCTGCAATGAACATCAGAGTACATATATCTTTATGGATACATGTTTTCAGAATTTTTTTAAAAATTAAGGTTTATTGGATTGACAGTCATCAGTAAAGTTACATAGGTTTCAGGTGTACAATTCTATAATACATTATCTATATCTCATATTGTGTGTTCACCACCCAGAGTCAGTTCTCTTTCCATCACCATATATTAGACCCTGTTTACCCTTTTTTAGAGCCCCCTCTCCCTTTACTCTCTGGTAACCCCTCAACTATTGTCTATGTCTGTGAGTTTCTGTTCCTTCATTTGTTTGTCTTGTTTTTTTGTTGCTTTCAGTTTTATATATCACATATCAGTGAAATCATATGGTTCTCTACTTTTTCTGTCTGACTTATTTGGCTTAGCATTATAATCTCAAGATCCATCCATGTTGTCACAAATGGTCCTATTTCATCTTTTCTTACTGCTGAATAGTATTCCAATAGTATTCCATTCCATACCAAAACTTTTTTATCCATTTATCTATCAAAAGATATTTTGGTTGTTTCTATGTCTTGGCCACCATAAATAAAGCTGCAATGAACATTGGAGCACATTTGTCTTTATGGATGAATATTTTCAGATTTTTTGGGTAGATACCCAGGAGAGGGATTGCTGGGTCGTATGGTAATTCCATTAGTAATTTTTTGAGGAACCTCCACACTGCCTTCCATAGTGGCTGCACCAATCTGCATTCCCACCCACAGTGCATGAGGGTTCCTTTTTCTCCACAGCCTCTCCAATACTTGTTACTATCTGTCTTGTTGATGATAGCCATTCTGACTGGGGTGAGGTGATATCTCATTGTGGTTTTGATTTGCATCACCCTAAAAGCTAGTGAACTTGAGCATTTTTTCATGTATCTGTTGGCCGTTTATATGTCTAGTCGAGCGAAGTTTCTGTCCATGTCCTCTGCCCATTTTTGAATCGGATTGTTTATCTTTTTGTTGTTGAATTGTATGGGTTCCTTATATATTTTGGATATTAGCCCTTTGTCGGAGGCGTTGTTTGCAAATTTCTTCTCCCATTTTGTTGGTTGCCTCTTTGTTTTGTTGATGGTTTCTTTTGCTGTGAAGAAGCTTTTTAGTTTGATGTAACCCCATTCATTTATTTTAGCTTTTACTTCCTTTGCCTTTGGAGTCATATTCATTAAATGCTCTTTGAACCCAAGGTCCATAAGTTTAGTCCTTCTGTTTTCTTCTATGCAGTTTATTGTTTCAGGTCTTATGCTTAAGTCTTTGATCCATTTTGAAAAAATTTTGGTACATGGTGACAGATAGCAGTCCAGTGTCATTCTTTTACACGCGGCTTTCCAGTTCTGCCAGAACCATTTATTGAAGAGGATTTCTTTTCTCCATTGTATGTTTTTGGATACTTTGTCAAAAATTATCTGTCAATATTTATGTGGGTTTATTTCTGGGTTTTCAATTCTATTCCATTGCTCTGTGTCTGTTTTTCTGCCAATACCATGCGGCTTTGATTTTTGTTTCTCTGGTTCAACATACACAAATCGATCAATGTTATTAAACCACATACAATAAAAAATAAAAACCATGTGATTATGTCAGTGGATGCTAAAAAAAGCATTTGACAAGATACAACATCCATTTTTTTCCTATTAAGACACTTAATAGAATGGGTATAGAAGAAAAATACCTTAAATAATAAAGGCCATATATAACAAACCCTCAGCTAATATCGTAATTAATGATGAAAAACTGAAACTTTTTGCTCTATGTTCAGGAACAATACAGGTTTGTTCCCTATGACCACTGCTTTTCAACATAGTATTGGAAGTCCTAGCCAGAGCAATCAGGCAAGAAAGAAATAAAAGGCATCCAAATTGGAAATGAAGAAGTTTAATTCTCACTTTTTGCAGATGACATGACTCTATATATAGAAAACCCTAAAGACTCCACCAAAATGCTAATAGAAACAAAACAATGAATAAGTAAAGTTGCTGACTACAAAATAAAAAATCCCCTGCATTCTTATATACTAACAATGAAATTTCAGAAAAGGAAATGAAAAAAAATGTTTTGCAATTGCAGCAAAAAGAATAAAATACCTAGGAATAAACTTACCAAAGATTATGGAAGACCTACATATTGAAAACTATAAGACATTTTTAAAAGAAATTGAAGAAGACACAGAAATGGAAAGACATTCCATGTTCATGGATTGGAAGAATTAACAAAGTTAAAATGACCATATTACTCAAAGCAAAATACAGGTTTAATGAAAATCCACATAAAAATCACAATGGCATTTTTTAAAGTAATAGAACAAAAAAATCATCAGATTTGTATAGAATCACAAAAGAACTTGAATAGCCAAAGCAATCCTGAGAAAAAGAATAAGACTGGAGGTATCCTATTTTAATCACTTTTAAGTGTACAATTTAGTGGCATTAAGTCCATTTTCATTGTTGTACAACCATCACCACTATCTATCTCTATCCCCCAAACTGAAGCTCAGTACTCATTAAACAACAACTCCTCATTCCCTCCTGCCCCAAGTCCCCGTGAACCTCTATTCTACTTTTTGTCTCTATGAATTTGACTAGTCTAGATCCCTCATATGAAATACCATACTTGTCATTTTGTGTCTATTTCACTTAGCATAATGGTTTCAATGTTCCTCACTGTAGCATTTGCTAGAATTTCATTCCTTTTAAAGGATGAATAATATTTCATTGTATAAATTATAATACCTTTTGCTTATCTACTCATGCAAGATCTTTTTCCACCTTTACTAAGGTATAATTGACAAATAAACAATTGTAGATAATTAAAGTCCATGAAAGTATTATTTTTAAACAAAAGACAATGTAAGTTTCATAATACAAATTTATATTACTCAAATGCTGACTTATTTGTCTATTTAATCTGTCAAACTGATGTATATAAAACACATTTTCTTAGCATTATAATCTCAAGATCCATCCGTATTGTCACAAATGTTCCTATTTCATCTTTTCTTACTGCTGAATAGTATTCCATTGTGTATATATACCACAACTTCTTTATCCATTCATCTATCGAAGGACAGTTTGGTTGTTTCCATGCATTCGCAACCGTAAATAAAGCTGCAATGAACATTGGAGCACATTTGTCTTTAAGGATAAATGTTTTCAGATTTTTTTGGGTAGATACCCAGGAGAGGGATTGCTGGGTCATATGGTAATTCTATTCGTAATTTCTTGAGGAACCTCCACACTGCCTTCCATAGCGGCTGCACCAATCTGCATTCCCACCAACAGTGTATAAGGGTTCCCTTTTCTCCACAGCCTCTCCAACACTTGTTACTATTTGTCTTGTTGATGATAGCCATTCTGACTGGGGTGAGGTGATATCTCATTGTGGTTTTTATTTGCATTTCTCTGATGATTAGTGATGTTGAGCATTTTTTCATATGTCTATTTGCCATTTGTAAGTCCTCTTTGGAGAAATGTCTCTTCAGGTCCTCTGTCCATTTTTCAATGGAGTTGTTTGTTATTTTGTTGTTGAGTTGTATCAGTTCCTTGTATATTTTGGATATTAACCCCTTACCAGAGGCACTGTTTGCAAATAACTTGTCCCATTCAGTTGGTGGCCTCTTTATTTTGTCGATGGTTTCTTTTGCTGTGCAGAAGCTTTTAAGTTTGATATAGTTCCATTCATTTATTTTAGCATTTACTTCCTTTGCCTTTGGAGTCAAATTCATAAAATGCTCTTTGAACCCAAGGTCCATGAGTTTAGTACCTATGTTTTCTTCTATGCAGTTTATTGTTTCAGGTCTTATGCTTCAGCCTTGATCCATTTTGAATTAATTTTGGTACATGGTGACAGATAGCAGTCCAGTTTCATTCTTTTGCATGTTGCTTTCCAATTCTGCCAGCACCATTTATTGAAGAGGCTGTGTTTTCTCTGTTGTATGTTTTTTGCTTCTTTGTCAAAAAATATCTGTCCATATTTATGTGGGTTTATTTCTGTGTTTTCAAATCTATTCCATTGTTCTATGTGTCTGTTTTTCTGCCAATACCATGCTGTTTTGATTATTGTTGCCCTGCAGTACAAACTACAGTCAGGGAGTGTGATACCACCAGCATTGTTCTTTTTTTTTTTTTTCAGCAAAAACTAATGTATGTTTATTTATTTATTTATTTATTTATTTATTTATTTATTTATTATTATTATTTTTTTCTCTTAGGATTGCTTTGGCTATTTGGGGTCTTTTCTGATTCCATATAAATCTGATGATTTTTGTTTTGTTCTATTTATTTAAAAAAATGTCATTGTGATTTTGATGTGGATTGCATTAAATCTTGTATTGCTTTAGGTAATATGGCCATTTTAACTATGTTGATTCTTCCAATTCATGCACACGGAATGTCTTTCCATTTCTTTGTATCTTCTTTAGTAGAGAACCGTATGATTTCACTGATATGTGGTAATATAAACCAAAAACAACAAAAGAACAAGGTAAACAACTGAAAGAACAAAAACTCTACAGACATAGACAAAGTTTAGGGGTACCAGAGGGTAAGGAGAGAGTGGGCTCTAGAAGAGGGTAAACGGGGTCTAATATATGGTGATGTAAACAGAACTGACTCTGGGTGGTGAACACACAATGTGAGATATAGATAATGTTTTACAGAATTGTACACCTGAAATCTATGTAACTTTACAAACAATTGTTGCCCCAATAAACTTTAATTTAAAGAAAAAAAAACACATTTTCTTATGGTAATTGCATTTCTTTCATTTCCTTTCAGATTTCTCTTTCAGTTTTCTTTACGTAATATGATATGATGTTATTTGTCTCCTAAGGTATATGATTATTGTATATTTTGTGTCATTGATTAATAAATATTAGTATAATCTTTCTTTTACTCCAGTTGATTCTGGATTTTAACTTTCCTGTATGTGATATTATATGATATTTCCTTTATATGAGTTTTGTTTTAACCACTGTATTAGTTTTTATTCTTTTATTTTTAAACTTTCTGAATCATTACTTAGTTATGTCTTTTTAAAAGTCAGATCTGTTTGTTTCCAATTCTGAAATTTTTTTTTTTTGGTACCTCGGTTTATCCTATTTCCCATAAAAGTTATCCCATAACTTTTATGCTGGGCTTTACCTTTGTTATCTTGTTTTATTATTTCCATTTTCTTTGTTTCCCTGTGGTGTGTGTGTGTGTGTGGTATATAAGTGTATTATGTTCATTTATTTATAAGAATTTGGAAGGGAATAAAATGATGTTTTAAATGATACAAGCAGTTACCTTTTCAGTTTGTCAGATAACTATATTTAGCCTTTGGTTTTCAAATGATCCAATTTGACTCCCTTACAACCAACCAGGAACTTAGCAAAATTTTCCGTGTTCTCGTCTCCCACTGTATCCTTGCTTCCTCATGTTTTTCATTCTCATTTGGGAATATTGATCCATTATGATCCTATACAACTATTCCTTTTCTATTTTAGGTATTTCCAATATTCTATTGAGGTTTTTGAAATATATATTAAGAGCAATTATTTTCATTTATATTTATGTATTTGATTTATTTAAATACCACCAGTCATTTTATACTTTGATTTTCCAATTATTGATTTCCTGTTCTGATATATTTGTGAGCTCTCTAGAGAATGGCTTTGATGTTTTCTTAGGATGAGTGAAAGAGTATGGTGAGTTCTGAAATCTTCCACATGAGGTATTTACGCTTGAATGATACCAATTTGTCTGGATATAGAATGATTGTGTTACAACTTTTTTCATCAATAACCTGTAATTGTTCTATTTGTATATTTTTATGGATGGGAAATTTAAAGTTTGTCTGATTTTTATTCTTTGGTAGTAACTGTCACATTATCATGGCTTTATATTGATAAGACTTTAAAAGGACATTCCAAAGTATGTGTAGAGAATTTTATTTTATTTATTTTAAAGATTTTTATTAAAATATAGCTAACATACAATATTACATTACTTTCAGGTGTACACCATAGTTATTTAACATTTATATACCTAAAGAAGTGATCACCTCAATAAGTCCAACACCATCTGACAGTGTACCATGCTATCACAATATTATTGACTATATTCTCTATGCTGTACGTTATATCAGATGTATAATGTAGTGGTTAGACATTTATATAATTTAAGAAATGATCCCCCTAACTACTTGTAATCTAGTACCCATATGGCATTATACATAGTTATTACCATATTATTGATTATACTTCCCTAACTTAACTTTATATCCATTGACTAATTTGTAATTTCCACGTTGTATTTCTTTTATTTTTAATTTATTTATTGGGGTGACAATTGTTAATGAAATTACATAATTTCAGGTGTACAATTCTGTATTACATCAACTATAAATCCCATTGTGTGTTCACCACCCAGAGTCAATTCTCCTTCCATCACCACACACCTGATCCCCCTTACCCTCATCTCCCTCCCCCCACCCCCTTTACCCTCTGGTAACCACTAAACTATTGTCTGTGTCTATGAGAAACGGAAACACGTTGTATTTCTTAATCCCTTCCCTTTTTTCACCTATCCCCAAACCCCTCCCATCTGGCAACCATCAAAATGTTCTCTGTATCAATTTTTTCTGTATATTTGCTTCTTTATTTTGTTCTTTAGATTCCACTTATAAGTAAAATTATGTGACCTTTGTCCTTTGCTGTCTGATTTACTACACTCAGTACAATACCCTCCAGGTCCATCCATGTTGTTGCAAATGGCTAGATTTCATTCTTTTTTTTTTTTTAATTAATTTTATTGGGGTGACAATTGTTAGTAAATTTACATAGATTTCAGGTGTACAATTCTGTATTACATCGTCTATAAATCCCATTGTGTGTTCACCACCCAGAGTCAGTTCTTCTTCCATCACCATATATTTGATCCCCTTTACCCTCATCACCCACCCGATTTCATTCTTTCTAATGGCTGAGTAATATTCCATTGTATATATGTACCAACTCTTTTTTATCAATTAATTAATTAATTAATTCAGGGACAGCCAGGTTGCTTTCATATCTTGGCTATTGTAAATAAATGCTACAATGAATGTATGGATTCAGCGTTTTGGGTCTCTACAGATAAATACTTAGAAGTGGAATTACTGCGTCCTTCTTTGTCTCTTGTTATACCCTTTGTTTTAAAGTGTATTTTGTCTGGTATAAATTTGCTAGGCCAGCTTTTGTTTGTTTCCATTTTTATGAAATAACTTTTTCCATCCCTTCACTTTAAGTCTGTGTGTGTCATTTGATCTGAAGTGAGTCTCTTGTAGACAGCATATGCAAAGGTCTTGTTTTCTTATCCATTCAGCCACTCTGTCTTTTTTCAATTAATTTTTTAAATTAGTTCAGGTATACAAAACAATATAATAGTTACACATTTACACCCCTCACAAAGTGATAACCCCCTTCCCACACTATGTCTTTTGATTGGAACATTTGATCCATTTACATTTAAAGTAATTGTTGATAGATATGTATGTATTGCCATTTTATTATTCATTTTTTTGTTTTGGTCTTAATAAAGTCCCTGTAAAATTCTTTGTAATACTGGTTTGGTGGTGTTCAACTCCTTTACATTTTTCTCATCTAGGAAGCTCTTTATTTGTCCTTTGATTCTAAATGATAGCTTTGCTGGGTAGAGTCATCTTGGTTGTAGGTCCTTGCTTTTCATCACTTTGAATATTTCCTGTCAATCCTTTCTGGCCTGCGAAGTTTCTGTTGAGAAATCATTTGGCAGTCTCATGGAATCTCCCTTGTAGGTAACTAACTGCTTTACTCTTGCTTCTTTTATGATTCTCTCTTGGTCTTTAACCTTTGGCATTTTAATTATGATGTGTCTTGGCATGGGCATCTTTGGTTTCATCTTGTTTGGGACTCTGCACTTCCTGGAGTTGAATATCCATAGCCTTCACCAGGTCAGGAAAGTTTTCTGTCATTATTTCTTTCTATAGGTTTTCAATTCCTTGCTCACACTCTTCTCCTTGTGGTATCCTTATGATGCAAATGTTGTTGTCCTTGGTATTGTCCAAGAGACCCCTTAAACTCTCCTCAATTTTTTGGATTCTTTTTTCTTTTTGCTTTTCTGATTGGATATTTTCTGCTACTTTATCTTCTAAATCACTGATTTGATCCTCTGCTTCATCTAATCTACTGTTGATTCCCTGTAGTATACTCTTCATTTCAGTTAATATATTCTTCATTTCTGACTCGTTCTTCCTTATGTTTTCTATTTCCATTTTTATGTTTCCTATCTCTTTGTTGAAGTTCTCCCTGAGGTCATTGAGCATTCTTAAAACCAGTGTTTGGAACTCTGCATCTGGTAGGCTGTTTGTCTCCTTCTAGTTAGTTAGTTAGTTAGTTTTATTTATTTATTTATTTATTTATTTATTTTTCTCTAGAGCTTTTTGTTGTTGTTCTTTTAGTTGGATATATTTCTTTGTCTCCCCATTTTGGCTGCCTCCCTGTGTTTCTTTCTATGTATTTGTTAGGGCTGCTATGTCTTCAAGTCTTAGTAGAGTGGTCTTATGTAGTAGGTGTGCTGTGGGGTTCAGTGGTGCAGTCTTCCTAGTTCCTTGAGCCACACGCTCCAGATATGTCCCTTGTGTCAGTTGTCTGAGCCCTCCTCTTGTAGTTGAGCCTTGGTTGCTGTTTGCAGGTCAATTGGAGGGATTGACCCTTGGGCTTATTGGTTGTGAGGACTGGCCTTGACTACAGTGGAGGAGTTGTGTTGCAGGGGCTGACCCCGAAGAACAGGATCTACCTCAATAGGGTTCTGGTGCCTGCCCAATCTGCCCCTTGGGTGTGTTGCCCTTGGAGGTGGCTCAGTGATGCTCCAGCTCATTTGAAAGCTGGCTATTGGTGGGGGGGGCAGCCACAGAGAACCTTAGGAGGGGACCCATTGCAGGTCAAGTTCAGCTGACCCCATGCCCCACCTGGGGCCACCTGGCAGGAGCCACAAATAAATACACAGTTGGCCACTGCTCATGCCATGCTTGGAAGTGCCTTGAGAGGCCAAGCTTTGAATCAAGGCTGGCTACTGCTAGTGCTCTCTTAGAGCTACTCAGCCAGAGGTACATGAAATGCTCATGTCAGATGCTGCTTGCCTATGTTTTGCAAACCTTTGAGAGACCCTAGGAAAGTGCATCATGAACCAAGGGAGGCAGTTTGTATGAGAAAGCCACTGGAAGTGGCTTGGGTGTGTCCGAAGGGTGGGTGGGGTGGGGACTAGAATCACCAGGGTATGGCAAACAAATAGTGTTAGCTAGCTTGATGGAGACTCAGATATGGCAGCCGCCTGTGTCTGCATGCTGGGAAGGGGCAGGGCTCAACAAAGAAACAATGGCCTCCATCAGCTCCTCTGTCCACGAGAAAGCTGCCCCTCCAGCCCTGTACTAAGCCAGACAACTCAGTTCCCCACAATATATCCCTGCCACCTTTCTAGGTGCTGCCTCAGTGCTCAGAGTGAGTGATTCTGGTGGTGAGCAAGTCTGCACATGGTCCCTTCAAGAGGAGTGCCTGGGACTCCAGCTTCCATCCATCTCACTTAGTCACAATCTACACTGGCTTTTACAGCCAGAAATTATGTGGACTTCTCTTCCTGGCACTGGAATCCTGGGCTGGAGAGGGGCTTGGACCCCTCACTCCTCTGGGGAAGGGATCTCCACAACTGAGATATGCCTCCCAATTTTTAATGGTCGCATGTGGGTGTGGGACAACATTCTGTATCTCTGCCCCTCTTACCAGTCTTGAGGTGGCTGCTTCTGTTATGTTCTTAGTTGTAGGGCTGAGGTTCAGCAAGATTTCAGGCAATTCTCAGTGATGGTTTTTTTGTAGTTTACTTGTAAATTTGATGTGGTTGTGAGAAAAAGTAAACACAATGTTTACCTACTGTACCATCTTGATTGGAACTTCCCTTCTTTTAACTCATTTTAAATGCAGAATACAGAGTTGTTAATTATAGACATGAAATTATACAGCTTATTTGTCATTTATAACTGAAACTATCCCCATTAAACAGAAACTCCCCAATTTCTCTTTCCCCCAGTCTTAGCAACCATCATTCTACTCTGTTTTTATGGGGTTGACTATTTTGGATATTCATATTAGTGGAATCATACAGTATTTGTTCCTTCTGTGACTGGCTAATTTTACTTAACATAATGTCTTCTAGGTTTATACATGCTGTAGAATGTTTCAGAATTTCCTCTTTTTACTTTTTTATTTTTTAAGATTTTTATTAAAATACACCTAACATACAATATTATGTTAGTTTCAGGTGTACGCCATAGTTATTCAACATTTATAGATTTACCGTATTTGCCGGCGTATAACACGATTTTTTGGCCCCGAAAAATATGCCTCCAAGTGGGGGGGTCGTCTTATACGCCAGGTACACTTCAGATAGACTGCCCATAGTGCTTGCCCCGTGCCATAGTGGCCTCCCGATGCCCGCCCACTTCATTCCACATACCGTTCAGGCATCAGCAGCGCTGCTGGGTGTATGCTCGGCTGTTATGCGATTTTGCTGTTATGCGATTTTACCACACTCGCAAAATCGCACACAGCCGAGCATACACCCAGTATGATAGCGCAAAATCGCGAATCGCGATACCATACTGGGTGTATGGTCGGCTGTGTGCGATTTTGCGAGTGTGGTAAATTCGGGTTACCGTATATTTCTTTACATATGCATTGAAGATTCGCGATTTTGAGCTATCATGGTGCCTGTTAGAATGTTGAAGAGCTCGCACTTGTGCACTAGTGAGGTCCCAGGGAGATGCTGATGCAAGGGTGGACCAGACTGCTATAGTGACAGGGCGGGCAAACAGGGAGCAGGGACCAATCAAATCAGGCTTTGTGTACAGCCAACAGCCAACCACAATACTGCACCATTGTACAGTACAGCATAGAAAATGTCGACCAGTCAAACCCCTATCATCCCTATCATGGCACCAGCCAAAAGAAAGAAGTATGATGCAAATTTTAAACTGAAAGTTATTTGGTGTGTGGAAGGTGTGCGGAAGAGGGGGTAGTCTTATACGGCGAGTATATAACAAACTCTGTATTTTGAGTGGAAATGTTAGGGGGTCGTCTTATACGCCCAGTCGTCTTATACACTGGCAAATACGGTAAAGAAGTGATCATCATAAGTCTAGCAACCATCTGATACAGTACTGCACTATCACAATATTATTGACTATATTTCCTATGCTATACAGTATATCCCCATCACTCATTTGTTTTATACATGGAAATTTGGACCTCTAATCCTTTGCATGTATATGCCACATTTTGTTTATGTATTCATCCATAAACAAACATTTAGGTTATTTCCATATCTTGGCTATTGTGAATAATGCTGCAAAGAACATGGGAGTACAGATATCACTTCGAGATTTCAATTCTTTTTTTAAATACACCCAGAAGTAGAATTGATAGATCATATGCTAGCTCTATTTTCTTATATCTGCTTCCTCTCAGCTTGTTCTTTGTTTATGGCTTATTCTTGCTCAATAAAAGCCATGTGCCCTTGTGTCATTTTGTGGATGATAAGCAGATATATTTTTAAAATTATTTCTATTTTCTGAAGAAAATTATATTATGTGATATGATTTTTCTCAGATTGTGATTCTATTTATTTCATGTAGTAGTTTACTTCATAGGTCCCTTCTCATTTTGTTGTTTTCATTCCTGCTTCCATCTCATGCCTTCCCTAGTCAGAATCCTTTCCATCCCACACTCTCAGCCTCACCATCTCTATGGATAATAACCACCCTCCTTGGCTCAGCCTTGGAACCCACTTGAGGCCCACAAGCAATCGCTACCAAAGTTGGGTGGGAGGCTGTATCCTGTGTCCTCCTCTCTCAAACTTTCAAAATGACAGATCAGTCAGATGACATTTTGTTCTTTGCTTAAGTCTTTGTCTCTGTGGCCCTTTGTGGAGATGATTATGCATGCAAAGATAACAAACAGCTGGAACTCAGCCCTTGTATTCCTGCCACAGTGTATACTAAAAGTAAAGGTTGTCATCTCTGAATGTGCTGATAAAACAAGAAGCAGATTCCCACATTAACTTATTTACTTTTTATGTCAATTATAAAATCACGAAGTTAAGGCAAACATTATTATTGCTACTTATGATAAGCAAAATGAGACCCAGAGAGGTGAAGTGACCTGCCCAGGGTCACATGTTTAGCATGGGATGGACCAGTCCTGGTACACAGTCCTCCTATCTCTATTTCCCTCCGCCCCCATCTTCCATTGTTCCTCCCTACTCTATGGATTGTGACAGCACATTTCAAATTTAAGAATTCAGTACATGGTAGGCCTTTTAGAAATTTTGTCTGCTAACTGTGAGTTTGTGTGTGTATTCAGTTAATAAGAAATCTGAGACCCTTTTGTGTGTGTGTGTGTGTGTGTGTGTGTGTGTGTGTCTGTAGTCAAACAGTTAGTTTGTATTATAACTGAAAGCAGAACTCAAGTCTTCCCATTTCAAATTCATACTTTTTTCTTTCTTGTATATGATACCATCTCACTAAACAGAATTAAAGGGAAAATGTCTAACATGCATTTCAGAAATAAATTCCCTAATATGCATTTAAAAATGATTAAATCTCTCCGTGAATGTCACAATTGCTGTGCTTTCTGCTGGTGTGATGACCAGGAGGTAGGATGTACCATGGAGGACCAGGGCTGATTGCATTTAGGGCCTTCCTGCATTCCATGGGCTCCCTGCTGTTTGTATCCTGGTGTGAAAGCTTCAGTCATGGAAATCCAAGGCTAAGCAACCGGTTTGTGTGCTCTTGGCATAATAAACACTGCCTTTCTGCTCATTGATTCATGATGGTGTCCTCTTGGCATATTGGTTAAGCAATAAATGCAAATAGGCCACCACTGCAGACCACTGAGAAGAGGCAGGTACACCCCAGCGCTGATCCTTTACTTTCTGTTTGGCTCATGCTTTATTTCCCACCCTAACACATCTCAGCAAGTCCTCATAGTATCAATCACTGTCATTCTCCCAGTGGAGGACACATCAGCAAATGAGAAGGTCCTAGGGAGCAGATTCTGGCTCCGGTGTCTTTTCTGCTAAGCAATTAATTCACAACTACAGAGGAGCTGGTCATAGAGCTTCCATGTACTAATGGACCTGCACTAGTGGACACAATTTTTCCACACACACTCCAAAGAGTCCAGGTACTGAGTCATGCTAAAGGGTGTGTGGGAGAGGGGTTTGTCGCTCCCAGGGGACAATGAAACCCCAGCAACTCACTTTGGGGAGCTGTAGCTTTATAGGTTCACAGTCACAGAGGAAAGTGATAAGAGTAGGCAGGAAGGTAGAGATGAGCAGGAGGAAGAGGAACTATCCCCTGCCGAATGTGCCTTTGGAGATCACCCTATTTCCAGATCTCAGAGCATGCGCTCAGTAGAGCCAAAGCTGGCAAGTATGTCCGCATTGCGGTTTGGGCAGGCTTAATGGCCTTTCAAATGGATTGTGGGAAATTGGCGGGTTCATGTTTGCACCGTAGAAACAGATCTGAAAGGCTAGAAAACAGGGGAGGTGCGGGAGAGAGAGGAGAAATATCCTACCTACAAGACTAAAAGCTGTCACCCAATGCAAGCAGAGGCTGCTACCCACCCTTGGGTCAGTCCGCTCCATGTCTTGCCTCTGAGTGTACTTGCCTCTCTAATAAACCTTTTGTTGCTTTTGCCTACCTGACTCTGTCTTTTCACTGAATTCTTTCCTTCAAGAAGACAAGAACTGAGGAAAACGGCCTTTCCCAGTAACAAAAGGAACTGTGAAATGCAGTTCTCCATTGAGAGACATGACTGCTGGAGAAGCTTCTGGTCCTTTGACATTAAAGAGGAGGGGTGTGCTCTACCAAACTTTACAAAAGATCACACAGGAATAGTTTTTTAGGAAACTTTTAGCCTGTCTTGTAAATACATTGAGATGACTGATGGCGATTAAGAAAAAACATTCTCACTTTAGTTAACTCAGCTAGGCTTCTAGGTCACTGCTGGAAAGGACCAGTTTGGGTTAAGGTCATACAAAGTCAAAATGCAAGCCAGTTTACATGACACAAGCTCAAACCATCCCATCACTGTTTGCCAGGTTGTTTTAATGAAATCTGAAGGCTTATTAGAGAAACCATAATGAGTAATCTAATAATATCATTCCCAATTTAACTAATAATTTTATTCCCTGAGAGTTAGCAGTTTAAGAAGGCAAAACAGTAGAAAAGTCATTGAACAGAATCTGGTTTCAAATTCCAAACCTAAATTTAAAAAAAATGTAGACAGTAGTTCTCCAATAGGCGTGATTCTGCCGCGCCCCCTTTCCTTCCCCCTGGGATATCTAGCAAGGTCACAATTTGGTGGGGATGCTATTGGCCTCAGTGGGCAGAGGTCAGGGGTGCTGCCAACCATTGTACAATACACAGGACAGAAACCCTGCTGTGGATAGTCACTCCTCCCTTCCCCTTGGTGGCCAATGGCACATCTCAAACACACAGGCTCTCCTTTCCTCACCAATCTCGCTCCCCACGTTTTCACTGTCTTCTCCTTCAAGGAAAGAACCCTTTTAATGAAAGGCCCACACAGCAGTCACACTTACCTTTCCCTGTTGGTCCGCTTTGACCTCCCAGCCGCGGGGCAATTCCAGCCGCGTGTCTGCAAACAGGTTGATGAAATTCACCAAGTCCCGGTTGTGCTGGTAGCGTTCAAAATTGCGCGCATCCCGCCGGACCTTGAGAACCATGTGCTTTAAGCAGGTGCTACTGGTGAAGACTCTGTAGGCATTCTGAAATGGGGTCATAGCCCATTCGGGTAGGGAGGAGGGAATTAGGAAAAACACAGACCGAGTACACTGTGAACACCTCGGTGTGATGTAATGTGATTGCTACACAGGAACTTATTGTGAGCCTTGAGGAGGTGGCCTCCGAAGCAGAGATGTTTCTCAAAAATTAAATGAGCATCCATAAACACACAGGGACCTGTTTGAGATCCAGGCTCTACCTGCTCCTCTGCAGCTTTGGACACAGTGGGCCTCCGCCTGCATGTCAAGGCTCCCCTCCTTCCTCTTTCCACCCTCTGTCTCAGCAGCTTGGCTCTCTTGAGTCTCGCTCTATCTCTCTGAGCATCACTCCTGTCTCTCCTTCATGGATCCTTCTTTGACTACACAGGTCTGCCCTTGTTCCTCTTACCTGTCTACAACAAGGAGTATTAATTTAGGGTTCCTGGGATTTAAGGCAGGACTTCAGAGGTCTGTCACTCCTTTGAATCTTGTGTAGAAATGTTTGTATGTGGAGGAGTTGGACAAATGAAAAAAAAATAGAAATAAGTTTCAAGCTTTTCTAATTGTGCAAATGACAATTTTATGATACATGTGGATACTGTGTGTGGGTATGTGTGTGTGTGTGTGTATATGTGTGAGTGATGAAATGAAAGACTGCTTGCAGCCAAAGTAGGCTGATACGGTGGCTCCTGCTGGACCAGGGCCTCTGGTGCCCCATGCTAAGGGCATCAATTTCTGACATCCTTGTGCCCCCTTCGGCACTCACCCCTGCATCACTGGGCAGTTGGGTCTAACCACTCTATGTCCCGGAGGCTTCTCAGATATAACCTGCTAAAAACGATCTCCTCCTCCCCTTGCCATAACCTTTGTCACCTCATCAAACTACTGCATCTGCCTAATGCAGTCAGCACCTAACTCAGATGTCCAAAGCAAAAAGGACTGAGACTTTCTTGAGTCCTCATTTCCCAAGCCTCCTTGACCACAGTGGTATCAAACACCATTACTGATTCTGCACAGAAATCTATCCTGCACTGAGTCCTTCCCTTCCCTGTGGCCAGCCCCTTCCTTAGGGCAGGCCTTGGTCATCTCTCACTCGAGCAGCTGAATTAGCCTCCAGTCCCCTCAGTCTCTCTCCTACATTTCTGCAAGAGAAAATGTTTCATCAAACACGCTGATCACCTAATGCCAATGGAAAGTTGTGTTTTGGATCTTGATGGAAGCCAGACTAGGCTCACTCTGTATTTTGGAGCACTCACATAATTGGCATGCAGTACAGTGAAGAACTCAGGATTGGTGATGAATTTGACCGCTGGGGACTGCAGCAGCAAGGTGATTTTTTGTGAATTCACTGGAGAAAGTGACCCTTCTCTCCTCAGATCTGGAAAAAGTGAAGCAAAACAAGAGTGCTTTGGAAGAAAGTCATTTTTAACACTGTACTGCTCTCTGCACACCAGTAGAACACAAGCCTTCACTTAAACAGTTGTTTAAGTGAGTGAACTGTTGTTTTTAATAGTAATCTGACTAGGAGTCAGTGATGTGACCGGATGTCACAATCATATGACCAAGTGTCACAGAGATCTGACCAGGAGTCATATCACTTTGTGTATGTCAGGTAAGAACCATTATTTTCTAGTTTTCCTGTATAACTTCAGTAAGGATCAAATGCTTGAATATCTTGTCCCTTTTATGCCAATGACTTTTTTTCTTATTTTCTTTACAAATCATAGTTTTGATAGGTTGTTTGCAGAAAGGGCCCCGATTCTTACCCTACTTGCATCCACACCCATCTGCACACCCAAAGGGGAGACTTTGCAGCTTATCCTCTTGTTGAATTTAGCTGGCTGTGTATCTGGCTTTAACCAACAGAATATGACAGAGGTTCAGAGCCAGGGTTTCAAGAAGCCTGTGTGTTCCCACTCTCACTCAGAACTCTGTCACCACTGTGAAAACAAACTTGGGCTAGGCTGGTGCAAGATGGGAAGCCATGGGGGCAGGGACAAGGTACATCAACTGAGACTCTCTCAGGGCAGACTCCCCATGGCTGATTGACAGCTGACCAAGATGCGTGCCTGCACCTCGTGGCGTCCTGAGGAATCACCCAGCTGAGCTCTGCTCAAATTGGTGCCCTGCAGCACTGTGGGATAAATGCAAGGCTGTGAGTTTAAACTACAAAACTTTGGGATGGTTTGTTACACAGCAAATGCCAACAGATCTGATACCAAACCCAGAAATAAATGTTCTGCTCCTTTGTTCCTCAAGTTTCTAATTACTCAGCCACTTTACCACATCTCTCTCAGAAGGTCGAACAAAGAAATTACTAAGAGAAAAACCTAACCTAGTCAGTTTAATTAGTATATCTAATAAAATGAATAAAATGGAGGCAATTAAATTGTTGGTGGGACTGTGTACATGCACGTAAAAGAGTACATGAAAATGTCCACTCTTCTGCATTGTCAAAGATGCCTAGACTGGGAGCATGCGCCTGCTTGCTCAGACTATTTTTTGAGCCTTCTTTTTACAAATAAATATGCCATCACTTAACTCAATTTTTAAAAAAGTGGATTATTAGGATGTCACTATGATCATTTATGTCATTACAGGCATTAAAAGTGAAAGCCATTCTCCCATACCTTTTGAAAATCCTCTGATACTGAGTTCCACTCAGTCAGATTAAAAGAAATGACAACCAGGCCCCCCGTGTATGCCTACAGCGTTTGGTGAAAACGCTCCCCTGTAGTGTGCACAACAATAAGCTCATTGGAAAATCTCTTGACTGCCAGCTTCCTCCTTCAAGGGGAACTGTATTTTATTCCAAAAGCAAACCCATAATTATTCCTATTTGTGGTTTTGTTATGTGACTCTTTTGAAGTTGACTGTGAATTTATTAGTGCATGTTTTATTTATAAGTGGAAAGTCAAACTACCAACAAATAAATTTACTTAACTAGAAGTAATTAAGCCATTGTAAAAATTGCCTCATGCACAGAGTATCATAGCAAACCAGCCCTGAGTCCCTAGGTCCACCTGTCTTCTGTCTGCAGACCGCCAAGACATGGCGCTGGTGCCGTCTTTATGTGAATCTGCTTCTGCTTCACTTCCTGGTGGGAAACTTCTGTCTGCTTTACTTTATTGGCACCTTGCCTCTTTCTGCTCTACTCTGACCTCTGCCCTTGCCATTGTTCTCTTTCCCCCAGGGTGCAGCACCATGCTACAAGGTAGGGCAAGGGGCTCCCACACTGTCACAAACACTGGATGCCATTCCGGAATCAGGGGACCACTCTGCTCATACCTAAGTTTGACTGAGAAGATTCGGCCTCTGAGTCATTCCCGCCACCTCCTCCGTTGCCTCCTGCTAGGACTTGCTCACAACTTTGGCTGCCAGAATCTTCTTCGGGCCTCTCTGTTGCAATGGTTCGCTGAATATTTTGATACCTTTCCATCAGAAAATGGAAAGACAGGAGTTAACTTCTGTTTATTGGTTTGTTGGGGGATGGTTCTTTGACTCAGATAATTGAGGAAATCTGTGAAGTCTTGAATGTCAGGAAAAAAATGCTTAAATTTCTCACAAGAGAGCCAAAACCATTAGCAAAACCAGTATCTCTGGATGATTTGACTTTTCTTTGTTTTGTAAGCTATGATGAGTTTCAAGGATGGTAACTTCTAAAAAATCAACACAAATAATAGCTAATCATAAAAAAATTAGCCTATACTGTGCATCAAACAAAATCTGGCTAAGTCTAAAATAAGGCTGTGGGAAATAATTTAAAATGTTACAATTAAGATATCAAATTATCCTACATTATTGTAATAAGTCTACAAACTAGAATAATAGTTCTACTCACTTATTTTTATTTTACAGGTAACTGATATGACTAACAGGGGTTGTGGTAATATTACACACTAAAAGCATGCTAACGGAAAAATAAATGTTTTGGTAGACAAATATTTTCTGCTTATTCAAAGGCTCATTTTATTTTTCTTCCCAAGTTGGGGATTTAGTCAGTTGGTCAGCCAGTAAGTCAACTTGCCAGGTACCTACTAAGTAATTTCCAATATGCCCAGGCTCTGTGCTGGACTTTCAGATCAAAGTATGATATTGCACTGTAATAAACACTGGGGTGCATAAATTTTTTTGAATTAGAGTTTTGGATTTCTCCGGATACCTCAGGGATGATGTAGATGCCTGATCATTGCACTGTACGCCTGAAGCTGAAGCTGAACAATAATGAATGTCAACTACAATTTTATATATATATATAGTTACAAGAAGTGGAGTACAGCATTAGGAATAGGGACAGTGGAACTGTAATGGCTATATGCAATGTCAGAGGGGCAGTACATGGGGGGAGGGGGATTATCACTGTGTGAGGGATATAAATGATAAATGTATATTACATTGTTTTGTACACCTGAAACTAATGAAAAAAAAGTATGATATCGCACTCTGAACATACACAAAGCAACTCTAAGAATGGAACTCTAAGCAAACCATAACTCTAACAATGTGAAAAAGCTGTCCGAGATGTGTAAACAAGGTGTGAACACAGGTGAGAAAACACCTAAGGTACATCCCTTTTGAAATCAGGGTACAAACTTGTTGGGGAGCTTGCAGGGAAAGAACATAGTGAAAATAACATGCCCCAAAGAGTTCACCCTCAGGGAACTCTGAGCAGCTTGGTGGAAGCATCAGTATACGTGGGCAGCACAGGGGAGGCAGACAGCACCTAGCAGGTGGCCCAGGAAGCAGTTTGAATGCTGTTCTCCAGGCACATTTTCCTCAACTCAAGCAGCATCAGAATCACCTGCAGGGCTTTTTAAAAGACAGACTCCTGGGCCCACTCCCAGAGTCTTTCTGATCCAGTAGGTCCTGGTGGAGGAGGAACAAATGTGTATTTCTAACTAGTTTCCAGGTAATCTGAGGCTGCTGGTCCAGGGACCAACTTTGAAAATGACTGATGTGGCGGCTGGTAGCTGCTGAAAAAGACAGACAGGTTCAGCTATATGCTGAAAATGATGTCCCCCATCTGAGGAGAATGCGCTGGAGGAGAAGAGCATGGAGCTGGGTACAGCCATTGGGGACTACTGCACCAGCCCAGGCTGGAGCTGTGAAAGGGGTTGTGGACCATGTTGGTCTCTAAGCCTACTGCTGAGGGAGAGGGACTCCCACATGCTGTAAGGATACTCAGATCACCTCTATCTGCCTGCAAAATACTCACAGAAATGTCCAAATCCTCCCTTGCTCTTGATAGCTTGCTCTGTCTAGTTCACATTGTATTTTAGGCAGATATCCAGCTGTCTCATTTCTCTTTGCCCAGCTCCACTTCCTTTACTCTAAGCAGCCCCCTTTCTCCTCCCCATATCACCTCTGTTTTGCCCGATAGCTCTCAGCCTACCAAGGTACATGACTAGGATTCAGATTCCCTTTTTCTTAAGGCACAGCAAGAATGAGAGTAGGGGCCAAATTCAAGACATATTTAAGGACAGAATTTATAATAATTTTATATGTAGAATCAATAGGATTCTGGGTCTGACTGGATATGGAGGTTAAAGAGGGAAGGGAGAATTGTGACGTTAAAGGCTTCCACTTAGACCAGGTAGGTGGAGGTGCCAACCAGGTGGGGAGAAAAGATTTTCGTGTGGATTTGGGCATAGTGACATGGGGCTCCTTAAGGTCATGCAAGTGACAATAGCCAGGAGAATGTTGTTATATGGGTCTTGCACTCAGAGATATGGGAGTGAAGAAAGGGGAGTGAAGTGGAGGAGGAGGTCAAGAGTCCAGGTAGCAATGAATAACTAGGTCTGCAAGTGCAATCCAAGATGTGGGCAAAGGGGACCCACCATTACACAGTCCAGGTGTGCTGTGGCAGGATTTCTGAAAAACAGTAACCTCTTTCCTTGACCTTAACAAGGATTTTTTCTTTTTTTTCTTAAGTGTGGTCTCCAGGCCACTTGCAAAAAAATCATTTGGGTGATTGTTATAATTACAGAAATTGAAGCAAAATAAAAACCTGAATTTCTAATAAGTTCTTTAGGTAGTATTATCTCCATTTAGGTTTGAGAATCACTGGTCTAGGGGCTTTCTGCACATTTTATTTTATCTAGAGAGACTCAGCCATTCACTGTTAACACCTGGCAGAAGACACCTTCCTACAGCAGTTACTGTGCGGCATTCCTGAGAAGATCTCATAAGAAAATGTGGGCAGGGTCAAGGATGCAGAAACAATTATAAAGAGCAATACTTGCGTTCATGTCTGTGGTGGGGAGGTTGTGGGGCAGGGGGAGGGTGCCTGTCTGGGATGTTCTGCGGGAACTCAGGGAGTACAGCTATGGTGGGAGGGGTGGAGTGAGCCCGAGAGAAGCTATCTAAGTGGGAGGGGAGGAATGGTGCCTGCCAAAGACTAAGGAAGCTGCTGTCAGGAGGATCTCCTAAATGGCTCATGACAGGTTGCGTTTTCCAAAATGGTTTAACAATATTTTTAGTCCCACATGCTTTTCTAGAGCCTATTAAGAGGTAGAATGAATGTTTCCTCCCCTTGAACCTGGGAAGGTGCTTTGGTTACCTTGAATAACAGAAGATAATATAAGTGACAGTTTATGAGGGAACACAGTGTCCATGCTGTGAGGGAGCCCAGTACACATAGAAAGTCCATGTGTAAGTGTTTTGGCTGACCAAGTAGCATAAACCTCCAGATGTGTGAGTTTCCAGTCCCAGCCACCCTCTGACTGTAACCATGAGATAGCCTGAGAGAACCATCTTGCTGAGCCCAGTCAACCATGATATATAATGATAATGATGATGATAATAATGATGAAAATAAATTATTGTTGTATTATATCACTAAATTTGGAGTGGTTTGTTATTCAGCAATAGATACCTGGAACAGAGCTTAGACAAATGTCAAATTGTAGTCTCTCTCGTTCTTCCTAAAGAGCAGTGACCACAGAAGAGAATTTTTATGAGTAAATACACTCTTCTTTGATGATGAAAATGTTTCACAACCTGTTTCACATGTCCTCAGTTGGGATTTGGTCATCTCACACCTTACTGAGTCAACAGCCTCAAATTCCAGGTATAAGACCCACCCCTGATCTTTGCTGAAGTGTAGAGGCAACTTGGGGAAGCAGGACACACAGGGGTGTGTAGGCATCACTCAGTGAGGGCAGGGCTACAGCTTCAGAGGCTTACTCTGCTTTACAGATGACAGAGGAGGTCAGAAAGCCAGTTCTCTTCCATTTCATCAAAAATTATCCTTCAATGTCCTCCCTAACTTTGTGTGTATGTGTGTGTGTGTGTGTGCAACAAAAGATTAGGTACTTATATTACACAAAGAGTTCATGAACATTGATAAGAAAGTCAGCTGTAATATTTAATTTGTAAATGGACACACTCACACTCACACACTTACACACAAACACACAAAACGAGAAAAAAAAAGCCCTTTCAAAATCAAGCCAAACAACAGCAAAACAAAGCTCAAGAGCAGACAATTCTCATGGGAGGAGCTACAACTGGTAAAAGAAAAGCTCATTGGAAACAAAAGTTGAGCCTTCCTCCAAGAAGTGAATACCAGGAACACCACTTAATTCAGCAAAAACACACCAAAAGATGAAATGGAAGTAAAACTCTTCTTGTTGGCAGAGTGAACTCCTTCAGAAAGCATTTATTTCAAATACCAAAACTATATGAATCTCCCTGGCCTGCTCTTTTGGGCATAGAATCCTAAGAAAATGCTCTGCTACAAGGCAACCCTAATATTTAACAGTCTCTTGGGCCTTATCCAAAATAGTGATAAAGAGCAATAAGCAAAATACAATATGCCAAATTAAGTTAACTAAATTACATATACTCACTGGAATGTGATACAACTATTTAAATGATAATCCTAAAGCTATGTAGCAATATGAGAATGTTTATAATACATTAAGTAAAAAGTGAATATAAAACTAACTAGATATTATCATTATAACTATGTAAGGAGTATGCATGCTTGTGGAAATTGAAGATGGATAAAATGTTTTTAAAAACTAAACCTTGAAGTAGTAGAATTATAGATCTCTTTTTCTATTTAAAACTTCCACTTCTAATGGCACAATAATTTTATCCAACTCTAGTTGATGATTTAAAATGATAATACATATTTATGTTTGCTTAATAAATATTTGTGAAGATAGAGTTAGTTAATTCAGGATATTCTGAAACTATAGGAATTAATTTGGGAAGCAGTCTTGTACAGTCCTGTTTAACTCTGGTGCCATACCAGGCACTGAAGCAGGTACACTACAGAATATAGAAAGAAGGTAAGGACTGTAACAGAGGTGAGCATGAGTGATGGATCCCAGGGTTATGGAGGAGGTACTGTGTTTCCCCAAAAATAAGACCTAGCAGGGCCCTCAGCTCTAATGTGTCTTTTGGAGCAAAAATTAATATACGACCCGGTATTATTTTAGTATAAGACCGGGTCTTATCTAACATAATATAATACAAGACTGGGTCTTATATTAATTTTTGTTCCAAAAGATGCATTAGAGCTGATGGTCCAGCTAGGTCTTATTTTCGGGGAAACAGGGTAGCTACGGGCTCTGTGTGGGAGGGTTTCAGGACCACAGGATGTTTGTGTTGGGCGTTACAGGATGAAGGTGTGTACCAGCTGGAGGGCAGGCAATGAGGGATTTCCCTGAAGTGGGAGCAAGTGACAAAGCCTTTAAAGGCTGCAATGGGTGGGCCGCGTGGAGAGTGGCCGAGTGTGAGCAAGTCACCACACACTGCTTTTGTGCACTCTGCATTGTTCAGTGTGCGTTTCCTTGAACAAACACATTTGATTTTTCACAATCACCCTGTTAGGAGTCAAGGGAAACTCCTTCTTCCAACACTGAGAAATATTTCCGTTTTGCTTTGAGATAGTGTTCATTGTAAATTTTTCCTGAAAACTGAAGCGTATCAAAAAGTGACTCCTCTTTGTGATCTGTAGTGGATAAAAGACTGGCAATATACTTCCTGTGCCTGACTCTATCATGCCAAATCACTGAAAAACTTTAAATGCTTGAAAGCAATGGGTTAAGATAAGTATTGAGCCTGGATACTTACCCCAAGGCTATCTGACCTTCCCTAAGTAGGTTTCTTTCTTAAGTCTCTAAATTCTTTTTCTTTTCAGCTATTCAGGTGGAGGCAGCAAATACAACTTCCTATTCAGCAAAGTCTGGCTGAGTCATCTGGCTTGTTCATCTCCAAGGGAGAGTACCGGAAATTACACATCAAGGCTGGCAAAACTTCTCTAGAGGCCTGGTTCAGATGAATTTGGTCTAATTTCGATATTATAAAACCTAAAGACCATGAACTTTCAAGGATTTTTGTGTCATAGGTCAAGGTGCTTACATCTGCTTCCAATTTATTGTTTTGTTTTAGTGTTCAAGCTGCACCTCTCGTAGATGTAGCCTGATGATGCTCTCCCTAATTCTTAGCCTGCTATACAATTTCAGTTTACCTGTTCAGTCAAGACAGACCTAGAGGGTATTTCTATTTGTGGATTCTCAACACAATGTCTATGTAAAATGAGCCTGCTGTGTCCAATGGATTTTTAATTACAGGAGTTTTGTTGCAATCACCATGAAAGTACTCTTTGCTGGATTTTTGGTGCATTCATATCTAATAAAACTGGGTTATCACAAGGTATCCATTATAATATGCTTTCTTTTTGTGGGAATGATGGTAGAGAAGAAATATGCTGCCAATGAAAATCCTTTATGGTTCTCACTAATGACTTAAATACTCAGCTACTGATGGGAACAGTGGAAAATAAATGTCTTCCAAATGCTCAAGCAATAAAATAATCCTGGTGATTTTCACCTAAAGCATGTTTCTCTGTGTACAACAGTAACCAGAAGTCAATTTTTTTGTCTCTGTATATTTTTAATAGGTCTAAATTGTCCACTTTTATTTTCTGGAGGATATATAGTTCAATTTGTCTCCCAAACCTAGTTCTTATTCTTTTTAATCCCTTTCAGCCTTTCTTTTATTTCATACTAACAAGATAACCTGTGGATACAACTGAAGTTGAGCCTGCATTTTGCATTCCTGGTTACTAAAAGTGTCCCAAAGTCACCATCTTGTCCTTAAAGAAGAAGGATAGCTATCTATTATGATGCTCACATTAGCTTAAAGTATGGGAGAGATGCCACTTAGGATTTTGCTTGCAGGTTAAAATGAAAAATGACAACTTTGCAAGTTAATTAGTAAGGGTCTAGTTTTTAGACAAAATAATTCTTAAAAAGTGTTTTTAAACATTTTTTTCTAAGATGAAATCTTTTTAAGAATTAGTATTTCTGAGGATATAGCAACAATGGGTCGAGAGCAGACATGAATATAGTGATGTATACAAGGTTTGACGATTAAGTTCGCAATCTCAGAGTAGAAAAACTTCTACCTACCTCATTGCTGAATATCATTATGGTCACCTTTGAAGTACTCCCCTTGGGAATCTATGCACTGATGCTAGCACCTAGTCTACCCTTCAAAGAAATTTTGAACTCTTTTTCTGGAATGGCCATCAGAGCTGTCATTGCATTATACTTGATGTCCCGAATGTCATCAAAATGTCTTCCTTTCAATATTTCCTTTATTTTCAGGTAAGGAAAGAAGTCACTGAGGGGCAGATCAGGTAAGTAGAGAGGGTGTTCCAGTACAGTTATTTGTTTACTGGCTAAAAACTCCATCACAGACAGTGCTGTGTGAGCTGGTGCATTGTCGTGATGCAAGAGTCATGAATTGTTGGTGAAAAGTTCGGGTCATCTAACTTTTTCATGCAGCCTTTTCATCACTTCCAAATAGTAAATTTGGTTAACTATTTGTCCAGTTGGTACAAATTTATAATGAATAATCCCTCTGTTATAAAAAACAGGTTAGCAACAGCATTGCAACAAGTTCGCAAACTTAATTGTCACACTTCGTATGACAGTTTTTCTCCAAGAAGCTTTTAGTATTTTATGGAACCTATTCTTGGAATGCTTTCAACTGCTGGAATTCTAGATCCTTTTGAGAATCTTACAACACATATGAATCAGCCTGGCAGAAAAATGTGCATCTGTGTATAATTTTGTATAAAATTTATGGAGAGTTCATGGAACACTGACACCCTTAGTAAATACCTGGGGTGGAGGTGGGAGCTTCCATGAGCCTGTTGGTTAAGAACATCTGTTTTTGAGCCTGGGCCATCAAGAAGTTCAGGGGATTCCTTGTTTTTAATTGGCACTCAGGTTTAACTTGTCTCCTGCCACCAAATTCTACATCTAGCTTCCTAACTACCTACTATGAATGGGTTTCTTAAAATGCAAAATTACTTTCTGGCATCCTCATACAATCTGAGCAGAAAAGTGTAACGGGGATTTCATTAACTGCCATTCTCTTTTCACTGTGGTTTATAGGGGCTCTCTGCATGCTGATCACCAACCGCCTGTTGAGTTGCTCCATCTGCTGGATGGATCCCGATCTCCGCATCCCGTCAGGGGTGGCTGCTGCTGTTGGACGCTGCCAGGTGGTCGTACGGTTCACGTGGTCCACATAAAAGACCCGCCCATGGCTGTCAACGCGGGCTTCCCAGTCTAGTGTGTAATAAAAAGGCAAAAAGAAAAATTAAGGACAAGCTACTCATCCATGTGAAACAGATACCACCTCCAGGTCTTCTACAGGTAGAGCTTATTGTTGGTTACTTGCTGAAGGCCAAACCCTGATCACAGAGAGAACATTTAATATTTAATTAATTTCTTTCTTTAAGAATTTCCATCCTATCAATATTGTTAGCTACTGAAATGACAGTTGGAATATTGGAAATGTCCTCCAGTGAGAGCTGACATTGTGTTGCTAACTCTGACATTTCTTTGCTAAATCTGATAGAGGGTGACTAATCAGGGAAGGGAATAACCAGTTTTAACTACAGTTCTAAAATACTGTACATGCAACTTTAGATGATCTCTATCTAATACTTAGCAACTTTAATTGATTGCCATTCCTCTTGACAGGAAGAATGGATTGACTTGAAACCTAGGGTTTCAAACTGTCTTTCTAAGAAGTTGTAAATTCACAATGTATATTCAACACACTTGTGGCTGCCAAACAGTCTTGACCAAAACCAAACCAAACCAATAACAAATATCAAGCTTTTAAATACCTCTTTGTTGATAAGCAACCATCCCAAATAGTAGAGGTAGCCCAAGATAAACATAAGTTCCTTTATTTCTCAAATGTAAACAACAAACTACTAAAAGGTAGAATCATAGATACACACTACATAATACATATAGAGGCTGGGATGGGGTGGGTGGATGAAAAGTACTCAAAACAGAGAGCTGGCAATAATATATATATATATATATATCTGAGCTTAACATGGAAGAACAATGTCTGTTGTACAGAAATGGGCAAAGCTTTTCGAGTCCATGTGTAAAAATGTGATGGAAATAACAGCTTCATGATAGTTATGCTGAAAAATGAATTAGATTAAAGAAGAAAAAATGATCTCAAATGGAGGGAAACCATTCAGCCTTTTAAGTGAGAAAAGCCATAGATGTTGGGAGTAGACCATGTATTAACAATTTTGTTGAAAAAAGTGTCATTCAGGTAATGACATATCAACTCAATTTTTAAATGAAAAAAATGTAATATATTTAATAGTATTTTAATGGTTTTATAGGTGTACATTGTATCTGTGAATATTATGGCTTATGTCTGATCTTTACCTGAGGAATTGCCAAATAATGCCCAAAGAAAACCAAAATACCAGAAAACACCAAATTTAACTTATAAGACAAATTGAAGGAAAAATATCGTCAGATTGTACAAATATATACTAGGAGATTTTGATTAAAATTAACTTCTAAATAATCCAGCTATCAACTGTTAGTTGTAAATGTTAATGAATTAATTGATTAAATTGTGTGTATGTCTGACTACTAGGTAATTAATCTTGATCCAAAAAAATTTTAAATTTCAGTGATTCCCAAACAAGTAGCAAGCAGACACTTTTTTTTCTTGAATCCAACATGACTGTTATCCAACAGAGAGTGATCATTAATCTTTGAAGGGTAGTGTGCTATTCAATTCAATTGAACAAACTCCTCTTAGCACTTATTTTGAACTGGAAACTCTGCCAGGCCCTGAAGACATGTTGCTGAGTTCCTGTCTTCCAGGCACTCATAGTAAAGGAAGGAGTCATTCAAAGACAAAACCCCAGTTTCAAAATTCTCTAAGGAAAAAACAAAAACAAAACAAAACTAGGAAATGGTACAGTAACAATAACAAATTCTCTCTGTATGTTTCAATATTTCTAAATCACTACTGGAAAAGGATGAAAGCCAGATAGACCCCTTTGTCAACATATTAAATATCTGGAATGCATAGTGCTAATTATATACCCTTATAAATATTCAGAAAATAGTAGCTAAATAGAATCAGAGATTATAAGTGCATTTTTTTTTTGTTTTTGTTGCTTTGTTAAGAATTAAGTTTTATCCAAAGACTATAAAATATCTGGGAATAAATCTAACCAAAGATGTAAAAGATCTGTACTCAGAAAATTATACAACACTGAAGAAAGAAATGAAAGAAGACATAAATAGATGGAAACACATTCCATGTTCATGGATAGGAAGAATTAATATCGTTAAAATGTCCATACTGCCTAAGGCAATATACATATTCAACGCAATTCCTATCAAACTACCAATGACGTTTTTCACAGAAATAGAACATATAATCCTAAAATTTATATGGGAACATAAAAGACCCCGGATAGCCTCAGTAATCTTGAGAAATAAGAACAAAGTGGGAGGTATAACGATACCTGATTTCAAACTATACTACAAAGCTACAGTAATCAAAACAGCATGGCACTGGCAAAAAAATAGACACATAGATCAATGGAACAGAATAGAGAGTCCAGACATAAATCCATTCCTATATGCCCATCTAATCTACGACAATGGAAGCAAGAATGTACGATGGGGTAAAGACAGTCTGTTCAATAAGTGGTGTTGGGAAACCTGGACAGACACATGCAAGAAAATGAAGCTGGACCACCTCCTTACACCATATACAAAAACAAATTCAAAATGGCTTAAAGACTTAAATGTAAGATCTGAAACCATAAAATATCTAGAAGAAAATATAGGAAGAAACTTCATGGACATTACCCGGAGTAAGATTTTCACTGATATATCCCCTCGCGCGAGGGAAGTAAGAGAAAAAATAAACATGTGGGATTACATCAAACTAAAAAGTTTTTTCACAGCAAAGGAAACCATCAATAAAACAAAAAAGGATCCTACTGTATGGGAAAATATATTTGCCAATGATATATCTGATAAGGGATTAATATCACAAATCTATAAAAAACTTACTCAACTCAACTCCAAAAAACAAGCAACCCAATTAAAAAATGGGCAGAGGACTTGAGGAGACATTTTTCTAAAAAGGACATACAGAAGGCAAGAAGACATATGAAGAAATGCTCAACCTCACTAACCATCAGAGAAATGCAAATAAAAACCACAATGAGATACCACCTCACTCCAGTCAAAATGGCTATCATCAATAAATCAACAAACAACAAATGCTGGCGCGGATGTGGAGAAAAGGGAACGCTAGTGCACTGTTGGTGGGATTGCAGATTAGTGCAGCCACTATGGAAAACAGTATGGAGGTATCTCAGGAATCTGAAAATGGAACTACCCTATGATCCAGTAATTCCACTCCTAGGCATCTACCCGGAGAAATCCAAAACTCCAAATCAAAAATCTGTATGCACTCCTATGTTTATTGCAGCACTTTACGCAATAGCCAAGATATGGAAACAACCGAAATGCCCATCGGTAGATGACTGAATTAAGAAGCTGTGGTACATTTATACAATGGAGTATTACGCAGCCATAAGGAAGAAAGAAATCTTATCATTTGCAGCAACATGGATGGATCTAGAGAACATTATGTTAAGCGAAATAAGTCAGAAAGAGAAAGACAAGTACCATACGATCTCACTTATATGTGGAATCTAAAGAAAAGACTATGTGAATGAACTAATCAGAAACAGTTTTGGGGACACAAAGAAAAAACCGAGAGTTGTTAGATGGGTGTGTGGGGGGGTTGGGGATAAGGGGAAAGGTGAAGGGATTTGGAAGCAGCTGGTAACCACAAGATGGCCTCAGGGTTTTTTGAAAATTAATTTGGGGAAGGTATTCAATAATGTTGTAAAGATTTTGTTGGGTATCCGATGGACATGCGTCCTATTTGGGAGACCACCTCAGGGATACTGTGGATACCTGATCATGGCATTGTACACCAGAAGCTAAACATTAATGAATGCCAACTATAATTTTATATATATAATGTGATGGCTCGGTGTGAGGTCGGAGGGATAGTGGATGGGGGGAGGGGGGTTCACAGTGTGAGGGATATAAATGATGAACGTCTAAGTATTACCTTGTTTTGTACACCTGAAACTAATAAAAAAATAAAAATAAAAGAATTAACTTTTACATATTTCATAAACAAAAAATTTGAAAAGGAAGTTCAGATCAGCATGTCCTGATGGACTTGGTACTGTGATGCCTGAACAGACTCCTGAAAATAATACATTTATGATGCTGGAACAAGTTAGATTAATTTATTTAGGTCAATTTATTTGTGGCTGAAGGACCTATCATATACTAAATTACATATTTCCCATGAAGTGTAAGAACAATATAGAGCCTAATAATGTATCATCTCTAGTCACTATACTAACAAAATAATTTTTTTTTTAACTTTAACAACTTCAATACCACATTTGCAGTCTACCTTTCTCTTGAACTTTAGTCACACATCCAATTGCCTTCTTGACATCAGTATCTGGATGATATCGCAAATATAACAATGATCAAAACCAAGCTTCAGAGCTTTCCCACCAAAACCTGCTCTATCTGCAGCTTTCCCTTCCCATCTCAGTTGAAGGCAACTCCATCCTTCTAGATAAAAATTCCTGAGGTCATTCTTGACTTCCATCTTTTTCTCACACATCACATCCAATCTGTCAGCAAATCTACCTACAAAATACGTGTCCAGAATCTGACCACTCTTCATCATGTCCATGGCTCCCCATGGCCCAAGCCACCATTATTTTTCACAAGGGTCACTGCAGTAACCTTATGTTAGGTCTCTGTCCTTCTTCCTCACAATTTAATGCCACCACAGCAACCACAGAAAACTTTTTAAAACCTAAGTCAGACAATACCACTTCTCTTCTCAAAAGCCTACAACGTCCCCTTTTCATCTAGAGTCAAAGCCAAAGCCCTTGAGTGGTCTACAAGGTCTTATGTGATCTGGGTCCCATTATCTCCCTGACCTCATCACTTGCTCCAGACACAATGTATCTTTGTTGTGTGTCAGATCCACCAGGCAGGCTGTTCTCTTGCTCAGAATGCTGTTCCTCCCCAGTACTTACGTGAATAACTCTCTTACTTCCTGTAAGCCTAGCATCAAATGTTGCCTTCTCAGTGAAGCTTACCTGACCACCCTATTTTAAATGGCAATCCAGCCACCACAACACACTCCAGATGCCCTTACCTTGCTCTGCTTTTGCTTTTTGATAGCACCTGTCACCATGTAACATGCTATACTATTTCCTCATTTGTTTCTTTTTATTATTTATTTTCTGTCTCTGCCAGACTAGACTATAAGCTCCATAGGCTCCAGGGATCTTTTTTTGCTTACTTAAAATAGTACCCTATTTTGCTTACTTACAATAGTACTTTGCACAGAGTAAGCATTCAATGAATATTTGTTGAATGAATGAGTATTAGTAATGAAATCATACATGTACTATTTGAGATTATCTAAGAAAATTCAGTTGTTAGTCTTCACTACTACCTTTCTAATATATTTCAGTGTCACATGAACAGAAAATCGAAACCTATTTGAAAAAATCTGTTTTCATTATTTAAAACAGCTTATATAAAGTACTTATTTAAATTAGAATTATATTAATTTTTTGATAACATCTGCATGTATAACCAGTTATTACTCTTGCATGGATTGGAAGTCAATTCAGTGATATGTTATTTGTTGTGGGGAAAGTGTTCCTTTCCTAGAGAAAAAATGTTATAGATAGTTTTCAGGTAAGCGTTAATAAGTAAGTATCTATAGTGGTACTGACATTTTACTATTCATTTATGGATAGTAAATGAATATCCATAAATCAGTGTATAAGTAAATAAAGAAATCAAGTGTCAAAAGTTAAAGACATAAAGTTTAGCTTGGTCCACCCCCCAAAACATGGTGTTCTTATAAATGTCTACAAATGAAAGGTATTCATTGTTTTCTCAGTGGTAAATTACAACTGAGGAGAAAAATGGTATAAATGCAAAATATATCACATTACCAAGAACAGATGAATTAAGAAATAAGCATTTCTCCTTTTGAAAAATGTCACCACTTAATAATATAAGCACAGGCAAAAGAATGTAAAGAAACTGATTCTTAACATACTGGAAAGATTTCACAGTTTTAGAATTTATCAAATCTTAAAGGTCATCTTTGCTTGAAAACCGAGCCTAAACCGAAACAGAGCTGCTACATAACTTGTGGACACATGTGATGCTAAGTGGGGTGTCAGTTCCTTCTTCCAAATTTCTTATAATGGAGTATTAAAAGAATGATATCTAGAGACCACCTAGTCCAAATTTAGCATTTAGCAAATGAGGAAATTAAAGATTTACTTTACAAATAAGAAAATGGATTCTCTGAGAGTAAATGATTTTTCTAAGTTCAAATGACTAGTTGGATAATTATTAATTATACACTACTGTTACCAGGAGAAAATGGTATTGAATTCTATCCCTAAAGATCATATTTTTTCTGGAAACCCCTAAGAACTGTAGAAGAAATCTGAGGCTGTCACCTATTGATGCAAGTTGTAGTAAAGAAAATGCAAGTTCATGGGTCTTGATGGATTGAAATGTTTTATTATATAGAAATGCTTGTGGCATTTCCAATGGAGAATAATAAGATTATTCCATCTTGAACCTCAAATTTTTAAATATAAAATGATAAAAGTTGAGGCTTAAAGGGTTATATGTATAATTTGCAAGGACTAATCAAGTCTTACAAAGAAATGCTCTTCACTTCAGAAATTGAGGGGCAGTGAAAATACTGGGCTATCTCTTTAAGATCACATGTTAAAATCATTAATTAAAAAAACAAGTTTTGTAGTAGGTGCCATATTGATTTTTGATAACAGTGTAAGGTATGCAGTTGGGGAAGAGTTTGGATGTTTACATACAAGTTCATACTGACCTGTTTAGACTTGCCAGGAAGAGGTAAGACATAGAATTTAAAAACTAAAGCTTACTTGGTGGAAGAGGCTCATCGATTGTTGGGTAGTGATGATGTTCAGGCCTCAAGGAAGGAAGGTGGCTTACTGGCTGGGAATTATGGAGTATAGGATATTCACCTATGGACAAGATAGTCAAGACATTCAGATTCACTCATTGCTGTGGTAACGTCATCAAAACAGCATGACTGTAAAACAAACTACTACAGAAAAAAACTACAGAGCGGGCAATCTATTTTTGTGTCTGTTCGCTACATTCACAGTCATTCATGAGAGAAAGAATAGAGAGAATTATTTTATAAAACCCCAAAGAAAATAATCAAACACTTCATGACTATGATCTATACTACCTAGACCAGCATGGAGGATCAGGGTCTGATTCTGTAACCACCTGAATTTTCTTAATGGGAAGGTGGCATCAGAAACAGACACAAAAGAAAATTAACAGAGCTTGACTTTAGCCCAGCAAAAGAAATAGGCATGTTTAAGGGAGGTGCAGCATTTCTAACGTCCCATAAAATCTCAGTGGGCTTGTGCAAAATGATTGCTCCTTTCTTGAATAGGTTTCATCAGAAGGCTGCTCTGATGTTGATTTTGAAATGAAACTCTTAGATGGTGACTTCCCAAGATGGGGTTAAGGAACTGTGGGCCAAGAAGGTAAATTCCTGTCATATGGAAGCTAGGTGTTGGGGTGGGAGGACAAAGAGTTATGGGATCTTATGAGTGTTCCAGATTATTTTGAGGAAGAATCAGACAAGCCAGGGTGCTCTGGAAAGAGAAAAGGACAAGAGACGAAGGAAGTAAATTAAGATTCAGGAAAACTGAGACAGGAAAACTTGAAACACAGAAGTGAGATAGAAGAAAGAAGAAAGACGAACATGGAAAAATTTTGGAAATAAACATATCCACAGAATGCATGCCCTGATTATCATAGACACAGCTAATATTCTTGACAATCAGACTTATAATGAACTAAACAATGTTCTAAAATGGTGTTCCTATTTCACAATGTCTTGGTAACACTTGTGTAGAGCAGGCATGTGGATAGGAGGTCTACAGTGCCAGCAATTGCAGAGACAATTGCTCTTCATCTTTGGAAAGCAAGAGGGGACCGGGCCATGAGACATCCAGCACTCAGACTGATGTGTCCTCCCTCTGCCTCACACGATCCTGATCCTGGCTTTCCTGTAGTAGACCCTTTGGCCAGAGGACAAAGGTCAGGACTTCTCCTTCTTCTGCCCTTCATGGCTGATGCAGAAAACGTTTCATTATCAAAAAGGAGAGAAACTGTGACAAACTGTGGTTAAGATTTTTGTGTGATCTAAAATTACAAATATTTCCCAGAATGTCCATATATGGAAAGGATGATTATTTCTTCTCACTCAGATCCATAGAACGGATAAAAGTTAAATTAATTAGGGAAGGAAGTTTGGTGGGTTTAATTTAGCAGTTTAATTCCTAGACCTAACTGAAGAACAAAAACAGAGAGGTATTCAGGAACAAAGTGTCCTTTTAATGTTAAATATGTTGCATGATTTCTTGTGCAAACTTTGGTATGTTACTCAGATCCTTGGGGTCCTCTGAGACTGTAAGGAAAATCAAGTAAGGTGCCCCTTGTGTCAGTGTAAAGCTCCTTGTGAACTGACTACTGTTTTAAAGATGGGCTCTGTTTTTAGTGGATACCACACTCATGTCTGTCTTTATATGTACTTAGTGTCAGAAACTACAAAACAACAGTACAGTTGTTATGTCACCAGCTGTTGTGTTTTTATTTAGTTTCTTGAGGAAACAACAACAACAACAAACTTACCTCTCGAAATTAATTCAACCAATCAGATTAATTACTCCTCCAAGCTAGTGGAGACATTGTCACTTGTCAAGGTTAATGGAGCTGACCCCTCCTGCTTGTGAACCCCAAGCAAATGCAATGACATGAGTGAGGCAGGTCAGTCAGATGAAAGGATGGGGCACACAGAGGAACAAAGAGGTTTTGTTCCGCAGGAGGTCACTCTTCCACACGGTCACCCTTGGCTCAAACACAAAGCTAGTGTTCAGACATACTAGAACTTCCAAGAAGGAAACATACTCCCCTTGAAAAGTTAGTCTTACTGTTTATCTGCCTGGAAGAGGGGAGGCCAAGAGCTTTACATGTATCATTTCATTTAGTTCTTCCAATACCCTGTTGAGGTAGATTCTACATTTACACCCATGTTACATGTAAGCATGTACATAACCAGCCAAGGTCTCACGGCTAGGAGGTGGTAGGACTCAATATAACAAACCCAGGCGCCTTGACTCCAGGGCCAGAGCTCATAATCACATTATATTGCTCTTTTCATTTGATCTGCAGAAAGTTTTTAAAAATTATTGTATGTTGAGATTAATAGTTGTTTAAAAAACTATTTTATAGAGGGAGGAAAGAAGCAAAAAGTAGGTAAAAAAATACATCCTCCATAAATTGCTGTAGACTCATCTACCTGGGCATGTGTACAGTCAGCCTACCTTGGCTTCAGCAGTGAAACAATTTGCAATCTTAGAAGTCAAAGCAAGGGGAAATAGTGATTCTAAAGGGAAGAGAGGGCCCACAGGCATACATCAGGTGGGTTGTATGGAATCCCTGCTTTCTTTGAGCATGTGCCAGTGAGGGGCAGATCCACAGCGTTCACACGGTGAGCGCAGGGCTCACTACGAGGGAGGGAAGAGTGGCTGTGAAGAAGTCACATGCCAACGCATGTGCAGCCTACATGAGATCAAGCCCCTCTCAGGAATCTTCCATCTTGTTGCCCCCAGTGACCACCAGGGAAGCACGAAGGTGCTTTTTAGTCTTTTCTGAGTTTATAGTCTGCAGAATTGAGGAATTCAGAAATTTCTTGAGAAGTTGCCCTGCAAAGACTTCCGCTCTGTCCCTGAAACATTTTCTTGTTCTTTCTGTTAGGGGAAGTCTTGCCCTGTTGGACAAAAGCATGGACAGTGTTTTTAGCTTTTTTTCTTTTGTAAAACATGCTTCTATATAAATGCCTTTCAATCAACCATGTGTGGATTATCTCGAAGCATGGTGGTCAAAATATACCCCATAGGCTAAAATGGTTGACAAACTGCACACTCAGCCTTATTTTTGTATGGCTCTGAGTTAAGAATGGTTATTATTAGTTTTAAATGTAAAATTGTTAGAAAAAATAGCTTTTGGTGAGGAGTGTTGCTTGATTTGCTTCTTGACTCACAAAGCCTCAAATATTCACTATCTGACTTTTTACAGAAAAAGTTTACCGACCTATGGTCTAAAACATCTTTGCCATCTTCAAGTTGTGCTCATTTATGTGTATACCCCCAAATTTCCTTATACTGTAGTTACTTTCAACTGTATTGTAATTATTTTGTACCTTCCATAAGTTATCTGATGTTGATCTATCTCCCTGTGTCCAGCACACAACAATGGGCCTAGAACAAAGAAGAGACTCAAAATATCCTTGTTAAAAAAAGGAATTGTCCACCCATTCTCACTCTCATGGGTGCTTTTCCATATTGTATGCCACTAGGGTGTATTGTATGTCACTACAGTTAATTGCATGTCACCATGGTTTTCCTGCTGGTGTTTCTCCTCTTTGACCAATTTCCTTGCACTTCTCCTTATTACATGTGCAACTTTCCCTCACTCCTTCTTTCTCTGAAATGTAGAATTGGGCATTGTGGAATATGTAAAATTATTTTTTGTATGCTCACTTTATGTCCTGTAAAGATTTGTAAGTGCCAGGCATTTGTTTAGGTACTGAGAATTCAAACATAAAGAAGATACAGTTCTGGCCCTTGAAGAGTTTACAGTCTAGAGACAATACCACCATTTTGTCTGGAGGCTAATTTAAGCAGCAGAACAGCAAAATAGCAGAATCTATATTTTCTCTTTTAAAACAACTGAATTATTTCATAGTTATGTGACTTTTTAATTATTATTCCTATGTCATTGTCACTTGATTGAAATGATTCCAATTCTGGATAAGGAAATGCAAATTAATTTTACAGATGATTCCAAAGGAATGGTTAGAAGGGCCATCTTTGGTTAAAATGCAGAATGTATTTTAAAACTAAAGGTGGCAGCTTTTGGATTTGAATCTTACTTGCAACAAAATGATTTATGCATTCATGTTATGCTTCTCTTCCATTAGGCAAAGTAGCCAAAAAAAAAAAAAAAAAAGAAAAAAAAAGAAAGAAAGAAAAGAAAGAAAAGCAAAAGAAAACATAAAAACACCAACAAAACCAACAACGAGAATTGAGCAGACAGACATGATGACAAATATATTTATGCTATACCTATCCATATGTACAAAGGTTAGCTAAATTCTGAAACAGGTAAAATCAATGTTCTTCAGCTTATATTGAAATTTATTGCTAATCTTTAATAAGTTTTGGGAAGTCAGAAGATATTTACACATTACCCACCTTATAATATTGATGATCATTTCTACTTATATCATTTGATATCAGCCTTAATGCTCTGGTTGTCGTCAAAGCAGGAAGCTAATATGGACACTAACTGGTTCTAGTGATTACTAGTTAGAACAGAGAAGCACATTTCCAAGTGCATGCTCACATGTGTGTAGTAGTGGTAATCTTGGTGTATATCTGAGAGGTGGTGGGGTGTCAGCTGCTCATAGTCACGAATACTGACACACACACACACACACACACATCAGACATACACACATTGCCACACATTGCAGCAGCAAGCCCATTTGGGACTAATCCTCTCGTTTTTAAACCATGTTGGTGCCACCTGTGTCTCTCTGGTGGTCCTATTCTCACTCTGATCATGTTTGAGGTCTAACCTTCTCTCCGATGGCTTGGCCCTGCCATGGGGGACTCCAGACCATCCACGGTTCTTGCCATGCCCCCGGTGGGGGCAGCTGGCTGGTCTTGCCACTGCCCAGCACCATTCACAGACTCGGTGTCCAGCTCTGGACTCTGCACCGAGTCTGGCACCGACTCGAACGCACTGTTCTCCTCCTCATCGTCATCTTGCGAGGAGAAGACTGTGCTCTCAGAGATCTTGGCGCTGTCCACGGAGGAGAAGCGCGTATGGCTGGCGAACCTACTGCCATTGTAGCAGGAGGGGCTGTAGCAGGAGGCGCTGTAGCAGGAGCTGCTGTAGCAAGACGTGCTGTAGCACGAGGAGCTGTAGCAGGAAGGGCTGCAACAGGACGCGTCACAGCCCTCACAGCTGTGGTCCCCGCCCTGCCGGGGGCTGGAGTCGCTCTCACTCTCTGTGCTTGGGTGCGTGTCGCCATCCGGGGCTGGGCTGTTGGCCAAGCCGGAGTGGACGGGGGACGCTGTGCCTGGAATAGCCCCCTTGGGGTCCTCTCCACCCTCTTGCAGGGCAGGCGACTCAGCTGGTACTGTGTCCCCCTCTCTGTGCCCATCCTTCTCTGAGGCATCTTTGAGGGTGGACTCTTCCTCAGCACCATTGCTCTCCGCGGCGCTGCCCTGGGCTGAGGGCATGCTGTGCAGCAGGGTGTGGATGCGGATGTAATGTGTCCGCGGGGTCTCTGGGTCACCGCAGGCCGACGCGATCACTGTCTCCAGCTCGGACACAGGCAGGGAGCACGGCCTGCTCTTTCTCGTCACCGAGGCGCGCAGTGGCAGCCTGTCCTCCTGCTGCCTGAGAGCAGACACATCCTCCTCCTCCGCTGGCCCTTTTTCCTCCTCTTGCCCCCCAGCCCGGTTCTCTGTCCAGGCTTCCTCTTCCACAGGACCCTCATTGCTGCGTGAGGTTTCACGGTTCTCCAGCTGCCCCGGTGGGGGAGCCACCCCTCTCAGGTCCAGCCTTTCGGCCAGCTCTTCTGCACTCACTGTGGGCTCAGTGTCCTCTTGTGTCAGGCCTGGGAGCTCCCCAGCCCCATCAGGTCCCACAGAGACTGTGCTGCTGTCTCCTGCCTCAGTGGTATCTGTCGCTTCCTCCACTGGCTTGGCAAGTTCCAGGCTCTCGTCCCCTTCAGCGTCCGTGGTGCTGCCCTCCCTTGGCTGCACGGGCTTGGAGCTACCGGAGGGCTCTGGTGCATTGTCCAGAGTCTCCTCATGGCTGCTTGCCACCAGGTTGTTCATGGGGCTGTCCTGAATTTCTGCTGCCTCAGCTTCAGTACTCAGGGAAATCTCTTCATCATCTGCAGACAAGAGGAAAACGTCATTCCTTCTACAAGAGAGCATTGTGGTATTAGTGTGCTCTGCTGGACATGGACATGTAAGCCATCATAAGGGATTTTTATGCTAGAATATTGGATATAGGTGTTGATGAGACTTTCTCATTGGCCGGTACTCATCTGAAAAATTTTGTAAAACTGTGTTCTCCTTCTAGAAGAACTAATCCTAAAATGTATGTGGAACCACAAAAGACCAAATAGCCAAAACAATCTTGAGAAAGTACAATGTGGGAGGTATCACATTTCCTGATTTCAAATTACACTACAAAGTTACAAAACTCAAAACAATATGGTAATGGCATGAAAACAGGCACATAGATCAATGGAATAGAGAGCCCAGGAATAAATCTTTGCTTATATGGTCAATTAATTTATGACAATGGAGGCAAAAATATAGAATGGGGTAAAGACAGTCTCTTCAATAAGTGGTGTTGAGAAAACTGGACAGATTTGTGCACCAAAATGAAACTGGACCACCTTCTTATACCATATACAAGAATAAACTCAAAATGGAACGAAGACTTAAATGTAAGACTTGAAATCATAGAACTCCTAGAAGGAAACATAGACAGTAAACTCTTTGACATTGGTCTTAACGATATCTTTTTAGATATGCCTCCTTGAGCAAGGACGACAAAAGCAAAAATAAATAAATGGAGCTACATCAAACTAAAATGTTTTTGCACAGCAAAGAAAACCTTCAACAAAACGAAAAAACAATCTACTGAATGGGAGAAAACATTTGCAAATAACACACAAGTATGTGGTAAGGGTTTAATATCCAAAATATATAAGGAAATTATACAACTTAAAAAACAAACAAACAAAAAAAAAACAATCAGGTTAAAAAATGGGCAGAGGATCTTTCCAAAGAGGACACACAAAAGACCAACAGAAACAAGAAAAGTTGCTCACATCACTAATCCTTAGGCAAATGGAAATCAAAACCACAATTAGATACCACCTCACTCAAATAACAAGTGCTGGCGAGGATACAGAGGAAAGGGAACCCTCATGCACTGTTGGTGGGCATGTAAATTGGTGCAGTCACTATGCAAAACAGTACAGAGATTTCACAAAAAATTAAAAATAGAACTGCTATGCAACCCAGCAATTCCACTCCTGGGTATTTATCTGAAGAAAACAGAAACATTAATTAAAAAAGATATATGTACTCCTATGTTCATTGCAGCATTATTTATAACAGCCAAGATATGGAAGCAATCCAGGTGTCCATTGGTAGATTAACTGATAAAGAAGATACACAATGGAGTACTACTCAGCAATAAGAAAGAATGAAATCTTCCCATTTGTGACAACCTGGATGGGCCTAGACGGTATTATGCTAAATGAAGTAAGTCAGATGGAGAAAGACAAAACCATATGATTTCATTACATGTGGAATCTAACAAAACAAAACAATGAATAAACAAGACAAAAAAGAAACACACCCATAGATATACAGAACAAGCTGGTAGTTGCCAATGGGGGTGGGGGTGGATAGGAGGATGAGTGAAAAAAAGAAAAAACTACTCTCCCTCCTAAGTGCTTGATCCCATTTCCTTTATTGTGACCATATGATTTATTGTCCAAACAGGGACACTTTTGAGAGTAAAAGGGAGCATTATTAATAATGAAGCAAGGTCAAAGGGCAGGATTATCCTGCAAAAAAGTTGAAAAAAAGAAAAAGAATGAGTTCTTCTTGTGTTAATGACAATTTGCAGTCATATTATATTTCCAAATTCTGTTTCAAGGGAATTCAGTTTTTGGTTAAAACACCCAAAGCTTACTGTTACTCCAGTTCTGGGCACATAGTAGGTGCTTAACAATGTTTGCTACGTGGAAGACTTCAGCAATGGGAGCGGAATGTTTACAGTTCCTTGCTGATGCCAGGCAAGGCTAATTATACTTGCTTAATGTATTTCGTATGGCTGGGTTTCCCAGAATGACAGAATGTTCTTAGGCAACTAGAGTAGAAAAGGGCTAAATGATGGGAGCAACCAGTCATTTAGAAGCTCAGATTGAAAGGCTTTTGACATTTGGTGATTATTGCAATGGAAGAATAAACCAGGTCTCCATACCAAGCAACCATTCAAAGAGTAGCTACCAGTTTACCTCTACTTTCCCCCAATTGCTTGTTTTATTGGATCCTGCCAGATATAAAGGTCCTATTCCAAACACACCAGTGCAACTCACTCATTGAAGGTAAACAACCTCCCTGGTGAGCCGTAAGGCTGTCTGTCCTTCCTGACACACTGAATGAAGAGTCAGTTTTATTCTCAGAATACAGAAAAGGCTGAATTTGAAAGGAAAACAGAAACAGTCAGATGTTTTCTTACAACCTGTATTGTATACTGGGCAAAGAAAAGTGCATCTGGAGTTTAATGAGTGGGCAGTGGGAACAGATAATTCTCAGCATGATCTACACTTAGTATGGGAGTTGTGGGAGAGGAACAAGAGCGGAATTATGAGGCCTCTCATCATTCTTATTTGGAAAGATGTTTTGCCTTGGAAAACTGAACACTGGATGATTCTGAAGTTTTGTGTTCAATTTATAGTTTTTATTTTTCCCTGTGATATTGTAAAAGTCCATTGTACAATCATAGCTGTTCAACAGCATGACATGTATCACATTCATTCATGTTTACATTTCTTCATTCACTTATTCTCGTATGCAATAATTAAACATTTATAGAATACCTCTTATATGGGTGCTGGAAACAAAATGATAAATTAGACAAGGTTCCATATCCATATTGGCCTCAATGTCAACCCCCACTCCACTGTCTAACCCTCTACCTTTTGGTCACCAGAATGAAGTGAAGCCTCTCTATCAAGGAGACAGCAACCTGGCTTCTAGATCAGATCTCTCACTTGTAGGCCTCAAATGGTGAAGACAGAGAATCAGAAAACTTAGACCATGTCTGGAGAGAACCACAGTTATTGTATTTTAGAGAAAGGACCACACTATGACATTAGGCTAAGACATGAAGTTCATGCTCAAAATACCTGGGTGGATGGAGGAAGTGATCTCAAACCGGAATTGCAGCTGTCCACTCACATGATCTGTTGGAAGCCTGCGGCCGAGTGTGTAGCTGACCACTCTATCCCTAGAAGGAAATAAGCACCATCACAGATCTGGTCAGCACCTCCTTCTAAAGACCATGCCAGCAGTGGAGGCTCCAGGTGGCCTTGCTGTTCATAGGTAATGATGTGCTCAGGCACCTATGAGATGGTCCTAAGGCAAAGATGGGAATGTACGTCTGATATAATGAAAGACTTTAGTAATGAAAGACTTCAAGAAAATCCTTATTGAATATTCTATAAGGAGTCATAAACTACAGCCCATAGGCCAAACCTGGACCACCCCCTATTTTTGCATGGCCATGAGCTTTTCACATTTTTAAATGGTTGGAAAAAAAAGCAGAAAAAAGTAATATTTTGTGACACATGAAAATTATATAAAATTCAAATTTCAATTTCCACCAAGTGTTATTAGAACACAGCTATGCTTATTAGTTTACTTAGTGTATGGGCTGCTTTGGCATGCTACAGTGGCACAGTTGAGTACTTGGCACAGAGACCTTATGACCTACAAAGCCTAAAATGTTTACTAATGGGCCCTTTACAGATAATTTTCCAACCCGTGTTCTAAAGAAAAAAAAAAGACATGGATATACTTTGCTTGATTTCCTATGCACGTTGATATTTTCCAAATACAGTGCCAGTAACAGGTGCATGTCTTGCAGTATATATACCTAATGTCTGAGAAAGGATTCTGGTGTGGTCACTGGAGAGCACATGGAGAGCTTTAGAAAAGGATCCGCTGCTGGCTGGAGTGAAGCAAGATGTGGCCTTGACTCCCAATTACACCAACTCCAAGGTCCCATATAGATATAGACACCCAAAACTCCTCCCTGGATTCTGGCACCATCTCTCTGTCCACTCAAGGTAATTTCTTAATTACTAAGAAGAAAACTATCCAGCTGAATTAACCTGAAACTTTGCTTTTACAGTTTCATCAACAATGTAGCTTCAGCAGAATACACTGCCCCCTACGTTGGCCTAAATAGCAAAAGTAACTCCTTTGGGATACTCAGTAATTAACAAATCCAGTGTACCCCATAATAACAAGGACATATATCAAAACCAACTGTTACTCAGATGATTCTGTGTTCATTTCATTTATTCATTCGTGACATTCAAATAAAAAGATAAATCACTGGCTGTTAGTTTCTTTTTAGAAAAGACCAGTGCTATGAAACAAACAACATATATCCCAAAGGTCCACTGACTTAGTCTTCTTTGGTAAGCCATGGTTGTGTTTGGACTTCCTTGGAAGTCCATTAAGCATTGTATGCAGGAAAAATAGAGCGAGCAACAATATTTTGTTTATTAAGAAGGGCCTTGGTTAATATGACGAAATAGTTCTACTATGACCATAGGACAGTCATTTTGAACCCAAAACTTAGTTGAAATTAGGGGAGGCCAAAAAACAATCAGACGATGAAATAAAAATTAAATTTATTATGCTTTGCATTTGCTTTCCAGGCCTTTTTTTCCTTTGGTTTTTCACCTAGTTCATGTTTTTGAGCCCGTGCCATGTAAAAGGTACTGTAATTGATACAAAGCATGTAAAGTATAGCCCTTGCCTTTAAACAGTTTACATTCAGCTGGGAGCATAAGGCAGGACCACAAAATAATAGTTCAAGGCAGCTAGTGGTATTTCCAACATGAAGCTGAGGTAGTTGGGGTTAGAGGACTTCAGGGGAGGCAAGGGCCCAGCTGAAGGCTAGGATGCTATAGGCAAACGGATTGAGAGAGCATTGGAAATGAGAGTGCATGTGTGCCTGGAGGGGAGAGAAGAGGAGCCAGTGTCTGAGGTCAGGGAGACTGTGAGCGCAATGGAGCAGCGGTTTCCAGAGCAATGCATGGAGGGGAATGGGTATGGGGGCTGTATTTGCTGAGGACAGAGGGGCGCTGTGGTGCAAGGTGGATTTGCTTCTGTTATGTGTATACTCTGAGGTTCTGCCATGGCCCAGGCCCGAATGGCCACTGCCTCTATGGCCATCACCCCAATGCCCTTTTTCTACATTGGGCCACCTCCAGAAGGGGCAGCACTGAAGAAGGGGCCTCCAGGGGCTGTGGAAAGCAACAGGCCTGGAGGAAAAGCTGCTGCTCCAGGCTGCAGAGGGTGGTCTGTTATACCATCAGAGGTAGTAAGTGGCAGCACCACTAAGGTTTGCTGTTGCTTCCTCTTAGATGGGGTTTAAGCTCAACTATATCCCATATGTCCTTCTCCTTTTTCTTGGGTGGCAAGAGCACTGTGAGAAAATCATAGCTTACCTTGTTCTGGCAGGGAAGACCCTTTCTCACCTCAATGGCCTGCTTTCACCACCTGGAGAGGTGCCTTTCCACAGTAGGAAGTAGGAGGCAGGACAATTAGGTGAAAAAATGAAGCAGTAGCTTTGGCTTATGAAAAGTACTCAACATGGAAGAGTAGATGGGTTCCTTCTGTGGCTGTAGCGAGCCCGGGAGGGAAATCTAGTTCAACAGACACTGAATCTCTAATACACACTAGACAGTAGTGTGCTCAGTATTGGGGTATAAGGAATCCTACCTAGGCCCTCTTTATGTTCTCCAGACAGTAAGGCAGAGGAGAGAAATAAAAAATGTGGCCAAGGCTAAATTTGAGAATTGGTTCTGGGAACCTTTCAAGGGGCCTGTTGCAGGGGAGGGCACTAGGACATTGAAGAGAGAAAAGTATGAGTTTGAACTATGTCTGCATCCTGTCACTCACAAGCCTATCGAATTCACAAGTGGGAATTATTTATCCTACTTAAGCAGGATTCTTCATATGGAAGAATGGTGATAGTACCTCAGTTCCAGCGCACGAAAAAGACTAAACAAAATTAACAATGATCACAAAGAATACCGTTCCCTTCTGAGTTTGTACTACGTGCCAGGGGCTGTTTCACATTCTTTACGGACATGTTTCGTTTGCTTGTTACATGCTTACAGCCATGAATGGAAAGTGCAAACACTGTTTGACACATCGCTGGAGCTCCATAATGTCAGAGAGCAATGGCACATCTCTGTGCACACAGCTACAAAAGTGCCGTGATGCTCTAATGAAACGTCCTTAATGATAACCAGTGGCGCGTCCCAAGTCTGTCTGAAAATTCGGAGAGCTTTAAATTAAGACACTTGGAAATTCTGCATAATTTTTCTCATTCCTTTGGCATCATTCTAAGAGTCACATTGTATTGAAGCATACATTTATGGCCAATGAGAGCCATAGCTAGTGTTTTCAAATATAGTTCGTATTACCTAGATAAATACATATCCATAAAGATTTTATCTACTCGGAGTTCAATTTACTCAGAACCATGAATGGACATGAATGTAAAAGATATAAAACACAGAAACACAACTGAATTATGTGTGCTATCATTCCATGAGAATTCATGCTTTTAAAATTTCATACATATTATCTAGCATTTTCTATAAATACTGTTTTCTAAGGTACTCTAGTAACCCAGCATTTCATCTTATTATGGAACTGTCACAAATGATTAAATCCTACACACAAGACAAGTATACAAATGAAATAATATTCTTTATAGTAAAAAAATTTTAATTTCTACCTGTAAGAAAATAATGCTGCATTAAGTGTTTCTTTCAATATTTTGTCTTGGAATTTTTTTCTCTCTTGCATCAGTAACCAGTGATACACAAACAAGGGGAAAGGAAAGTGTTTGTTTAATTGAATGTTGTAGCTTGAACAACATAATTAATGAGAGAAGCCAAGGAAATTCAACACCATCATTTAGTTTGAGTCTCTTGGAGACTATATTGCTGCAGCTTGCAGGCTTCCCCTAGCCTGCTGGCTGAAGCCTAATGATACTGAGGTCTCAATCACATGTTTACCCTATGGCGTGTCTTTCCAGGAGTCTCTGAACTGGCATCGAAAGCTTTCCCAAGAAGCGTTTGATGATAGGGCGGCTCTTGACAAACTTGTCCTTCACCTCGATTTCCAGCACATCCGTGGGCAATGACACAAAGCTGAATTGCTGCAATAAAATAATATGTCGCATCAATTAACAGAGAGGTGTAAGGGCTGACCAATTCCCAGTCCATCTACCTTGGGTGAAGTCATTGCAAAACATTCCTGTGAAGAGATATATAGATGTAGATATCAAGGTCTTAGAAATTCTGCAAGCCCTGTTTACTCAGTAAATGAATAATGGCAACAATGAAGTGCTTCTCTCTGTGCTTCAAAGTAAGGTTATTCTCTGAGACTCAAATAATTAAAATCAACTCACCTTCAAAAGAACAAATGCTACCTAGGCCTTACCATAGTTGACTAAACGTATTAACATACGTAAAGTAAGAAAAAGCACAAACTTACCTATAATTAAGGAAATGCACTTTAAATCAACAATTTCTTTTTTTCATGATTAGAATGGCAGAGATTTTTAACAGATTGGTAATACCCCATGTTCTTGAGAATGGGAAAGATAAGAACTTCCACTGTATTGGTGGGAATGTAATTGATTCGACCTTTGGGAAGGGAATAGGCAATGTTTACTGGCATTTAAGATGCAAATTCCCTTCAAACCAAAATCTACTTCTAGGAACTTTCCCTCTGAATTAACTTGCATAAGCATATATATTTTATGGGGATGTTCACTGGAGCATTATTAACAATACCAAAGTCTAGAAAGAGCAAACCTGTCTATCAATAGGAAACCGGCTAAATGAAAGATGGAAAATCCTTGAAACAGAGAACTCTGCTGTTATTAAAAAGAAACAGGTAAATATGCACCGACATAAAAAGATACTTGACAAACCAAGTGAAAAAGCAAGGAATAGAAGAATATGAAGAGAGAGATTCCATTGTACTTTGACTGCAGAGAAAATGCCGGAAGAGGTACACTTCAAACTGAATTCTAGGAAGTAGGCTGGTAGAGAAGGAGAGAAGGCAGATCTTTTTCATTCGTTTCTAAACTGTTCATTTTCATAACAGCATACTATATAACATTTAAAATAAAGGCAACAACAATTAAAGAAAACTGTGACCATCAGAAGTTGTCTTGTTTAACAGTAAAAGTGTAGAAAAGGAGAGGGAAGTTAAACATTGGCATTGCCCAGCTCAGATTACCTGGGAAGAGGGAGTCTTAACAAATATTGAATGTTACAGTACCTTAATCAAGAGTTCTGAAACAACTGAAATATGTAATTATTTTCTTTTATTCTGATTAATTTCTAACAACAATCTTTTAATTAGCTGATTTCAACTTACACAAAATAAATACGGGGGGCATGGTAATATAAACATCTCTGTGCCAGTCAGGACCAGCTAGGGCATGCTGTAGTAACAACCAAATTCCAAATCTCAGTGACTTACAATGGTAGAGTTCTGTACCTTGCTCAGACTGTCCCTGTGAGTTGGCAGAGGGCTCTGCTTATTAGTCACTCAGGGAGCCAGGCTGATGGACCAGATAGATACCCTCTCAAACACTGCTAGTCACAGTGAAAGAGGGGAAGAGAATGCCAGAAGGTCTTCCTCCTGCAAATAAGTGTTCTATTCCAAGTCCAGCCCCTCATCAGAACTAGACACATGCCCTAGCCAAACACAGAGAACAGGAAGTAAGATCCTACAGTGTGTCTAGGAGATAGCAGATCTATTTGGCAAACAGCACTGACTTCCACACCCTCCGCGTGACACTTTTAATTTTCATTATCAATTAGTTTTAGTTAACTTTTATACAATTTCTAAGAACGAATCATTCTTGGTACTGACAAAACTGAATTTATGGACACACTAAGCTTGAGGATCAAATCCTTTAAGAAGACCTGTCTGAGTGAGGATCCAGCCCCTCTAACTCCCTCAGGTCCTCAAAATTTCTATATCTTTGGTCCATTAATTCCACTATAAAGTGTATTATAATGGATCTACTAACCTAAATGCTCAATAGTAGGCTAGATACAGTGTAGTATATGCATATGATATAATAGTTTATAATTTTCTAAAGAATAATAACATTATGATTATATATGCAATTACAATATAATATTGTAAATCTATTACAATATAATAATGTGTAATAACACATTAAATGTTAATAAGATAGACAATGCTTTCTTTACAATGCTAGGTGACAAGAGCAGGAAACATATAATTCATGATCACAATAATATGAATAATGTAAATAGAAAAAAGACTGGAAAGAATTACATTTTTTTTTCTTTTTTATCCTTGCTCTGTACCAAACCTTCCCTCTTCCTTCTTCCCAGTTCCAACCTCATGCCTAAGCCTTAACAAAAGGAGAGAATGGTTAGCCTCATTCCAAGGATCTAAATTAGGAGAGAATTCACAATGCTTGCTGTTTTTCACTAGCTGTTATTAAATTAAAATTTTAAAAAATTTAACAGTATATTATATTATATTATTAACAGTATATCTAATATTATGTAAATTTTCACATGGCTAAAGTCAGTTTGCATTTTCTCATCAAAAACATCTAAAATTGAAACATTTATAAAATAGATATAGAAACCACACATTTCAGATTTTCAGCATAATTCTCTTCCCAAGAAATTTAATTGTTTTTAGACAAGGCAATTCATTAAGTGTCAAATTAAATACAATTTATTTCATTTTTTCTAAGACAGTCTATTAAAACCTGTAAAACATTAAGAATGTATCTGCCATAATAAAGATGAAATACTGCCATTTGTGACAACATGGATGGATCTTGAGATTATTATGCTAAGAAAAATAAGCCAGAGAGAGAAACTTGAAAATAATATGACATCACTGATGTGTGGGAAATAAACTGAAAGCAACAAGTAAACAAGATAAGCAAACAAAAACTCATAGACATAGACAACAGTTTAATGGTCACCAGAGGGTAAAGGGGGAGGAGGGAGATAGAAAAGGGTAAAGGGGGTGATGGAAGGAGAACTGACTTTGGGTGGTGAACACACAATGTAATATATAGATGATGTATTATAGAATTGTACACTTGAAACTTATATAATTTTGTTAACCAAGGTCACCTCAATAAATTTAATAAAAACTAAAGGAATGATATTTCAAGTCCAAAAAAAATGCATCTGCAGTATTTGCCACATTTTTGTGTTACAGATCTCAAAATAAATTTAACATTCAAATATCCACTTTGCTGTATGTCAGAGCATCTAACTACTGAAAGAATTTGTATTAATAAAACACTAAACATCTAAAACATATAATTTTTATATAAATTGACATACAGCAATAGAGTAGCTATATTATACAGGTTAGTTAACTTTCACAAGTTAGTTAACTTATTATACAGGTTAGTTAACTTTCACCTGTATAATAAAAATTTTCCCCTATTATTAAACATTTATTTTTATTTTATTCCCACCCTCTCACCAAACCAACTCTTTGGCAATCATCAACTTGTTTGTTCTTTGTCCCTATGGGTATTTTCTGTGTTGTTTTGTTTATTTATTTGCTTTGTTCGTTTAGATTCCACATAAGTGACATCATATGTTATTTGTCTTTCTCTGTCTGACTTATTTCACTTAGCACAATACCCTCTAGGCCCATCCATGTTGTTGTAAATGGCAAGATTTCATTCCTTTTTATTGCTGAATAATATTCCATTGTCTGTGCTCGCGCGTGTGTGTGTGTGTCTCACAACTTCTTTATCCATTTATCTAATGATGGGTATCTAGGTTGCTTCCATATCTTGGCTATTACTAGTAATGCTGCAATGAATGTATGGGTGCATATATCTTTTTGGATTAGTGTTTTTGTTTTCTTCTGATAAATATCTAGAAGTGAAATTAAAGCTCTATTTTTAATTTTTTTAGGAACCCCCATACTTTTTTCCATAGTGGCTGAATCAATTTGCAATCCACCAACAGTACATGGGGTTCCCTTTTCTCCACATCCTCCCCAACAGTTGTTTGTTGATTTGTTGATGATAGCCATTCTGACAGGAGTGAGGTGATATCTCATTGTGGTTTTGAGTTGTATTTCCCTGATGATTTGGGTTAGAAAGGGAAGATGGTGCCACAGGTAAAAAGAACTTTACTGGCCATAGCTAAGTAAATAAATTATTGCCGCAATGTACCTAAGACAACAAGTACATAAATGTATAAATGTGAGGGTGATATTATAATCAAAAATGAAGAAATAGTTGTGGGAATTTGAGAGACATGTTCAACATGATTTGGAAAGTATTTTCATTTAGGTATTTAGGAAGGGATATGAGAAAAAATAACCTTACTCTGAGAAAGCAGTAGTATAGTGATTCATTTACGCCCACTCATAAACTTATGGAAATCAAGAAATACTGAGTATTGAAAAATGATATGGAGAGACGGCATCAAAATGGCGGAGTGAGGTGAGCCTCTGTAAATTTCCCCTGGAATTTACAACTACTCAAACAACTATAACTCCACAAAGGACTCCCTGCACAGCAGACAGGCAAGACGAAGAGGCCCACTACTGAATTCACCTAAGGTGGGCGAATTGTGCAAGAGGGGGAGGAGGAAAGGGAGAAGTGCGGAGACGGAGTCGTGCGGGTGCAGGACGCAGACGTAGCTCAGTGCTCCGAGCTCACTGCATCCCGGAACTACGACAGCTGCGGGAGAGGGAAGGACTTGGACTTCTAGGGCTCCACTTATGGCCCACAGAGCTAAGGGGACAGCATATAACACGGCTGAACCCAATGCTCACAGCAGAGACCTCGGAGAAAAGACTGAGGAAAAAAGGCTAAAAATAGTGGTTTAAGCGCTCACTGCCGAGTGAAGAACGAAAGCCGTAGGCACTGAGACTAGCCGCCCCCTCTCCACCCTCCCAGAGCTCGCCCCACCCCAACCTGCCCAGTGCTAGAAGCAAAACAGTAGCAGTGTGTGGGGACAAAGCCCCAAAAAGCAGTTTCCAGACTCTCAGACTCACATAGAAAGGTGCTGGCTCGGGTAGTAAATGGCCATCAACTGTGATTGGATGGCCATCAGCTGTGGCTAGTTGGCTGTCAGCTGTAACCCGTAAGCCATTGGCCACTAATATAACTGCTGTGGCTACGCTAGCAGAAAAATGGGGGCTAGCAAGAGCGGATTGCAGAGAGGCAGATGACGCAGGTGAGAATATAGTGATATGACTCCCCTACTTATGGCTCCGTGCGTGTTCCTTTTTGGCCTCAACATGTCCTGCGTTTTTATGTGGGGGCGGGAGAAGAGACCCCGCCTGACACCTTCCCTGACACAGTGTCAGATAAAAAGAACAGAATATTTGCTGTTCTGAGAACTGTGGACCGCAGACACAGATTCACAGCTGAACTTGTTCTGGCAAAGGGCAGGGACATGTGGAAGCAGGACCGGCTATGGTGGTGGTTGCCAACATTGCTCTGGGCCACCTCTCACAACCCACCCCGCCCCTGGGCCCACCTATCTGAGCGGATCCCTGCAGGAGTAAAAAGAACTGCTGAAACATACGGGCTCTCATCTGGTGCAGGAAAAGTTTTGGAATTTCAAAAGCTCTCCGCATTCCCAGAGGGACGTAGTGCCCTATGACTCAGGTGAACTATAAACAGAGGAGAAGCCCATCTCCCAGGGAATCCCCTCATTGTGTGAGAAACGAATAGGGCACAGAAAACATAACACTACATTGTGAGAGAGAAAAAAAGGCTGCAGTTGGAGAGAAAATAAAACATTCCACCAACAAATACTGCAAAACAAAAGAAAGACCTCTTCCTATCAACCTGTTGCAGAAGCCACTACTGTAGATGTCTAGGAAGAGGAATAATAAATCAGTAATTGCCATTAATAACCAAGGAAACAAGACAGCTCAGAAACAAAGTGAAAAGTCTCCAGAAAAGGAACTTAAAGATATGGAAATATGTGTCTTAAATGCCAAGAGAATTCAAGATTGCAGTTCTGAAAAACTCAAAGAGATGCAAGAAAACAAAGAAAGGCAGTTTAATGAACTCAGAAACACAACCAAAGAAACACATGAGCATTTTACGAAAGAGATTGAAATTTTAAAGAAGAACCAAATAGAATTTCTGGACATTAAGAACTCAGTAGAAGAAATTAAGAATGAAATAGCCAGCATAGGTAGTAGAGTTGACCAGATGGAGGAAAGAATCAGTGACATCGAAGATAGAAACCTGGAAATTACACAGATGAAAGAAGAAAGAAACTTGAGACTTAATAGAAATGAAAGAACTCTACAAGAACTTTCTGACTCCATCAGAAAGAGCAATACTAGAATAGGCAACCAGAAGGAGAAGATATAAGAGATCTGGTTGCAGAATAATAGGCAACCAGAAGGAGAAGAAAGAGAGAAGGGAACAGAGAATATATTTAAACAAATTTTTGATGAGAACTCCCCAAACTTGTGGACAGAACTGGATCCTCGACTCCAAGAAACAAATAGAACACCTAATTACCTGAATCCTAACAGGCCTTCTCCAAGGCACATTGTATTGAAGCTGTCTAAAATCAATGACAAAGAAAGAATCCTCAAAGCAGCCAGGAAAAGAAGACGGTAACCTCCAAAGAAAGCCCATTAGATTATCATCAGATTTTTGAGAAGAAACTCTACAAACCAGGAGGGAGTAGAACCAAATATTCAAACTATTGAAAGAGAGAAATTATGAGCCAAGAATAATATTCCCAGCAAAGATATCCTTTAGATATGAAAGAGATATAAAGACCTTTCCAGACATACAGAAGCTGAGGGAATTTTCTAATACATGACCTGCACTACAAGAAATACTAAAGGAGGCTATTCGACCACCATCAACAGGGACAATTTGTGGCAAGCAAAACTAAAAAGGGGGAGAGTAAAGTCCTGAAATGGAATATGGGAATGGAGAAAGTAAGCGTGCTGAAGAAAATGGAATACTCTAAATATCAAACTTTCTTTTACATAAACTTAAGGGTAACCGCTCAAAAAAAAAAATCCAGAACTGAAATATATACTGTAATAAAAAAAGAAACAAAGGAAACATCGTAGAATACCACCACATAGAAATAATAGACAACAACAAAAAGGCAAAGAAACAATGGAGACACAGCCTTACCAGAACACTAAAGATAGAATGGCAGGAAATCCTCACATATCAATAATCATCCTAAATGTAAATAGACTGAACTCACCAATAAAAAGGCACAGAGTAGCAAATTGGATCAAAAAACTAAACCCAACCATATGCTGTCTCCAAGAGAACATCTCAGCTACAAGGACAAACATAGACTCAAAGTGAAAGGGTGGAAATTGACACTCCAAGCCAATGGTATCCAGAGAAAATCAGGTGTAGCCATAATGATATCATATGAAACAGACTTCAGGGTGAAAAAGATAACAAGAGACAAAGATGGACATTTCATAATAATAAAGGGGACTATATAACAAGAAAACATAACAGTCATCAATGTTTATGCCCCCAATCAGGGAACACCAATATATACCAAGCAACTACTAACAGAACTAAAGGGAGAAATTGGCCACAACACAATTATACTACGGGACTTAAATACATCATTGACAGTATGGATAGATCATCCAAACAGAAGATAAATAACGAAATCGCAGCCCTAAATGACACATTAGATGAATTGGACATAATTGACATATATAGAGCACTTCATCCTAAAACATCAGACTACACATTCTTTTCTAGTGTACATGGAACATTCTCAAGGATAGACCATATATTGGGGCATAAAGTCAGCCTCAGCAAATTTAAGAAGATTGAAATCATACCAAGCATATTCTCTGAACACAAGGCTTTTAAATTAGATATCAACTGCAAAAAAGAGGGTAAGGGGATTGGGAGTTGAGAGATGAGGGTAAGAGGGATCAAATATATGGTGATGGAAGGAGAACTGACTCTGGGTGGTGAACACACAATGGAATTTATAGATGATGTAATACAGAATTGTACACTTGAAATCTATGTAATTTTACTAACAATTGTCACTCCTATAAATAAAAAAAAGGAAAAATGATATAAATGGTTAACTTGGTTCAGGTCATGTTGTGTTTGAAGAAATGGGAGGATATTCAGGAATAAAGCAGGAATACCAACTAGAAGCCAAGGTTAGATGCCTGGTGATATGGGGTAAGAGTGGTCCTAATTGTTATGTGAAATAGGTTATGAGACACAGTTAGAGTGGGCATCTAGCTTTGCCTCTCCTCTCCTGCAGTCAGATTTAAGGGGGTAAATAAGACATCAGCTCTGTTCAAAGGAGGCTGCCTTGCACTATTCAGCCAACACTATTATTTATTACTAACGAAAGTTAAATGGACTAGGTTTGGTGCTTCCTGTGCAAAAGTTCTCCAAGGAAGGGGAAAGCAGGAAAGAAGTAAATGGAGCACGCAAATTGCAGCTACTCTTCCTTAAAACCTTGCAAGGTATGTGTGTTTTAATTCAGGTGGCACTTTCCATTGAGTTTCTTTTGTTTGTTTGTTTGTTTTTGTTTTTAGTTTCAGGTATACAAAACAACATAATGATTAGATATTTACACCCCTCACAAAGTGATAACCCCAACAAGTCTACTACCCCTCTGACATCATACATAGCTATTTCAATACCCTTGACTATATTTCCTATCCTGTACTTTATATACTGTATATATATGTATATATAAAATTATGTATAAATATATATAATTATAGTTGACATTCAATATTATATTATATTAGTTTCAGGTGTACAGCACAGTGGTTAGGCATTTATATAATTTGTGAAGTGATCTGCTCAATAAATCCAGTACCTATCTGACACACTATATAGCTTTTACATTATTGATTGTATTCCCCACACTAGGTTTCACAACCTTGTGACTATTTTGTAACTACCAATTGGTACTTCCTAATCCCTTCACCTTTTTCACCCAGCTCCCTAACTCCCCTCCCTTCTGACAACCATGAGTTTATTCTCTATCTATGAATCTACTTCTGTTTGGTTTATTCATTTATTCTATTTTTTAGGTTTAAAATGGCACTCAAAGATAGTTTTGCCTAAAGTCAAGAATAATAATAGAAAAATAACTCCATTAGTAGAGTAATAATTGAAGGAATGGTTTTCTTTCACAGGCAATATTCAGAGTTTATTATTAAGAAGTGGTGCCCTTGGAGTCTAGGCATAGGAGAAGACCTGTCCTACTAAGCAATGTGTAACCTGCCTTTAGCCTAAGAAAGAAGTATTAGTGACAATCCTGTTGAGACATGAGCTTGTAACTGTGGGAAATATAGCTGCTTTGAATAGTAAAGGCTGCTCTTACAAATTTGTGATATATGAAAGGTGTAAGTTTCTTCTTATGCATAAAAGCGAATGAACTGGATATTGACTGGTCCTCTACCACCTGTATATCAAGATCTGAGAATCCTCAGGCACAGAATAGAATATTATTGATTTTATTTACAGACACTGCTATAGCAAAGTTAGGCCCAGATTTATTTGTAGCTAACCAAAGTGGCAAGCAAGGTCTGCATGTGTGTGTGTCTATAAAAGTAATATTTGTGTCATAAAATATAAAAGTATATGTATTATACACATATACATTGTATATGTATTATATCTATATTTTTATCTGTATCTATTAATATATCCATATCTTTATCTACATCTATATCTGTATCTCTAATTTTTCCTTCTAGAGACAATTCACCTACAAAGATGAAATGGGATTAGATTACTATACTGAAAACAAGCAAGACCAAAATTTTTCTGTAATCATAAGCATCTCAGCTAAACTTTCTGTGTCTACTTCATATTAGCCCTAACAGAAAAGAAAGAAAAAACTGTTCTTCCAGTTTCACTATCTGCACAAACCTTGTTGGCAAATTGTCACCTTCATTGGTATAGTTCCTCATCTGTACACCTTGCTCAATCCTAATTGTCTTTCTTACCTCCAGAAACCCATAGCTAATCAGTTGGTGAGTCTAAACTCTCTTACTCACTCTACAATCATTCTCTCCTTGTCTATTCTGTTGCCATTAGTCTAGGTATGGCCCTTGTCATCACTTGCCCATGTAATAACCTCCTAACTGGACTCCCTGTCTTCTGCTTTTCTCTTACAGTTGGCAGTAAAGTTATGTCTCACAAACACAGATATAATCATTTCATTCTCTTCCATAACTCCCTCTGATTTCTTCTCACTTACAGGATTGAACTTAAAGTTCCTAGTGATATGCCTGGCTGCTGCCAACCTTTCTACTTTCACTTGTCACAATTGTTCCCTGAAGGCCTCATTTTCTTTCTCATATTTTCATGGACTTACTATTTTCCTAGAAGCTGTTCTTTCCCATCTTCCTTACCATGCCAAACTCCCACTCACCTTTAAAAAACCTATCTAAATGAAATTTCTTCTGTAAAGACTTTTCTGACTTTGGAAACCACCAATAGAGACAACTGTTCTTAGTTCGACTTCAATATCTCCTCTATAGTTCTTATCATATTTATTTTTTTGTGGTTAACGTGTAATATCTGCTTTAATAAAGCTCTGTGCACACAGAAACCACACATGACATGTACTGAGCACAGTGATAAATGAGGGAGTGAATGGCTACTTCCTGAGATAATCCAACTCCGTATCAGATATTGATGTTACAAAAGTAGATTACAGAGTGACGTCATGGCAATGGCGGCAGCGGGGCGCTCTTTTTGAATCCTCCCCGAGATTTCCTGGCAATCGGGACATATACAACACTTAAGGAGTCCTTTGCACATCACGCAGAACAGTGGGGAGACTCATGGAGGAATTACCTGAAGGTGAGGGTTGATTGCGAGCAGAGGAGGAGGCAGGACAGTGAAGTGGCATCGCGTCACCCCCCCCCCCCACAGCGGAGCCGAGGCCGGTGGGCGACCGCCGCGTGGCGCGCCCAGGACTAGCGCAGACTCGTGGAAGGTTTGCTTTGGAGTGCCTAGTTGGGCAAGCGGGGGAGGAGAGAGGGGCGCGAAGTACAAACGCACCCCCCCCCCCCACGGAGGAGCCCAGGCCGGACAGCAACCGCTGCTCTGCGCGGCTCCCAGGATGGAGCGGAGACTCGTGGAAGGTTTCCTTTGGGGTGCGCTAGTTGGGCGAACAGGGGAGAAGCAAGCAGGGCAAGAGGAAACGCGCCGCACTCTCCCCAACCCCAACGGTAGAGCCGCGACCCTGCAGCGTGCCCACAGCAGCAGTGGCAGGCAGCACCCGGGGCTCTAGAGGGTGCAGCGGGGAGTGCAGGGTCCAGGAGGTGGGCTCTTTCCCTGCGTCCCACAGCTGATCGCTCCCGCCAGGGGCGGGCAGCTCCTGGGCCCTAGGGCAGACAAAGAACTCAGACGCCACACCTGGGCCTCTCACCGCGCTTTTCGAATCCTACCCCCGCCCTTCCAGAGACTTAAACTGACCCCTGAACTGAGGAGTAGTGTCAGATTACAGAGGGGCGTCTGTGCTCAGGCGCTGGGAAGATTGGCAGCCAGCTCTGACCTTTGGAAGAGGCTGGGAGAAGGGGATTTTTGCTGGACGAGGAGAGAGGAGACTCCCACACCCACAGCCACCACCTTTTCAAGCCTGCGGGAGGAGTGTGATGTGGCTGGCCTGGGAGAGAGAAGACTCCCTCCATCCCCAGCCCCCAACCTTTCTGGCTGGCCTGGGGTGGGGCAAGGGCAACCACGGAAGCAATCCCTGAGTTCAGCAGTAAGTGGCAGGCGCAGCTCCCGGCTTTCAGCAGCTTAGAAATCTCCCAGCCGCCCCCTCCCACACACCCACGGAAGGAGGGCCCTAAGACTCAGGAGTACTGGGCACAGGGCTGATGGAGCTACTCTCAGCGTTCATTTGTGCAGGAAAGGACAGAAACTGCATGGTCTCTCTGAAAACTGTCATTCAGACCCCTCAGCCCCTCGCATTTAAATATACACTCCCAAATTCACTCTGGGCACCAGGTGACCAGCGCTGCGTGCACAATAGACAGGGAACTCTTTGGCACAGTGGAGGACAACCTGGAGATTACTTGGAGGACTTAAGCCAAGACTGGTTCTGCTTTCTGTTTTGCTCTGCTTGGTGTTTTTTTTTTTTTTTTCTGCTTGTTGTGATTTGCTTTGTTCTGCCTTTATTTCTTTGATATCTTTGCCTATGTTGAGTGGGGATTGTCGGTTGTATTTATTGTCGGTTGTATGTGAATGTACTTGATTTCTTTTCGTTGTTGTTGTTGTTGTATTTGGTAACTTGATTTGTGCTGAAACTGCCCTAACAGGGCTCAGCTTAAGAGGCACAAGATTCAACATATCCAGAAGCCAACTCTAGACCAAACCAGAGTACTACCGGGTTTGACCTACAAGTCACACACCCAGAGGGAATTCTCTGAAGGCACAAGAGCCCATAGAGGCCAAACTTCATTTAAGTGGCCAACCCTCACCCAGCAGAACACCCTGCGGTGGGAAGAGCCAAGTCTCACAACTAGACAGCCTAGGAGTTAAACCGACCTACTCACAAGCAAAAAGCAATTAAAGTTCTTTTTGAACAGGACAATATACTAAACACACGAGCCACCTGTGGAGCACATGCAGAGGAGAAGAACGAAGTACTCCAAGTCAAATGTAAAGGACACATACTACATAAGATAACCCAGCAAGAACTAAGAGCTCTAGGGGATCTTCCTAATACATCAAAGCAAACACAGAGAGTCAGTCAGAATGAGGAGACAAAGAAACATGTCCCAAATAAAAGAACAGAAGAAACCTCCACAACTGGAACCAAATGAAGCAGAGGTAACCAACCTGTCAGAGACAGAGTTCAGAACACTGGTGATAAAAATGTTTAAGGAGCTTAGAGAAGACATAAAGAAGGATATAGAAATCATAAAGAACAACCAGTTAGAACTAAAAAAGGATGTAGAAATCTTAACGAACAACCAGCTAGAACTAAAGAACACAATTACCGAAATTAAGAACTCACTTGAAGGAATGACCAGCAGGTTAGATGAAGCAGAGGATCGAATCAGTGACTTAGAAGACAAGTTAGCAGAGATCATTCAAACTGAACGACAGAAAGAAAAAAGAATAAAAAACAATGAAGGTGGGTTAAGAGACCTCTGGGATAACATCAAGCGCAACAACATGCGCATCATAGGAATACCAGAAGGCGAAGAGAGGAAGCAAGGGATTGAGAACATATTTGAGGTAATAATGTCCGAAAACTTCCCTAATCTGATGAAGGAAACCAACATACAAGCCCAGGAAGTGCAGAGAGTTCCAACCAGGATAAACCCAAACAGGCCCACACCAAGAAACATTATATTTAAATGGCAAAGCTTAAAAACAAAGAGAATCTTAAAAGCAGCAAGAGAAAGGCAGAAGGTTACGTACAAGGGAACTCCCATAAGGCTATCAAATGACTTTTCTACAGAAACATTGAAGGCCAGGAGGGAGTGGCAGGAGATACTCAAAGTGATGGAACACAAAGGTCTACAACTTAGATTGCTTTATCCAGCAAGGCTATCATTTAAAGTTGATGGAGAGATAAAGAGCTTCCCAGGAAATAATAAACTGAAGGAATTTATAGGCACCAAGCCAGCATTGCAAGAAATACTAAAAGGATTTCTGTAAATAGAAGAAAGATGAAAACACTCTAACTACAAATTTAAAAATGGCAATAACTATGTACCTATCAATAATCACTTTAAATGTAAACGGATTAAGTGCTCCAATCAAGAGACATAGGGTGGCTGAGTGGATAAGGAAGCAAGACCCTTGTATATGCTGTATACAAGAGACTCACCTCAGGTCAAAAAACACACAGGCTGAAAGTGAGGGTTGGAGTAACATATTTCATGCAAATGGAAGCGAAAAAAAAGTTGCAATACTTATATCTGACAAAATAGACTTTAAAATGAAGAAATTATTAAAAGACAAAGATGGGCACTATATAATAATAAAGGGATCAATCCGACAAGAGGACATAACCATAGTAAACATCTATGCACCTAACATAGGAGCACCTAAATACATAAAACAGGTACCGATGGACATAAAGACAGAGATCAAGAGCAACACTATCATAGTAGGGGACTTCAACACACCTCTGACAACAAAAGACAGGTCCTCCAGACAGAAAATCAATATGGAAACAACAGCCTTAAATGATACTTTGGACCACTTGGATTTAATTGATATTTTCAGAGCATTTCAACCCAATGCTGCAGAATACACGTTCTTCTCAAGTGCACATGGAACATTTTCCTAGATAGATCATATGTTAGGACACAAGACAAGCCTTGATAAATTTAAGAAAATTGAAATCATACCAATTGTCTTCTCTGACCACAGTGCAATGAAATTAGAAATGAACAGGAAAAAAAAACCAGGAAGACACACCAATTCATGGAGGCTGAATAACATGTTACTAAATAATGAATGGGTCAAGCAGGAAATCAAAGAAGAAATCAAAAGATATCTCGAGACAAATGAGAATGAGAACACGACAACCCAAAATCTATGGGATGCTGCGAAAACAGTCCTAAGAGGGAAGTTCATAGCACTGCAGGCCTACCTAAAGAAACAAGAAACATCACTAATTGACAGTTTATGTTCACATTTAAGGGATCTGGAAAAAGAACAGCCAAATAAGCCCAAAGGGAGCACAAGGAAGGAGATAATAAGCTTCAGAGCAGAAATAAATGAAATAGAAACCAGAAAAACAATACAAAAGATCAATGAATCCAAGAGTTGGTTCTTAGAGAAGATAAACAAAATTGACAAACCTTTAGCCAGACTCATTAAAAAAAAGGAGAGAGAGGACCCAAATTAATAAAATCAGAAATGAAAGAGGAGAAGTGACAACAGACACCACAGGAATACAAAAAAATTTAAGAAATTACTATGAGCAACTATATGCCAACAAATTTGACAATCTGGAAGAAATGGACAATTTTCTAGAGGCGCACAACATTCCAAGGCTACTCAAAAAGAAACAGAAAGCCTGCACTGTCTGATTACCACCAGTGAAATTGAATCAGTAATCAATAATCTCCCAACAAACAAAAGCCCAGGACCAGATGGCTTTACAGGTGAATTTTTCAAAACATTCCAGAAAGAATTATCACCTATTCTCCTCAAGCTCTTCCAAAAAATCCAGAAGGAAGGAAGACTCCAAACACTTTTTACGAAGCCACTATCACCCTGATCCCAAAAGCAGACAAAGACACCACAAAACAAGAAAACTACAGGCCGATATCTGTAATGAACACAGATGCAAAAATTCTCAACCAAATATTAGCGAAAAGAATTCAGCAATACATTAAAAAGATCATACACCATGATCAAGTGGGATTCATCCCTGGTATGCAAGCGTGGTTCAACATCCGCAAATCAATTAATGTGATACACCACATAAACAAAAAGAAAAATATAAATCAAATGATCATATCAATAGATGCAGAAAAAGCATTTGATAAAATACAGCAACCTTTTATGATAAAAACCCTTAAGAAAGTGGGAATAGAGGGATCATATCTTAACATAATAAAGGCCATATATGACAAACCCACAGCTAACATCATACTCAATGGGGAGAAGCTAAAACCATTCCCCCTAAGATTAGGAACAAGACAAGGTTGCCCACTTTCTCCACTTCTATTCAAAGTAGAGCTGGAAGTTCTAGCCACAGGAATCAGACAAGAGAAAAAAATAAAAGGCACCCAAATTAGTAAGGAGGAAGTAAAATTATCATTATATGCAGATGATATGATTCTATTTATAGAGAACCCTAAAGACTCCACCAAGAAACTATTAGAACTGGTAGACAAATTTAGTAAAGTAGCAGGGTATAAAATTAATATTCGGAAATCAGTTGTGTTTGTATATACCAATGATAAAATATGAGAAGGAGAAATTAAAAAAACAATTCCATTTACAATTGCTCCAAAGACTATAAAATATCTGGGAATAGATCTAACCAAAGATGTAAAAGATCTGTACTCAGAAAATTATACGACACTGAAGAAAGAAATGAAAGAAGACATAAATAGATGGAAACACATTCCATGTTCATGGATAGGAAGAATTAATATCGTTAAAATGTCCATACTGCCTAAGGCAATATACATATTCAACGCAATTCCTGTCAAACTACCAACGACGTTTTTCACAGAAATAGAACATAGAATCCTAAAATTTATATGGGACCATAAAAGACCCCGGATAGCCTCAGCAATCTTGAGAAATAAGAACAAAGTCGGAGGTATAACGATACCTGACTTCAAACTATACTACAAGGCTACAGTAATCAAAACAGCATGGTACTGGCATAAAAATAGACACATAGATCAATGGAACAGAATAGAGAGTCCAGAAGTAAATCCATGCGTATATGCCCATCTAATCTATGACAATGGAAGCAAGAATGTACGATGGGGTAATGACACTCTGTTCAATAACTGGTGTTGGGAAACCTGGACAGACACATGCAAGAAAATGAAGCTGGACCACCTCCTTACACCTTATACAAAAATAAATTCAAAATGGATTAAAGACTTAAATGTAAGATCTGAAACCATAAAATATGTAGAAGAAAATATAGGAAGAAACTTCATGGACATTATCCGGAGTAAGATTTTCAATGATATATCCCCTCGCGCGAGGGAAGTAAGAGAAAAAATAAACATGTGGGATTACATCAAACTAAAAAGTTTTTTCACAGCAAAGGAAACCATCAATAAAACAAAAAGGGATCCTACTGAATGGGAAAAGATATTTGCCAATGATATATCTGATAAGGGATTAATATCACAAATCTATAAAAAACATACTCAACTGAACTCCAAAAAAATAAACAAACCAATTAAAAAATGGGCAGAGGACTTGAGGAGACATTTTTCTAAAAAGCACATACAGAAGGCAAGAAGACATATGAAGAAATGTTCAACCTCACTAACCATCAGAGAAATGCAAATAAAAATCACAATGAGATACCACCTCACTCCAGTCAAAATGGCTATCATCAATAAATCAACAAACTCAAATGCTGGCGCGGATGTGGAGTAAAGAGAAAGCTAGTGCACTGTTGGTGGGATTGCAGATTAGTGCAGCCACTATGGAAAACAGTATGGAGGTATCTCAGGAATCTGAAAATGGAACTACCCTATGATCCAGTAATTCCACTCCTAGGCATCTACCCGGAGAAATCCAAAACTCCAATTCAAAAATCTGTATGCACTCCTATGTTTATTGCAGTACTTTACACAATAGCCAAGATATGGAAACAACCAAAATGCCCATCGGTAGATGACTGGATTAAGAAGCTGTGGTACATTTATACAATGGAGTATTATGCAGCCATAAACAAGAAATAAATCTTATCATTTGCAACAACATGGATGGATCTAGAGAACATTATAATAAGTGAAATAAGTCAGAAAGAGAAAGACAAGTGCCATATGATCTCACTTATATGCGGAATCTAAAGAAAAGAATATGTGAATGAACTAATCAGAAACAGTTTTGGGGACAAAAAGAAAAAAACGAGTGTTGTTAGATGGGCGGGGGGCGGTGGGGATAAGGGGAAAGGTGAAGGGATTAGGAAGCAGCTGGTAACCACAAGATGGCCTCAGGGATTTTTGAAAATTAATTTGGGGAAGGTATTCAATAATGTTGTAAAGATTTTTTTGGGTATCCGATAGACATGCGTCCTATTTGGGAGACCACCTCAGAGATACTGTTGATGCCTGATCATGGCATTGTACACCAGAAGCTAAACATTAATGAATGACAACTATAATTTTATATATATAATGTGATGGCTCGGTGTGAGGTGGGAGGGATAGTGGATGGGGGGAGGGGGGTTCACAGTGTGAGGTTTAAAAATGATGAACGTCTAAGTATTACCTTGTCTTGTACACCTGAGACTAATAAATTTAAATAAAAGACTTAATCAAATTATATGTTAAGTTTCCTTAGTTAATAAATAATTTTACTTTGTGCTTTAAGTGTTATATCCTTGGGACTTGAGCTAGAGTTGTACAGTTTTACTATGCTGAATTCCAAATTTTGCTTCTATGCAGAGTTTTTAATAAAATTTTGATTACCCTCAAAAAATACTTTATGAAAATAAATAGAAAAATATTTAATCGATACTTTGTAGAAATAAGTTTTAAAATCTATTTAGAAACCCTGAATAAATCAATAACCATTAAAGAATTGAACTAATAATCAAATACCTTTATAAGTAGATATCTTTATAAGTCACCAAATAACTTTATAGGTAAATTGTACCAAAACTTCTTGGAACTCCTTGGGATCTCTGTCTTATATGAACTGTTCAAGAATATAAAAAAAATAAAAAAAGAAACAGTTACCCAAATCATTTTTTGAGGATAATACATCTTTGATGTAAACTGTACAATGATACTACAAGATATGAAAACAAAAGACATTTAGTATCATAGATTGTTTCAAAAGTCCTAAATAAAATTAGCTGCCAATTAAAACAGCATTTACACGAAAAAATACTAAAGTATGTCTTCCAGGCTGAATAGTGTTTGTGTGTTCCCTCCTCTGAGATCAGTAACCCTTTCCTCTTTAGTCATTCCTAGTTTTCTTCTAGAGTGTGTGCAAGACTTCAGACATTCATTTTATATACTAACTTTACTTCATTTTACTTTTTACTCAAAAATCTCTCTGGTTTCATTTTGCTCACTTATATTTAAATACATTTTATCTTGCTATATTATATGCTTTGTGTATGTTTTCACAAACAAGAAGGGCATGAATATTTAAAGGGTATATGGGATGCTGCGTGGCCTCACATTTGACACTTGTGTGCTCACAGGAAAATTCAAGTCACTAAGTTCCTCATCTCTAAAGAGATGGGCCAACAATTGGGGCCAGGTCCTCTCCTATTTCCTTTACCATACTAGCCCCTCAATAGTGGGACCACTATCCCTACAGAGAAAAAGGTGAGGGTATCCCCAGGACCTTACCATGACTGAGTTTCTCTCAAAGGTACTGGAGTGGGGGAAGGTACAGAAAGAACAGAGTGTCTTCTTTCCACCCCAAGACCCTCAAAGCATAATCCTGGTCTGTGGTGCATGGGAGGAAAAGAGATTTAAAGTGAATATGAAATTATATTTGATTAGGTTATTTACAACAAAAAGTGACTATAAATCTATAGAATGAGCCCAAAACATCATTAAGAGATAGTTAATGCAGTGACTGGAATAAATTAAAACTGATTATGGTATCACTCCATTGAATCAAGGCAGCTCAATTAAGCAGATTATCTATCTATGTATCCATCTGGCATCTATCTATTTATGTATCATCTATCTATCTATCATTATCTATTATCTATCTATCTATATATATCATATATATATATATATATATATATATATATATCATCTATCGTGTGTGTATGCGCATGCATGAATGCATGTGTGTGTGTTGGCAGGTATATAAAATATCCACTTCTCAAATATTCTTTCAGTTTTATTAGCTGGGTTTGAAAGCTTATTACTAACTCCATCATGGACTTGCCATTTACTCTTCCACACTATCTGTGGGCTGCATATCACTTTTCAATTGCCTGCAAATTATTGGACTTGTGCTGTATTACTTCTGTCTGTATGTCTCTTTCACAAATACGCTAATATCCATTAATGTCCACCAATGCCTTCCCTAAATGTAATCTTCTCTTATTCAAAGATGTATACAGTTAATGGCCCATAAGATTTTTCAAGATACATATCTCCTTAAAAAAAATCTCAGAAAATGTGAGATTATCTAATTATTCATTGTGTCACTATAGTAATAATTTTGTAGTACATGAAATCAATAGCCTAAGCACAGTAACTCAGTTGTTACAAAATTGCAAATTAAAGTCATTGATAATATGACAAGAACTCTATTGATTTTTCCCTGATATTTTTCACTTTTAAAACACTGTTGTTTAACAAACAAAAAAGCAGACTCATAAATACAGACAACAGCATGGTGGTTACCAGGGGGAATGGGATAGGGAAAGGATGAAGAGGGTAAAGGGGGGTCAAATACAAGGTGATAGAAGAAGACTAGATAGATTTGGGGTGGTGAGCACACAATATAATGTACAGATGCCATACTATAAAGTTGAAATTCAGATGAAATTTATGTAATGTTATTAATAATGTTGCCACAATAAATTTAATAAAAATACTGTGTTTATATTTGTTACTGTTTATATCTATTTGTTTTTTTTTCCAGGTTAATTGCCCAAAGCACTAAAAAAAAGTTGGGAAACTAACTAGATTATGGCCCAACATGACCTGAGATCTGTCACTAGGGCATAGACATTACTTCTTGCAAGACAAGACAAATGTAGGCAAAGATGGGAACCTGCTAGTAAGGCCCCCAAAAGGATGGGGTCACAGTTAGAGATGGGCATCACTGAAGTGGAATTTCTGCTGACTGAGTCCACAGAATTTGGCTATTTCTATTATTTGGACCTAATTGACTATTTCCTTTTCATTCTTTAAAATCAATATGGCCAGTTTGTGTAGATAGGCCAAGGACAATTGCATACCACCTCCGAAATTCTGTGGGTCATCTCCCACCTGCTTGCTCGACCATTCTTGATCCTTGTCTTTCCTGGTTCCTAGATCTTCCTCTTTGGCTCCATCTATACTGCTAGTATAGATATACTGCATGGTTTCTGTTTGGTTTCTTTTGGTTTCTGTTCTTCTTAAACCTTCATGCTTAAAATCCACTTAGACTTGTTCTCCCCAACACTAGGCCCATCTGTGATTTTTAGCATCAGCCCTATAGGCTGTCATAAGCTTAACCAATTTCAATCAATAGAAGAGGCACTCCCTAGTTCCAGCTCTGATTTGTAGTGTTTGCCAGTTTTCTTGGTGTAAATACTCCCACCATGGCTCCTGTGAGCTCACATGAATACTCCAGCACACCCTGACTCCATTGATGGATGTGCTAAGCCAACCCCTCCCCCAGCTCACTCTATTTCTCCATGAGAAATTAAGAGGCATTGGGTTTTGCTACTGCTCTCAAACCTCAACTTCTGTCTTATTTCTTCAGAGGTAGAAAATGATGCTAACAGATAAGTACTGGAGTACTATCTGTTTCTACTAACAGAGGTAGAAAATGATGCTAACAGATAGTACTGATAGATAAAGTATAAGGAATACTTTAGTTAGTGGACATCAGACTGTGTGCCTCTCAGTCCTAGGTTCAGTGGATGAGCCTCAGGCATCACCCGGGAACCAGAGGCATATCTCTGGAGAAATCCCCCCTGTGTTTTTAAGTTGCTGTTCATTCATGAGTTTCTTTCATAAAAGGATTCAGCAACTGGTCTAACCAATTAAAGAGCTGATTTAGTGCATATGTAATGGTTGTCTGTATCAGGGAACTTCAAAAATCTTTTTTTTTTTAAATTATTGTCCTGGGTAAAGGCTGTTGGTTAGGGATTCTCACACACTGCTAGTGTCAGCTTTGCATTTTGGAGGACTTTTCTTCCATAAATGTAGTTTTTGTGTTCACAATACTGTTTACTTTGTCCAGGTCAAAAGTGAAACTTAACTTCTGATTAAAGTACTTCTCAATTTCTAATCAATCAGGCCTGAGGTTAACAATCTATTTTAAACCAGAGTTTGGTTTAAACTCTTTAGAGTTGGCTGATTACAGGAATCGTTTAGCAACGTGCTTACCTTGCAGAGATCAGGGGCCTTGACCAGGCACTTTTATTTCTTTCTAGAGAATGGGACTTTTAGCCTAAACTGTTCTGCTTCTCCTATTCTGTCAATCAGTTTTTGGCAAATTCTCTGCTAAGTAAGTCTCATTCTTATCTACTCATGATGTCGTTGGAGTGATTAAATATGATAACTCTGGTAAACAATTTATTGTCACTTGGCATCTAGAAGAACACTCTAAATGTTCAGGCTCAAGACTAATCCTTATGAGTTTGTGCCCATATTTGACTCATCAAGTTGTCAGAGCAGTGGTTTGTGGTTTGGTTAACTGTGAAGTAATGTTTTGGTTACTGATGTCTAATATGGACTTATAACCAGCCCCAGCACTAGAAGCTGCCCTGAGGTTACCTGTGCTATTTAAAGTTCCTCTCAAATGCCTGGGCCCTATTTTAAGTGCACTGTAGCTGGGAGATATTGAAGGGACCCAGTAGACAAATGTGAGGCATAATGGCTAATTATACAGTAGTACCTCGGTTTTTTAATGTCTCCACTGATGAACATTTTGGTTTGCGAATGCTGTCAACCTGAAAGTAAATGCTTGGGTTTTCTAACATGGCTCAGAAGTCGAACATGTCACGTGGCTTCCGCTGAGTGCAAGATCCCGAGGACTAGCTGTCGGCTGTTTTCGAACGTTTCAGAACTTGAAAGGTCTTCCGGAACAGATTACGTTTAAAAACCAAGGTACCACTGTACTCTGTTTAACTTGAAAAATCTGAGCCCCATCAGGGAGACATGAGATGAAATTTATTTAGAACACTAACTTCAACTGCAGCACGCTGGATAGAATAGAGGAGAACAAAAAGCATCACAATGGTGCTGGATTCTACAAATGTTCTCTGAGATATAAGATCTGTATGACTAAGTACCTTAGAACATGTTGCTCTAAAATTCTTCAGAGGGGAGAAGCCTTTTTATTTCATGTATAATAAATGCTGGTGGCATCTTGTATTATCCCCAGGAATGCATTGAGGAGTCCAGAAATAACTGGTGAGAACAGCCAGGACTGAAGGAACAAATAATGTAAGATTCACTATTCCATACTCGTAGTACTATCTGTGCTTTAGAATCTGTTGATAACCAAAGTAGTAGGAAGTTTAAGTAAACTCCATTTCACTTATGTACACTGAAAAGCCCTCATGTTGCTCTTCTGGGTTAGGGCTAATTAAGTCTAGGCAATAGGTGGTATAATTTAAGAGACAATGAAAAATATTTGCCTCCAATCATCTAATTACACTTTCTTGTTAAGGATGCCTGAGGGTTCTATATCAGAGATAATCTACTTTGAAGACTAAAGGAAGGAATCCTGCTCATAGCACATGTCTTGAATAGCAGTGGTACATTTTCATTAGTAACAGCCTGGTGAAGGTAATGTGAGGCTCAGATTGAGGAGAACTGACGTCTCCAAGTTACACATCTAGTGACTGGCCATTCTGGGATTGGAACCATGATTTGTATGTTTGCAAAGCTGCACTTTTACATGTTAGATTGTTGCCATGCCCATGCCCCAAGTCTCCCTGCTACTTACAGTTTTCAGGTGATACCCTCAAGCTAAAGAGAGCAAATTAGGCAGCCAAAGTGGTTGTGACAACTTCTTACTTGCTCTCTAGAAAAGAACTTAGTCACTGTGAGGCTGAGACTGACACGTGGCTTAGCTGAAAAAACTTTTAGCTCCAGTTGGTGGAGAAGACACATTTAGGAGTGGAGAAGGGCCTTCATTGACAAAACAAACTATTCAATACTCTAGCAAGTTGCCTAGCACTGTGCAAACCAGGACAACGGGATGAACAATTAAGCTTCATGTCTATTTAAATCAAGAAATATGTAAGCCCCAGGTTATTCTAGGGTTATTGATTTATCTGTCCCGGGAAGCTGACAGTTTTAGAATCTCTGGCACTAATCCAGAGGAACACATTTAAAACATGGCACATTTGCTTAAAGACCACATACATGAAGAGTGAGAATGCTCAGATCAAAAAATATTTCCTCCTTCTCCCACACGAAGGCAGAGCAAAAGGCTGTCCCACTTTCAGGCACAGGTGTAGTAACAAATAAAGAGGCTACTACTATATGGATACTGAGTGCCCCTGCAGTGAATGGTTTCCTGGTACTGCTTTGAGTGACTCTATCAAGAACCCTGAGAGTTGCAACCCATAGAGAACATGGCTCCCTTCTAAGACCAAGACAGCCATGAACTTAGCAGAGTTTGGGGCTCCAAGAAAGGAGGGACAGCACACTAGCTGCTTCACGCTCAGCCATTTCACTTGGTTACGTAGGCTTCCTATCAGAGCCCACGGCACTCACCTCGGCCTGCCAGATGGGGTTCACCGTGTTGCCTATGATCTTAGATCTCCTCTCCTGTCCATGGTGTGGGAGGGCAGGGAAGATGCTGTGCTTCCCAGGCTGAATGGAAATCTTCAGGTAAGGATCTGGGTTGAAAAACATCCCTTTCTTCAACCCCATGGCCTGGAAATCTATAAAATAAAAGACATTTTAATTTAAATGTGTTCTAGTGAGGTTGAAAATCCTATCAAGCCTTTCACAAGGAGAAAAGTCCATCTAACACATGGAACAAGCTTTCAATCTTTGGACTATTTCCACCTCATTTTAAACATGGACCCACTATATGGAACATTCACTGGCATGTATCAAATAATTTTGGTGAGAAATCTTTGTAATAAATCAGTACAACTGGCATTATGTTTTTCAAGAGAGGACAATTGGTCCTTACTGGACTGGACTTCAGCATTCTTCAGACAGGCTAAGATCATGGGTTTGAGAGAGGGTCTGAGAGTCACCTCAGAAAACTTGGGTGGACACTGAAGGAGGAAATCCAACTTTGAAAATCTGATGGATCTAGGTGGAAATTCCTCTGTAAAGTGGAGACAAGAAAAACAAGGGTTGTAGTCTCAAAGTAAATATGGTCTTCACTGAATACGTGAGAATTAGAAGAAATAAAGAGAAAGAGGAGGGTTAAAAAAGCAAAGAACATGGACAGTAGAAGAATGAAAAAAGAAGACATGGCCTCCATGGAGTTAAGTGCATATCAGTGAGAATTTTGAATAAGCATGCTGTCAGGGAGGGCAAAACTTTGAAAACTGGACTGTTCCATTTCATTGAAATTGTCTGATCCTGTACAATTTTATGCTGGAGAGAGACATACACAGAGAGAGAATAAAGATCATTTGTGATAATGGTTTATAATTATTCTGGAATAATTCAAAAACAATTTATATTTCTTGGAAATATATTTATGAGTCAAATACATAATAAAAAGGTTTTTCTTTTTTTGTTATCTAAAACACTGGCAGTTTTATTTCTTCTTTTTTTATATTTTTTTAATTAAAAAAAAAGGTTTTTCTATTATTGAAGTATCCCCCCAAAATTATTCCCAATTATATATAAGTGAAAGAAATTTAGGTAAAGATACATTAAATTGATTCCCAACCATAGTATAAGTTGTGAGGTGTTTGACTAATTTTTTACTAAAGAAAAAGTACAGAAGTTTTCACATAAATGTACTTAAAAGTTATTTTGAGTTGATTCAAGGTTATTTCCATAATGAAATTATTTTTACTGTCTTGTATTATAACTGCCATGAGGGGAAAAAGGATAGAAAGTACAATAAGCACCACAGAAATTTGCAAAACTCACAGGAGTATGTGCAGAAGAGTGAACACAGCAGCCTGAGATTTCTCTCCTTAGAAGGCCTATTTATAAGGTTGGCTCTTAGCTAGTGTCTGGGAACTTGGATTTCTGGAGGGTTCCCTGACTTCAGAATTGTGTGTGTAAACTGTGAGTGTCCCCTCACTTCAAATAATGTGTGTAAACGATGTGGTTTATGCTAAACACTTGCTTTCCTTCTAGCAGTCGGGAATTTTTCAATACTTGCTAGACAGAGGTGCCTATGTGACCAGCCCCCACTGAAAACCTTGGCACTGAGTGTGTAATGAGCTTCCCTGGTATGTAACATTTCATATGTATTGTCACAACTTGTTACTGGGGTAAACAAGCACATTCTGTGTGACCACTAGGAGACGACCCATGGAAGCTAGGAATCAGGACGACCCTGATTTCCTTCAGACTTCACCCCAGGCACTGTTTCCCTTTGGTTATTTTGCTTTGTAGCCTTTCAATGTAATAAATCATAGCCATGAGTATGATTATATGCTGAGTTCCAGTGAATTATCAAATCTGCGGTGGTGTTAGGGACCCTACCCAGAGCGTGACAGGCATATGGGTTTATTAATCATAAAAATATAAACAATGTGACTGCCATCACATCCATCAGGTTTACCACTGACTGTTTCTTGGCTGGTTACTAAATTCTTGGAATTATTCAATGACCTTAAAATACATTATCTGTTTTAATTCTAACCATAAACTCTATAAGGTAGATATTACATTCCTAATTTGAGGAAAAGAAAGTGGAAACTTATGAGTTAAGTAATTTGATGAGGTTGTCAGAACTGGTAAATATCAGAAACGAAATTTCAATCTGTCTCTTTGATTCTCAATCTGTACTTTTAACCAATATGTTATATTACCTTTTAATAAAAATGTCAACATTGGCATAGGTTGAATTCTCAAGTATAAATGAGTCTTTTTTTTTAATACTGTATTCTGTTCTGCCAAACAACTTGTGTATATCCCCATCAACATGTCTGTATCCTATGTTTGATACCTGATAAATTTAGTCAGTCTTCAATGTTCTCATTTTTTTCAATAGATAATATTTCAACTTATCACCCACACATTTATTTTCCCAGATTAATCGTACTAAAATAAATCCTCCTCCAAAAAATTGGGATTTTAATTGGAATTGCATTGCATTTATAGATTAATTTCGGAAGAATTGGTAACTTTATAATACTTCTCATTCAAGAACATAGGTTTCTTCATTTTTTTCAGGTCTTCTTTCATGTCCTTCAGTAAACTTTTATACTTTTCTTTATAAAGGCTTACACAGTTAAGTTCAATTTGGATCTTATTAAAATATCTATTTCATGGAGTAAAAGTGTTTGAAAACTGCTGCAACATGGAGTATAATTAAAAGAGCACTGGACAAGGAGTTAGTATACACCAATTTAATTCTGGAAAACTCACTATTGAACTTTGTAACTTGATGAAATTGATTTAACTCTTTCAGGTCCCAATTCTTTACCTGTAAAATTGTTGGAATGGATTTCTATAAGAACACATAGAATTTTATGATTTTTCCAAAAGTAAATAATACATTAATGAGAATAATTTCCTCCTATTTTTGCCTGTATTAGTTTTCTGTTCTAATGATAAACATAATGCACATTTTTATACCATTGGACATAATGCACATTATTATACCATTTTTAAGTACAGAAGGAAAAGAGACAGAAATTTAAGATTATTTCAAATTGAACCATCGAGTGACAACCATTACCAGATGTTTTTCTTATTATATTCCAGTATTTTTCTTTGCATAGTTGAGACTATACTGTATATATAATCTCTATACAGATTTTTTCCTTAGTACCTGATAGTCTAATTTGAATATTCAAAATTATCTTCAGCTCAAGAAAGTTTCTCCTACTATTGTTTCCATTCAGTCTGTTCTGATCTCTTCATCAAAAATACCAATTATGTATGTGTTGGTGCTGTATGTGTCATACATCTTTTTCGCCATCATCCTTTGTATTTTGCCCTTCATCTATGCATTCTGGGAGAGACTCTCAAGGCAGTCTACCAGATCACTGATTGTAATTCTATAGTGGTGATTGTGTTTTTCACTGCTTTCTAAAACTCACTTTTGATTGTACCTTTGTAACTCACTATTGTAAACTCACTATGATTGTACCTTTTAGAATTACTGTAAATTTCTCCTTGATTATGATAAGCAGAAAAATGCACCCCCTCAGATGCACCCCCAAAGATGACCACAACCTAGTCCTTGGAACCTGTGTATATGTCACCTTTCATCACATATTAAAAAGGACTTTGCAGATGTGGTTAAGTGTAAGGATCTTGACTGAGATAAAGAGATTATTCTGGATTATCCAGGTGGACCCAATGAAAATGTACGAGTCCTAAAATGGAGGCAGAAAGGGAAAAGAGAGGAAAAATTGATGTGACAATGAAGCAGAGATTGGAGTGATGCAGCCATGAGTTACAAAAATGTATGCAAAGTCTAGAACCTAGAAGAGAAAAGGAATGAATTCATCTCTGGAGACCCCAGGAAGGAACCATTCCTGCTGACACCTTGATTTTAGTCCCTTAAGATTCATTTTGGACTTCTAACTTCCAGAACTGCACAAATACATTTATGTTAAGTCATTAACTTTGTAGTAATTTGTTACAGCAGCAATTGGAAACAAATACACTTGGCTTTCTAAGTTTTTATTTTTGCCAGCTACAAAGAACTCCCTTATTTTCCTCATCTTAGATTTACTTAATAGGTGCACTTTCCTATATTTTATTGAGAGTACAAGCATTTTATTGAGAGTACAAGTGATAAATGCTTTACTTCTCTTCAATAGATATCTGTCAATAAACTATTTCGTTTTCTCTTGAGTGTTATGTCCCTCAACATTTTTTAAGAGGTAGAATATTTTCTCTACACATTCTTCAAGTCAAAACACTTGCTATTTATCCATGAATAGATTGTGGAGTCCTAGTATTTGTCCTCTTTAGATTGCTAGGTCATCTACCTAGCTACTATTGCAATTCTTATCTTTGTTTTTACACTTCGAGATAATTGGCACGTCTAGTCAAGTTTCAATTATGCTTGCTTAGTTATAGATTTGCTGATTTTTTTATCTTGTCTTTCTTTGAGGAATTAAATTTATTAGGATACTTTAAGCAGCATTTATTCTTTTTTCCTAGACAGACATACTGAATCAACACCATATATATATATACATATATGTATATATATATATATATATATATATATATATATATATATGGATGTGTGTGTGTGTATATATATATAAAATGTAACATATATAATATATATTATGTAATATATAATATATATGTGGTATATATGTAGTATATACCAGGAGTGCAAAAAATGTATACACATTATAAAACAGGAAAAAACTGTATGAAAATTATGTTGATGGTAACCACTTTAAGCACCTCTTGTATGTACAGAAGTCAAACATGACATGTATTCCTCTTTTGTTATTGGTATGTATTGAATATTATAATTTTAATACAGTTTTTTCCTATTCTAACAATTGCATACATTTTTGTGGCACCCTCTGTATATATTATTAGACTTCTATGATCATTGCAGGCTTGCTTCTTTAGCTACTAACTTTACATCTCCAGTCACATTTAATTGCTGGCAATTTTCCCTTGAAATAAGTGTAAGAAAAATTGTACATTGGAGAGCTATAGAAATGAACCAATTGACGTCATCAAAATGGTGGCATGAGGTGAGCCTCTGGAAATCTCCTCTGAAATTTACAACAAATTTAACAACCATAACTGAACAAAGGACTCCCTGCACAGAAGACAGGCAAGACAAAGAAACTCACTACAGAATTCACCTAAAGGTGGGCAAATTGCACGAGCAGGGGAGGAGGGAAGGGAAAAGTGCAGAGATAAAGCTGCGAAGGCACAGGACGCAGACCTACCTCAGGGCTCTGAGGTCACTGCATTCTGGAACTACTGTGGCTGAGAAAGAGGGAAGAAGTCAGACTGCTAGGGCTCCGCTAATGGCGCTCAGGGCTGAGGGGCAAGCATATAACACGGCTGAACCCAATGCTCACAGCAGAGAACTCGGAGCAAAGACTGAGGGAAGAAGGCTGAAAATGGTGGTTTAAGCCCTCACTGCCACAGAGAACAGAAGCCTTAAGCAATGAGACTAGCCTCGCCCTCCTACCCTCCCAGAGCTCGCCCCGCCCCTACCTGCCCGGTGCTAGAAGCACAAGAGTAGCAGTGTCAGATCAAAAGAACAGAATATTTGCAGCCAAGAGAACTGTGGTCAGCAGACACAGATGCGCAGCCCAACTAGTTCCGGCAAAAGGGAGGGAGATATGGAAGCAGGACCGGCTGTGGTGGTGGTTGCGGCCATTGATCTGGGCCATGGCTCACAACCCACCCTACCCCTGTTCCCACCTATCTGGGCAGATCCCTGTAGGAGTAAACAGAACTGCTGAAACACACAGGTTCTGAATCTGGTGCAGGAAGAGCTTTGGAACTTCAAAAGCTCTCTGCATCCACACACGGATGCGGTGCCCTATGACTTAGGTGAACGGTTAACAGAGGAGATGCCCGCCTTCCAGGGAATCTCCCTACTGTGTGAGAAGCTGGAATACTACAGAGAAAACATAACAATACAGTGTGAGAGAGAACAAAAGGCTGCAGTCGGAGAGAAAATAAACATGCTACCAAAACTTACTGGAAAACAAAAGAAAGACCTCTTCCTATCAACTTGTTGCAGAACCCCTCCTGTAGATGTCTAGGAAGAGAAATAATAAATCAGTAATTGCCATGAATAACCAAGGTATCAAGACAGCTCAGAGAGAAAATGAAAAGTCTCCAGAAAATGAACTTAAAGATATGGAAATATGTGTCTTAAATGACAGAGAATTCAAGATTGCAATTCTGAAAAAACTGAACGAGATACAAGAAAACACAGAAAGGCAGTTTAATGAACTCAGGAACACAATCAAAGAACACCATGAACATTTTACAAAAGAGATTGAAATCTTGAAAAAGAACCAAATAGAATTTCTGGAAATTAAGAACTCAATAGAAGAAATTAACAATAAAATATCCAGCTTAGGTAGTAGAGTTGATCAGATGGAGGAAAGAATCAGTGACATCGAAGATAGGAACCTGGAATTTACAAAGGTGGAACAAGAAAGAGACTTGAGACTTAAAAGAAATGAAAGAACTCTACAAGAACTTTCTGACTCCATCAGAAAGAGCAATATAAGAATAATGGGCATACCAGAAGGAGAAGAAAGAGAGAAGGGAACAGAGAATATATTCAAACAAATGTTGATGAGAACTTCCCAAACTTGTGGAAAGGACTGGATCCTCGAATCCAAGAAGCAAATAGAACACCTAATTACCTCAATCTCAACAGGGCTTCACCAAGACACATTGTATTGAAGCTGTCTAAAATCAATGACAAAGAAAGAATCCTCAAGGCATCCAGGGAAAAGAAGACGGTAACTTACAAAGGAAAGCCCATTAGATAATCATCAGATTTTTCAGCAGAAACTCTACAAGCTAGGAGGGAATGGAACCAAATATTCAAACTATCGAAAGAGAGAAATCATGAGCCAAGAATAATGTATCCAGCAAAGATCTCCTTTAGATATGAAGGAGGAATAAAGACCTTTCCAGACATCCAGAAGCTGAGGGAATTTTCTAATACACGACCTGCACTACAAGAAATACTAAAGGAGGCTATTAGACCACCATCAACAGGGACAACTTGTGGCAACCGAAACATAAAAAGGGGGAGCGTAAAGGCCTGAACTGGAATATGGGAATACAGAAAGTAAGCGTACTGAAGAAACTGGAATACTCTAAATATCAAACTTTCTTTTACATAAACTCAAGGGTAACCACTCAAAAAACATCCAAATCTGAAATATATACTGTAATAAAAGAAGAAACAGACGAAACATCATAGAATACCACTACACAGAAATAACAGACAACAACAAAAAGGCAAAGAACCAATGGAGACACAGCCTTACCAGAAAACTAAAGACAGAATAACAGGAAATCCTCACATATCAATAATCACCCTAAATGTAAATGGACTGAACTCACCAATAAAGAGACACAGAGTAGCAGATTGGATCAAAAAACTAAACCCAACCATATGCTGCCTACAAGAGACACATCTCAGCTATAAGGACAAGCATAGACTAAAAGTGAAAGGGTGGAAATTGACACTCCAAGCAAATGGTACCCAGAGAAAATCAGGTGTAGCCATAATGATTTCCGATGAAACAGACTTCAGGGTGAAAAAGATAACAAGGGACAAAGATGGACATTTCATAATGGTAAAGGGGACTATACAACAAGAAGACATAACAGTCATCAATATTTATGCCCCCAATCAGGGAGCACCGAAATATACCAAGCAACTACTAACAGATCTAAAGGAAGAAATTGACCAAAACACAATTATACTAGGGGACTTAAATACACCATTGACAGCTATGGATAGATCATCCAAACAGAAGATAAATAATGAAATCGCAGCCCTAAATGACACATTAGATGAATTGGACATAATTGACATATATAGAGCACTTCATCCTAAAACATCAGACTATAGATTCTTTTCTAGTGTACATGGAACATTCTCAAGGATAGACCATATATTGGGACACAAAATCAGCCTCAGCAAATTTAAGAAGATTGAAATCATACCAAGCATATTCTCTGATCACAAAGCTTTGAAATTGGATATCAACTGCAAAAAGAAAGCAGGAAAAAACACAAATACATGGAGATTAAACCACATACTTTTAAAGAACGACTGGGTCAAAGAAGAAATTAGAGGAGAGTTCAAAAGATACATAGAAACAAATGACAATGAAAATACATCCTACCAAAATTTTTGGGATGCCGCGAAAGCAGTTTTAAGAGGGAAATTTATATCATTACAGGCCTATCTCAAGAAACAAGAAAAATCCCAAAAATAACCTCATGTTACACCTTAAAAAACTAGAACAAGAAGAACAAGCGAAACCCAAGGTCAGCAGAAGAAAGGAAATAACAAAAATCAGAGCAGAACTAAATGAAATAGAGAACAAAAAGACAATAGAAAAAAGTAATGTGACAAAAAGCTGGTTCTTTGAAAACATTAACAAAATCGACAAACCCTTGGCTAGACTCACTAAGATAAAAAGAGAGAAGACACTAATTAACAAAATCAGAAATGAAAAAGGGGAAGTTATCACGGACACCACAGAAATACAAAGGATTATCCAAGAATACTTTGAAGGACTATATGCCACCAAATTTAAAAACTTAGAAGAAATGGACAAGTTCTTAGAAACATATAGCCTTCCAAGGCTGAATCATGAAAAACTGGAAAATCTTAACAGGCCGATCACCAGTAAAGAAATTGAATCAGGACGTCATAGGAATGGCGGCAGCGGGGCACATTTTCTGAGTTCTCCTCCGGATTTTATTACAAACGGGACATATAACCCATCAAACAACTCTTCGCTCATCACGCAGAACAGCTAAGAGACTCCTAAGAGACTCGTGTAAGGATTACTTGAAGCTGCGCAAATTGGGCGAGCAGGGGAAGAAAGAAAAGAGCGGAGAGGAAACGCGCGGTCGCGCGGTGGAATCAAGCCGGCGGCGGCGGCTGGCGGTAAACTGCAGCTCTAAAGACACAGGGAGATATAGAACACGCAGAACAGCGGGGAGACTCGTGGAGGAATTTGCCTGAAGGTGTGCGCGGATTACAAGCAGGGGAGGAGGCAGGACAGCGAAGTGGAAGCGCGCCCCCCCACCCCCACCCACGCGGAGCCGAGGCCGGCGGCGCCGGGACTACGGAGCGCAGACTCCTGGAAGCGGAGCACAGGCCGTGCAGCGTTGCTGCGCGGCTCCCAGGTCGGACGGAGGCTCGTGGAAGGTTTGCTTTGAGGTGCACTAGGTGGGCGAGCGGTGGGGGGGGAGGAGCGTGCTCACAGAAAAAGTGGAGGGCAGCACCCGGGGCTCTAGAGTCCCACGGGAGCCCAGGGTGTGGCGGAGAGCGTAGGGTCCAGGAGGTGAGCTCTTTCCCTGCGTCCCACAGTTGATCGCTCCCGCCCCCGCCGGGGCGGGCAGCTCGTGGGCCCTAGGGCAGACAAAGAACTGAGAAGCCACACCTGGGCCCCTCACCGCGCTTTTCGAATCCTCCCCCTGCCCTTCCAGAGACTTAAACTACCCCTAACTGAGAAACAGTGTCAGATTACAGAGGGGCGTCTGCGCTCAGGCGCTGGGAAGATTGGCAGCCGGCTCTGACCATCGGAAGAGGCTGGGAGGAGGGGATTTTCGCTGGACGAGGAGAGAGGAGACTCCCACACCCCCAGCCACCACCTTTTCAGGCCTGCGGGAGGAGTGTGAGTGGCTGGCCTGGGAGGGAGGAGACCCCTCCATCCCCAGGCCCCACCCTTTCTGGCTGGCCTGCGGCGGGGCAAGGGCAACCGCGGAAGCAATCCCTGAGTTCAGCAGTAAGCGGCAGTCGCAGCTCCCGGCTTTCAGCAGCTTAGAGATCTCCCGCCCGCCCCCTCCCACTCATCCTTGGAAGGAGGGCCCTAAGACTCAGGAGTACTGGGCACAGGGCTGTTGGAGCTACTCTCAGCGTGCATTTGTGCAGGAAAGGACAGAAACTGCATGGTCTCTCTGAAAACTGTCATCCAGACCCCTCAGCCCCTCGCATTTAAATCTACACTCCCAAATTCACTCTGGGCACCAGGTGACTAGCGATGCCTGCGCACTAGGCAGGGAACTCTTTGGCACAGCGGAGGACAACCTGGAGATCACCTGGTGGGCTTAAGCCAAGACTGGTGCTGCTTTCTGTTTTGCTTTGCTTGGTGGTCTTTATTTTATTTTTTTTTTTATTTTTTTTTATTTTTTATTTTTTATTTTTTTATTTTATTTTATTTTATTTTTCTTTCTTTCTCTTCTTTTTTTTTTTCTTTTTTCTGCTTGTTGTGATTTGCTTTGTTCTGTCTTTATTTCTTTGATATCTTTGCCTATGTAGAGTGGGGATTGTCGGTTGTATTTTATTTGTGAATGTACTTGATTTGTTTTCTTTGTTGTTGTTGTTGTTGTACTTGCTAACTTTATTTGTGCTGAAACTGCCCTACCAGGGCCCAGCTTAAGAGGCACAAGATTCAACATATCCAGAAGCCAACTCTGGACCAAACCAGAGTACTACCGGGTTTGACCTACAAGTCACCCACGGAAGGAGGGCCCTAAGACTCAGGAGTACTGGGCACAGGGCTGGTGGAGCTACTCTCAGTGTGCATTTGTGCAGGAAAGAACAGAAACTGCATGGTCTCTCTGAAAACTGTCATCCAGATCCCTCAGCCCCTCGCATTTAAATCTACACTCCCAAATTCACTCTGGGCACCAGGTGACTAGCGCTGCCTGTGCACTAGGCAGGGAACTCTTTGGCACAGCGGAGGACAACCCGGAGATTACCTGGTGGGCTTAGGCCAAGACTGGTGCTGCTTTCTGTTTTGCTTTGCTTGGTGATTTTTTTTTTTGTTTGTTTGTTTGTTTGTTTGTTTTGTTTTGCTTTTTTGTTTTTTTGCTTTTGTTTTTGTTTTGTTTTGTGTTGTTTTGCTTTGTTCTTCTCTTTTTTCCTTTCTTTTCTTTTTCTTTTTTTTCTTTCTTTCTCTTCTTTTTTTTTCTTTTCCTTGCTTGTTGTGATTTGCTTTGTTCTGTCTTTATTTCTTTGATATCTTTGCTATGTTGAGTGGGGATTGTCGGTTGTATTTTACATGTGAATGTACTTGATTTGTTTTCCTTGTTGTTGTTGTTGTTGTTGTTGTTGTACTTGGTAACTTTATTTGTGCTGAAACTGCCCTACCAGGGCCCAGATTAAGAGGCACAAGATTCAACATATCCAGAAGCCAACTCTGGACCAAACCAGAGTACTACCGGGTTTGACCTACAAGTCACCCATGGAAGGAGGGCCCTAAGACTCAGGAATACTGACCACAGGGCTGGTGGAGCTACTCTCAGCGTGCATTTGTGCAGGAAAGGGCAGAAACTGCATGGTCTCTCTGAAAACTGTCATCCAGACCCCTCAGACCCTCGCATTTAAATCTACACTCCCAAATTCACTCTGGGCACCAGGTGACCAGCGCTGCCTGCGCAATAGGCAGGGAACTCTTTGGCACAGCAGAGGACAACCTGGAGATTACCTGGTGGGCTTAAGCCAAGACTGGTTCTGCTTTCTGTTTTGCTTTGCTTGGTACTTCCTTTTTTTTTTTTTTTTTTTTTTTTTCTGCTTGTAGTCATTTGCTTTGTTCTGTCATTATTGCTTTGATATCTTTGCCTATGTAGAGTGGGGATTGTCGGTTGTATTTTATTTGTGAATGTACTTGATTTGTTTTCTTTGTTGCTGTTGTTGTTGTACTTGGTAACTTGATTTGTGCTGAAACTGCCCTACCAGGGCCCAGCTTAAGAGGCACAAGATTCAACATTTTCCAGAAGCCAACTCTGGACCAAACCAGAGTACTACCGAGTTTGACCTACAAGTCACACAACCAGAGGGAATTCTCTGAAGGCACAAGAGCCCATAGAGGCCAAACCTCATTTAAGTGGCCAACCCTCACCCAGCAGAACACCCTGTGGTGAGCAGAGCCAAGTTTCACAACTAGACGGCCTAGGAGTTAAGCTCACCTACTCACAAGCAAAAAGCAATCAAAGTTCTTCTTGAACAGGACGATATACTAAACACACGAGCCTCCTGTGGAGCACATGCAGAGAAGAACGAAGTAGTCCAAGTCAAATATAAAAGACACATACTACATAAGATAACCCAGCAAGAACTAAGAGCTCTAGGGGATCTTCCTAATACATCAAAGCAAACACAGAGAGTCAGTCAGAATGGGGAGACAAAGAAACATGTCCCAAATAAAAGAACAGAAGAAACCTCCACAACTGGAACCAAATGAAGCAGAGGTAACCAACATGTCAGAGACAGAGTTCAGAACACTGGTGATAAGTATGTTTAAGGAGCTTAGAGAAGACATAAAGAAGGATATAGAAATCATAAAGAACAACCAGTTAGAGCTAAAAAAGGATGTAGAAATCTTAACGAACAACCAGCTAGAACTAAAAAACACAATTACCGAAATTAAGAACTCACTTGAAGGAATGACCAGCAGGTTAGATGAAGCAGAGGATCGAATCAGCGACTTAGAAGACAAGTTAGCAGAGATCACTCAAACTGAACAACAGAAAGAAAAAAGAATAAAAAACAATGAAGGTGGGTTAAGAGACCTCTGGGATAACATCAAGCGCAACAACATGCGCATCATAGGAATACCAGAAGGCGAAGAGAAGAAGCAAGGGATTGAGAACATATTTGAGGTAATAATGTCAGAAAACTTCCCTAACCTGATGAAGGAAACCAACATACAAGCCCAGGAAGTGCAGAGAGTTCCAACCAGGATAAACCCAAACAGGCCCACACCAAGACACATTATAGTTAAAATGGCAAAGCTTAAAGACAAAGAGAGAATCTTGAAAGCAGCAAGAGAAAGGCAGAAGGTTACATACAAGGGAACTCCCATAAGACTATCAAATGACTTTTCTACAGAAACATTGAAGGCAAGGAGGGAGTGGCAGGAGATACTCAAAGTGATGGAACACAAAGGCCTACAACCTAGATTGCTTTATCCAGCAAGGCTATCATTTAAAGTTGATGGAGAGATAAAGAGCTTCCCAGAAAAGAACAAACTGAAAGAATTTACGACAACCAAGCCAGCATTGCAAGAAATACTAAAAGGACTTCTGTAAATAGAAGAAAGATGAAAACAATTTACTACAAATCTAAAAATGGCAATAACTATGTACCTATCAATAATCACTTTAAATGTAAATGGATTAAACGCTCCAATCAAGAGACATAGGGTGGCTGAGTGGATAAGGAAACAAGACCCTTGTATATGCTGTATACAAGAGACTCATTTCAGATCAAAAGACACACACAGGCTGAAAGTGAAGGGTTGGAGTAACATATTTCATGCAAATGGAAGCAAAAAAAAAGCTGGAGTTGCAATACTTATATCTGACAAAATAGACTTTAAAATGAAAAAAATATTAAAAGACAAAGATGGGCACTATATAATAATAAAGGGATCAATCCGACAAGAGGACATAACCCTAGTAAACATCTATGCACCTAACATAGGAGCACCTAAATATATAAAACAGGTACTGATGGACATAAAGACAGAGATCAACAGCAACACTATCATAGTAGGGGACTTCAACACACCTCTGACAACAAGGGACAGGTCCTCCAGACAGAAAATCAATATGGAAACAACAGCCTTAAATGATACTTTGGAGCAGTTGGACTTAATTGATATTTTCAGAGCATTTCACCCAAATGCTGCAGAATACACGTTCTTCTCAAGTGCTCATGGAACATTTTCTAAAATAGATCATATGTTAGGACACAAGACAAGCCTCGATAAATTTAAGAAAATTGAAATCATACCAATTGTCTTCTCTGACCACAGTGCTATGAAATTAGAAATGAACTACAGGGGAAAAAAACCAGGAAGATACACCAATTCATGGAGGCTGAATAACATGTTGCTAAATAATGAATGGGTCAAGCAGCAGATCAAAGAAGAAATCAAAAGATATCTTGAGACAAATGAGAATGAGAACACGACGACCCAAAATCTATGGGATGCTGCGAAAGCAGTCCTAAGAGGGAAGTTCATAGCACTGCAGGCCTACCTAAAGAAACAAGAAACATCACTAATTGACAGTTTATCTTCACACTTAAGGGATCTGGAAAAAGAACAGCAAAATAAACCCAAAGGGAGCACAAGGAAGGAGATAATAAGGATCAGAGCAGAAATAAATGAAATAGAAACCAGAAAAACAATACAAAAGATCAATGAATCCAAGAGTTGGTTCTTAGAGAAGATAAACAAAATTGACAAACCTTTAGCCAGACTCATTAAAAAAAGGAGAGAGAGGACCCAAATTAATAAAATCAGAAATGAAAGAGGAGAAGTGACAACAGACACCACAGAAATACAAAAAATTGTAAGAAATTACTATGAGCAACTATATGCCAACAAATTTGACAACCTTGAAGAAATGGACAATTTTCTAGAGGCGCACAACCTTCCAAAGCTAACTCAAGAAGAAACAGAAAGCCTGAACAGTCTGATTACCACCAGGGAAATTGAATCAGTAATCAATAATCTCCCAACAAACAAAAGCCCTGGACCAGATGGCTTTACAGGTGAATTTTTCAAAACGTTCAAAAAAGAATTATCACCTATTCTCCTCAAGCTCTTCCAAAAAATCCAGAAGGAAGGAAGACTCCCAAACACTTTTTACGAAGCCACTATCACCCTGATCCCAAAAGCAGACAAAGACACCACAAAGAAAGAAAACTACAGGCCGATATCTCTAATGAACATAGATGCAAAAATTCTCAACAAATTATTAGCAAACAGAATTCAGCAATACATTAAAAAGATCATACACCATGATCAAGTGGGATTCATCCCTGGTATGCAGGGGTGGTTCAACATCCGCAAATCAATTAATGTGATACACCACATTAACAAAATGAAAAATAAAAATCACATGATCATATCAATAGATGCAGAAAAAGCATTTGATAAAATACAACAACCTTTTATGATAAAAACCCTTAAGAAAGTGGGAATAGAGGGATCATATCTTAACATAATAAAGGCCATATATGACAAACCCACAGCTAACATCATACTCAATGGGGAAAAGCTAAAACCATTCCCCCTAAGATCAGGAACAAGACAAGGTTGCCCACTTTCTCCACTTCTATTCAACATAGTGCTGGAAGTTCTAGCCACAGCAATCAGACAAGAGAAAGAAATAAAAGGCATCCAAATTGGTAAGGAGGAAGTAAAATTATCATTATATGCAGATGATATGATACTATATATAGAGAACCCTAAAGACTCCACCAAGAAACTATTAGAACTGATAGATGAATTTAGTAAAGTAGCAGGATATAAAATTAATATTCGGAAATCAGTTGCATTTGTATATACCAATGATAAAATAGCAGAAGGAGAAATTAAAAAAACAATTCCATTTACAATTGCTCCAAAGACTATAAAATATCTGGGAATAAATCTAACCAAAGATGTAAAGGATCTGTACTCAGAAAATTATACAACACTGAAGAAAGAAATGAAAGAAGACATAAATAGATGGAAACACATTCCATGTTCATGGATAGGAAGAATTAATATAATTAAAATGTCCATACTGCCTAAGGCAATATACATATTCAACGCAATTCCTATCAAACTACCAATGACGTTTTTCACAGAAATAGAACATATAATCCTAAAATTTATATGGGACCATAAAAGACCCCGGATAGCCTCAGCAATCTTGAGAAATAAGAACAAAGTGGGAGGTATAACGATACCTGATTTCAAACTATACTACAAGGCTACAGTAATCAAAACAACATGGTACTGGCATAAAAATAGATACATAGATCAATGGAACAGAATAGAGAGTCCAGATGTAAATCCATGCCTATATGCCCATCTAATCTACGACAATGGAAGCAAGAATGTACGATGGGGTAAAGATAGTCTGTTCAATAAGTGGTGTTGGGAAACCTGGACGGACACATGCAAGAAAATGAAGCTGGACCACCTCCTTACACCATATACAAAAACAAATTCAAAATGGCTTAAAGACTTAAATGTAAGATCTGAAACCATAAAATATCTAGAAGAAAATATAGGAAGAAACTTCATGGACATTACCCGGAGTAAGATTTTCACTGATATATCCCCTCGCGCGAGCGAAGTAAGAGAAAAAATAAACATGTGGGATTACATCAAACTAAAAAGTTTTTTCACAGCAAAGGAAACCATCAAGAAAACAAAAAGGGATCCTACTGTATGGGAAAAGATATTTGCCAATGATATATCTGATAAGGGATTAATATCACAAATCTATAAAAAACTTACTCAACTCAACTCCAAAAAAACAAACAACCCAATTAAAAAATGGGCAGAGGACTTGGGGAGACATTTCTCTAAGAAGGACATACAGAAGGCAAGAAGACATATGAAGAAATGCTCATCCTCACTAACCATCAGAGAAATGCAAATAAAAACCACAATGAGATACCACCTCACTCCAGTCAAAATGGCTATTATCAATAAATCAACAAACAACAAATGCTGGCGCGGATGCGGAGAAAAGGGAACGCTAGTGCACTGTTGGTGGGACTGCAGATTAGTGCAGCCACTATGGAAAACAGTATGGAGGTATCTCAGGAATCTGAAAATGGAACTACCCTATGATCCAGTAATTCCACTCCTAGGCATCTACCCGGAGAAATCCAAAACTCCAATTCAAAAATCTGTATGCACTCCTATGTTTATTGCAGCACTTTACACAATAGCCAAGATATGGAAACAACCAAAATGCCCATCGGTAGATGACTGGATTAAGAAGCTGTGGTACATTTATACAATGGAGTACTACGCAGCCATAAAGAAGAAAGAAATCTTATCATTTGCAGCAACATGGATGGATCTAGAGAACATTATGTTAAGTGAAATAAGTCAGAAAGAGAAAGACAAGTACCATATGATCTCACTTATATATGGAATCTAAAGCAAAGACTATGTGAATGAACTAATCAGAGTCAGTTTTGGGGACGCAGAGAAAAAACCGAGAGTGGTTAGATGGGTGTGTGGGAGGGGGTTGGGGATAAGGGGAAAGGTGAAGGGATTTGGAAGCAGCTGGTAACCACAAGATGGCCTCAGGGTTTTTCTTTTGAAAATTAATTTGGGGAAGGTATTCTATAATGTTGTAAAGATTTTGTTGGGTATCCGATGGACATGCGTCCTATTTGGGAGACCACCTCAGGGATACTGTGGATACCTGATCATGGCATTGTACATCAGAAGCTAAACATTAATGAATGCCAACTATAATTTTATATATATAATGTGATGGTTCAGTGTGAGGTCGGAGGGATAGTGGATGGGGGGAGGGGGGTTCACAGTATGAGGGATATAAATGATGAACGTCTAAGTATTACCTTGTTTTGTACACCTGAAACTAATAAATAAATTAATTAATAAAAAAAAATAATAAAAAAAAAAAGAAAAAAAAAAAGAAATTGAATCAGTCATCAAAAACCTTCCCAAAATCAAAAGTCCTGGACCAGATGGCTTCACCAGTGAATTCTACCAAACCTTCAAAGAGGATCTAATACCAATCCTGCTCAAACTCTTCCAAAAAATTGAAGAAGAGTCAGTACTCCCTAACTCATTTTATGAGGCCAACATTACCCTGATACCAAAACCTGGTAAGGACAACACAAAAAAAGAAAACCACAGACCTATATCTCTGATGAATACAGATGCTAAAATGCTAAACAAAATTCTAGCAAATCGAATACAACAACGCATTAAAAAGATTATTCATCACGACCAAGTGGGGTTCATCCCCGGGGTACAAGGATGGTTCAACATTCGCAAATCCATCAATGTGATACATCACATAAACAAAATAAAGGACAAAAATCATATGATTCTATCAATTGATGCAGAAAAAGCATTTGATAAGATACAACATCCATTTATGATTAAAACACTTAATAAAATAGGTATAGAAGGAAAATACCTGAACACAATAAAGGCCATCTATGACAAGCCCTCAGCTAATCTCATAATTAATGGTGAAAAGCTGAAGCCCTTTGCTCTACGTTCAGGAACACGACAAGGTTGTCCCCTATCACCTCTGCTTTTCAACATAGTGTTGGAAGTCCTCGCCAGAGCTATCAGGCAAGAGAAAGAAATAAAAGGCATCCAAATTGGGAATGAAGAAGTTAAATTGTCACTCTTTGCAGATGACATGATGCTATATATAGAAAACCCTAAAGACTCCACCAAAAAGCTATTAGAAACCATCAATGAATACAGTAAAGTTGCTGGCTACAAAATCAACGTACAAAAGTCCATTGCTTTCCTATATACCAACAATGAAATCTCAGAAAAAGAGATAGAAAAAACAATTCCTTTTGCAATTGCAGCAAAAAGAATAAAATACCTAGGAATAACCTTAACCAAGGATGTGAAGGATTTATATGCTGAAAACTATAAGACATTTTTGAAAGAAAGTGAAGAAGACACAAAGAAATGGAAAGACATTCAGTGCTCATGGATTGGAAGAATCAATATAGTTAAAATGGCCATATTACCCAAAGCCATATACAGATTTAATGCAATCCCTATTAAAATCCCAATGGCATTTTTTAAAGAAGTAGAACAAAAAATCATCAGATTTGTTTGGAACCACAAAAGACCCCGAATAGCCAAAGCAATATTAAAAAAAAAGAACAATACTGGAGGTATCACACTGCCTGATTTTTGCTTGTACTACAGGGCTACAATAATCAAAACAGCTTGGTATTGGCGGAAAAAAAGACACATAGACCAATGGAATAGAATTGAGAACCCAGAAATAAAACCACATAAATATGGACAGATAATTTTTGACAAAGAAGCTAAAAACATACAATGGAGGAAGGACAGCCTCTTCAATAAATGGTGCTGGCAGAATTGGATAGCTACGTGCAAAAGAATGAAACTGGACTGCTATCTGTCACCATGTACCAAAATTAATTCAAAATGGATCAAAGACTTAAGCATAAGACCTGACACAATAAACTGCATTGAAGAAAACATAGGTACTAAACTTATGGACCTTGGGTTCAAAGAGTATTTTATGAATTTGACTCCAAAGGCAATGGAAGTAAAAACTAAAATAAACGAATGGGATTATATGAAACTGAAAAGTTTCTGCACAGCAAAAGAAACTATTGACAAAATAATGAGGCAACCAACTGAATGGGAGAAGATTTTCGCAAACAGTTCCTCTGATAAGGGGCTAATATCCAAAATATACAAAAAACTCATGAAACTCAACAACAAAAAAACAAACAACCCAATTGAAAAATGGACAGAGGACCTTAAGAGACATTTCTCCAAAGAGGATATACAAATGGCAAATAGACATATGAAAAAATGCTCAACATCGCTAATCATCAGAGAAATGCAAATGAAAACCACAATGAGATATCACCTCACCCCAGTTAGAATGGCTTTCATCAACAAAACAAATAGTAACAAGTGTTGGAGAGGCTGTGGAGAAAAAGGAACTCTCATACACTGTTGGTGGGAATGCAGACTGGTGCAGCCGCTATGGAAGGCAGTGTGGAGATTCCTCAAGAAATTACGAATAGAATTACCATATGACCCAGCAATCGCTCTCCTGGGTATCTACCCCAAAAATATAAAAGCATTTCTCTATAGAGACACGTGTACGCCAATGTTCATTGCAGCTTTGTTTACGGTGGCCAAAACATGGAAACAACCAAAATGTCCTTCGATAGATGAATGGATAAAGAAGTTGTGGTACATATACACAATGGAATACTATTCGGCGTTAAGGAAAGATGATATAGGAGCATTTGTGACAACATGGATAGATCTTGAGAGTATAATGCTAAGTGAAATAAGTCAGAGAGAAAAAGCAGAGAACCCTATGATTTCACTGATATGTAGTATATAAACCAAAATGAACAAGACAAACAAATGAGAAACAAAAACTCATAGACACAGACAATAATTACAATAATTTAGTGGTTACCAGAGGGTAAGGGGGTGGGGGGTGGGTGATGAGGGTAAAGGGGATCAAATATATGGTGATGGAAGGAGAACTGACTCTGGGTGGTGAACACACAATGGGATTTATAGACGATGTAATACAGAATTGTACACCTGAAATCTATGTAAATTTACTAACAATTGTCACCCCAATAAATTTAATTAACAACAACAAAAAAAAGATCATACTGAGTGTCCTGCGAGGCGGCCTGTGGAGTCTCTGGTCCCGCTCCCCACATAAGAACGCAGGATGTGGCTAGGCCATAAAAGGAACACCCACGGTGCCATAGGTAGGGGAGTCACACCACTATAGTCTCACTAGAGGCTGGAGCCACAGGATGTGTGACCTGTTGTCCGGTTTTCTGCCTGCCTTCCGACAGACTCCCAACTCCCGACTCGGCTCACCAGCGCAGCCACGGCAGTTATATCAGGGGCTAATTGGCTAACTGGTCACAGCTGATGGTCAACTAGGAACAGCTGATGGCTATCTACCACCAGCGCCAGCACCCTTCCATGTAAGGCCAAGAGCCTGGAAACTGCTCTCTGGGACTCTGTCCCCACAACTTTGTCCTGAGACAGTTCTGCAGTGCAGAGAATTAAAATTGAAAAGTTTCTTTCTTTAAGATTTTTTAGTCTACTGGGTAGGATGTTACTTACCAATGTATTTCCTGCCTCTCAGATTCAAATCTGCCCTTCTTCACTGTGCTTTGTGATTCTCAAGCTGGACCCTAAAATATATCTCTCTTGTCAGCTGGCACACAATTTTAAGCTTTGCCAGTTTTCTATAGTTGTTGTCTAAATTTAACTCCTCCCATTTTCTAACAATACGCTGGGATTTGGCTTTCTTCCCCATCTTTGAAACTGTTCAAGGACCGCCACCTGGTAAATCAGAAGGTTGATTCTCATCTTCTTACTTGACTATTATCAGCAGTACTTGACACAGCTGAATGCTGCTTCCTCTTTGATAGTATTTGTTTGATTTTCAAACCGAAACCTTTGTTTGGTCTTCTTCTTGTTTCACTGCTTCAGTCTCCTTTTCTGATTTCTCCTTTTCTCCTGACCTCTGAATAATCCACACAAAACATCTTATTGGCTTGGATGAAAGAGTTAAAAGTGGAGGTTATGAGAAGCAATGAATTCTGTGTGTATTTTGAAGACAGAGCCAATAGGCTTTGCTAATGAATTGGATGCATGGTGTGGGTACAGAGCCGCAGAAAGCAGTTTCCAGGCACTCGGCCTCACGTGGAAAGGTGCTGGCTCGGGTAGTAAATGCCCATCAACTATGATCAGATGGCCAGCAGCTGTGGCTAGTTGGCCGTCAGCTGTAACCCGTAGGCCATTGGCCACTAATATAACTGCTGTGGCTATGCTAGCAGAAAGAATGGGGGCTAGCAAGAAGATGGTGGCTGGCAAGCGCGGACTGCTGTTAGGACAGCGGGTTGCAGATTATGTAGATCCTGCTTCCTGTGTCTCCAGCCCAGCTGCCAGAGAGAATATATTGATATGACTTTCCTATCTATGGCTCCGTGGGTGTTCCTTTTTGGCCTCACCATGTCCTGCGTTCTTATGTGGGGAGCGGGAGCACAGACCCCGCCTGACACCCCGCACGACAAATGGCGCAGCGAGCAGGGTCCCCTGCGTGACACATGGTAAGAGTGAGGTGACAGGAAGATTCCAAGATTTTTGACCTAAGAAACTAGAAACATGAAGTTTCTGGTAACTGAGAAGGAGATCACTTGAAGAAGAATGCATTTGGGGAAGATCAAGAATTAAGTTTTGGAGCACATAAAGTTTGGTATTCCTATTAAATAACCAAGTAGATATTAGATATCAAACAGGCAGATGGAATTTAGGATAGAGAGCCAAGCAGGTGATTTAAATTTTGGAATCTTCAGGATGTAGATGGTACTGAAAGCCATGCACCAAGATTTCATCATCAAGGAATGTTAAGCATAGATAGAAAAGAGAAGTCCAAGGACTGAATCATAGGGCATATAAGGGAATTTTTGAACCAAATTGGGGTGGGGTGGTTTTCTTTCCTCTGCTCAGTTTGTGAGCCCATGTCTGTATGGCAGAGTAAAAATGGGAACCAATTAATGGAGATTTCATCTTCTTCCCCAGTCCCATGGTATCTATCCTGCATCACTGTCATGCAGGGCGGCCTGCGGGGTCTCTGCTCCTGCTCCCCACATAAGAATGCAGGACATGGTGAGGCCAAAAAGGAACACTCACGGAACCATAGATAGCGGGTTCATACCACTATAGTCTCACTGGTGGCTGGGTTGGAGACACAGGAAGCAGAAGCCACACAATCTGCAACCTGCCGTCCGCTTCTCTGCCAACAACCAACCCCTTGCTAATTGCACTCTGTCGTGCTAACTGCAATCCTCTCTTGCCAGCCACCATCTTCTTGCTAGCCCCCATTTTTCTGCTAGCGTAGCCATAGCAGTTATATTAGTGGCCAGTGGTTCACTGGTTTCCGTCTGGTTACAGCTGACGGCCAATTAGCCACAGCTGATGGCCATCCAATCACAGTTGATGGCCATTTACTACCTGAGCCAGCACCTTTCCGAGTGAGGCGGAGAGCCTGGAAACTGCACTTCTGGCTCTGTCCCCACAATCACATTACTCTTACACTTCAGGATTTCACTGAGCTTTGGTTAGTAAAAATTCCTCTTCATTTCTGGCAGGTAGTTTTCTTAGTTTCTATTATTTCTGAAGGTTTGTAGAAATAATTGTTACTTCTCAAGCATTTCAATAGGAACATAAGAATACATGGAAACAACCAAAGTGTCCTTTGATAGATGAATGGATAAAGAAGATGTGGTATATATACACAATGGAATACTATTCGGTCATAAGAAAAGATGAACAGTGCCATTTGTGACAACATGGATGAGATTATTATGCTAAGCAAAATAAGTCAGACAGAAAAAGTCGAGAACCATATGATTTCACTGATATGTGGTATATAAAACTGAAAGCAACAAAGGAACAAGACAAACAAAGAAAAAGTGTAAGACACAGACAATAGTTTAGTGGTTACGAGAGGGTAAGAGGGGAGAGGTGTGGTAAATGAGGGTAAAAGGGATAAAATAAACAGTGATGGAAGGATAACTGACTCTGGATGGTGAGAACATAATGTGAAATATAGATGATGTATTACAGAATTGTACACTTGAAACCTATGTAATTTTACTAACCACTGTAACCCCAATAAATTTAATTTTAAAAAGAATAGCAAATCAGGAGTTGTTATCTTTTTGCTCCAATAATACAAAAGTATTGAGCTGCTTCTTCACTTTTTTTAAACCTAGACACACCCATGCTAATGTGTCTTGCAAATTAAGTTGTTTTTTTGGTTTTATTTTTTTTTTAGAACAGTTGTAGATTCACAGCACACTTCCTCCTTAAGGGAAAGTACAGAAATATTCTATATACCTTCTGCCCCACACATGCACAGCTTCCCCCATTATCAACATCCCCTACCACAGTGGTATATTTGTTATAATTGATAAACCTACATTGACACATCATAATCACAGATGAGTGATAAATATTTTACTTCTCTTCTCAAAGTCCATAGTTTACATTAGAGTTTACTCTTGATGTTATACATTCTATGGGTTTTCATAAATGCATAATGACATGTATTCATCATTAGAGTATCATACAGAGTATTTTCACAGCCCTAAAAATCCTCTGTGCTCTGCTTATTCATCTCTCTTTTCCCAGTCCCTAGCTATCACTGATCTTTATACTGTCTCCATAGTTTTACCTGTTCTAGAATGTGATATAGTTGAAATCATACAATATGTAGCCTTTCCAGATGTTTTTTTGTTTTTTTTTTCACTTAGCAATATGCATTCCATGGCCTGATAGCTCATTTATTTTTTAGCACTGAGACCATTATCTGGATGTGTCAGATTGTACTTATCCACTTACCTACTAAAGGAATCTTGATTGCTACCAAGTTTTAGCAGTTATGAATAAAGTTGCTATAAACATCTGTGTGTAGGTCTTTTATGGACTTCAGTTTTCAAACCCTTTGGGCAAGTTCCAAAGAATGTGATCACAAGGTAATATAATAAGACTTTCACCAAGACCACACTGTCTTGAACTATAGCTTTATAGTAAGTTTTGAAGTTGGATAGTGTCAGTCCTCCAACATTGATCTCCTCCTTCAATGCTGTGTTGGCTGTTCTGGGTCTTTTGCTTTTTTATATAAATTTTAGACGGTTCGTCAATATCCCCCCAAAAAATGACTTTCTGGGGTTTTGATGGAGATTGCATTGATTTTATACATTCAGTTGAGAAGAACTGACATCTTTACAATGCTGTGTCTCTCTATTCATGAATATGAACTATCTTTCCATTTATTTAGTGCATCTATCTCATTCATCAGAGTTTTGTAGTTTTCCTGATATAGATCTTATACATATTTTTTAGATGTATACCTAATCACTTCATTTTTGGGATGTTAATGTAAATGGTATTGTGTTCAAATCCCACTTGTTCATTATTGGTATATAGAAAAGTGATTGACTTTTTGTATATTAACCTTGTATCCTGCAACCTTACTATAAGTTCTTATCAATGGATTTTTAAACACACATTTGCTTTACAGGGGCTCAATGAAACATGAAAAGCCCCAGTTGACTGTCCATTTTCCAAGGACAGTGCACAAGTGTGATCTCAGATTTCTGACATTTATAGCCTACAACATTTGTTGGTTTGATAACAAACTAAGGCGATAGTTTCTCAAACTGTACCCGCCAGAGTCCAAGAACTTTATGCCATTGCATCTCCTCAAAGACCGCTTAGGATGAACTTGAATGTGGGGAGGCTCTGAACTGTGTATAGCATTTTAGCTCAATTTATCTCCATACTTTTAATATTGAAATTATTTTAGATTTACAGAAGAGTTGCAAAGATAGTACAATACTGTAAGGTTGAAACTCAGAGAATCAATAACATAGTAAGATTTAGCTATTTTGCAGTTTGATTCACCTTACAGCTTGCTATCTAGCCACTTGTAGTTAGACTTAGCTAGTTTGCAGTTTGATTCACCCTGATATTCAGCTGTTTTCTCTTTGTTTCTCCCCTCAATGAATAACTTAAGAACTCTATTTTGTTCCCTTTCCTAAGTCTACACGTACCTCATTAATCCATTTAATTAACAGAATCCTAAAAATAATTTCTTAATCCTCAAGTGCTCAGACACTGGAATCCAATTTGCAACCTCCTTGCAGTTTTTACTGGTGATGCATAAAGCCCCAGGCCATGGTGGCCCAGTACAGAGTACAGGAATAACATTATCTTAAAACTGACTCTGGGTGGTGAACACACAATGGGATTTACAGATGATGTTTTACAGAATTGTACACCTGAAATCTATGTAACTTTACTAACAATTGTCAGCCCAATAAACTTTTATTAAAAACAAAACAAAACAAAAGCAGAACAAACCCCAGGAAGTGAAGTCAGCCCTCAGACCTGCCTGACCACCTCCCCCTTTCCTTTGTTCTTCTTGTGTAATACAAAACCTCCTAACTAGTCTAGGAATGGGGAGATGCCCTTTGGACAGGGGTCCACCATCCTCCCAGAACGCCAGCATTCTGAATAAACCTGCTTTTCTTTCCACCAACCTGTGTCTCGATTTTTAACTTTTTTAAATGGCAGGCAGCCAGACCCTTAGCAGGGTACCAATACCCTTTACACAGTTTCCCCGTTGTTAACATACATTATTAAAACAAACAAACAAAAAAAAACAAACCAAAAACAACAAAAACTAAATTACTCTTAACTGTTAATTAAATACTATTAAATTATAGACTTTATATGGCTTACACTGGTTTTTCCATGAATGGATATTTTTGAGCAACTCAGGTTTTGTTTTTTACCAGTTGGGCTTAATTGAGATTTTATTTAGACAAATGGTCTGCTAGCAGCTTCTTTCCTCAGGCTTTTCTTACCTCTACTTCATAAAAACTCTCAATTACTGCTACTTGTAAAAGGAGGAAAAGAAGAATAGTAGCTTCTCTTCTCATCATCTAAAAGTGCTTTTGCATCTATTACTTATTGAATTCTCCAGTATCATCATGAGGGCATGAAGGGGAATGAAGCAGATATTTTTAATTTTTGTTTTACAGATCGAGAAATTGAGGCACAGAGAGGTTGAGTAACTTTTAGGTAAGAGTCAAATTGAAGTGGGCCTCCTGACTTTGGTTGACATTCTTATTCTTCCCACAAGGACTTCAGGTGAGTAAAACATACCTGAGAGAGAAAAGCTGATCAGCCGCCGACTTCCTTGCCCTTGGACAGTCTCATCAGAGGCAATGCTTTTAAAAATCTGTATGAAGGAAAATGGGAGACAAAATAAGCATTGAAATAGATACTCACACTCCAACATAAACATGCTTAATTACTCTTCAGTTACATTCTATGAAGACAACAGCATTGTGATTTCATTAGGCTATTATTGATTAAACATGCTTCTAGCAACCTAATGTCTTTTCCCAGTAATATAGTGGAATGCTAGTGGGGATGAGGCCTACTCTTCAGAGAAATGAAAATCAAACAGAATTGCTGTAATACTAGAGGCCCTTTAAATGACTTATGAAAACAATGCCTTTTTAAATTCAAATATGCAAAAAGTATTAAAGCAGACCCTAAGGAAGTAGAATGATTAGTCAACAGATGTTTACTGTTGTAATTATAATGTGTTTCCATTTAGCAAAGTTTAAGGTTAAACTTCTGTATCTCTATTTCTTCTGATCTGTTTATTATCTAGGGATTTCCAGGATATTCTAGTTATTTGGGAGGAACCTGAGCATGGCATTAAGAAGCTAGGTCTCGTTTATTTAATTTCTTTCCTGAGAAATTTCAGAACACAATTGTTACATAGGTTATCTATAGTCTAGTAGATATTTGCAAAACCAGGTGACTAAAATGCTTTATTTTCCATCATTGTTCAATATATGTCTGTTAATGGGTTAATCAAAATAGCTAGAGTTCTTGCTTTCATTCTATTTTAGGTAAGAATCATTTCTGAGTATTTATTCAAAGACAGAGTTAGTTTTGCATACATTGTGTATTTACAAAAAATAATCTTAAAAATCTGAGTATTAAGCAAATCTACACTGTCCATTTTTAGAAGATAATCTGTACTGAAGGAAAAAAATGAAAAACTTGATGATCTATAATTCAGTCTCTTTGTTCGTAGATTATGTGGGCTTTTCTTTCTCCTGCCTCTCAGTATTCCTGATGCTGTAAGAGTTGTGATTGGATGGTTACCATCAACTTGCTATATACTATAAGACGGGAGTAATGACTCTTCACTAGACTAACGGCTTCAGGCCAAGGAGAGTACAAAAGGATTATTAGAATACCTCCTTATTGAAGCAGGTGCCCCTATGACCTTGGCTACAGATTGTTTGCAAATCTCAGTATATCTGCTCTTAGGCCTAAGTGAGAGGTGCATCTCAGGGTTGCTCGGCTGCTGAGCAGAGGCAACCAATGTGGGTGACACATGGAATGGAGTGAGAGATTGTGCAACTCTTTGTCTCTAAGAGTCTCATTTGATAATAAAGAATCAGAGGGAGGGTAGAGGAGAAAAATGGCGGCGTGAGGTGAGCCTCTGTAACGCTCCCCTGGAATTTACAACGAATCGGACAACAATAACTCCACAAAGGACTCCTTGCACAGCAGACAGGCAAGACGAAGAGGCCCACTACTGAATTCACCTCCAGGTGGGTGAATCGCACGAGCGGGGGAGGAGGGAGAGAAGTGCGGAGACGGAGCCGCGCGGGCACAGGACACAGACCTAGCTCAGTGCTCGGAGCCCGCTGCTCCCGGAACTACCGCTGCTGGAGAGGGAAGGACTCGGACTGCTAGGGCTCCGCTTACGGCCCACAGGGCTGAGGGGGCAGCATACAAAACCGCTGAACCCAACGCTCGCTCACGGCAGACCTCGGAGCAAAGACTGAGGGAAGAGGGCTGAAATCGGTGGTTTAAGCTCTCACTGCCAAGTGGAGAACGGAAGCCTTAGGCACGGAGACTAGCCACCCCCTCCATACCCTCCCAGAGCTCGCCCCGCCCCCACCTGCCCGGTGCTAGAAGCGATAAAGTAGCAGTGTCGGATCAAAGGACAGAATATTTGCTGCTCTGAGAACTGTGGACCGCAGACACAGATTCGTAGCTCAACTAGTTCCGGCAAAGGGGAGGGAGCTGTGGAAGCAGGACTGGCTGTGGTGGTGGTCGCCGCCATTGCTCTGGGCCACCTCTCACAACTCACCCCGCCCCTGGCCCCACCTATCTGGGCGGATCCCTGCAGGAGTAAACAGAACTGCTGAAACAAACGGGCTCTGAATCTGGTGCAGAAAGAGCTTTGAAACTCCAAAAGCTCTTCGCATACCTATCAACCTGTTGCAGAAGACACTCCTGTAGATGTCTAGGAAGAGAAATAGTAAATCAGTGATTGCCATGAATAACCAAGGCAACAAGATAGCTCAGAAAGAAAGTGAAAAGTCTCCAGAAAAGGAACTTAGAGATATGGACTTTATGATTTAAATGACAGAGAATTCAAGATCGCAATTCTGAAAAAACTGAACGAGATGCAAGAAAACACAGAAAGGCAGTTTAATTAACTCAGAAACACAATCAAAGAACACCATGAGCATTTTACAAAAGAGATTGAAATCTTGAAAAAGAACCAAATAGAATTTCTGGAGATTAAGAACTCAATAGAAGAAATTAACAATAAAATATCCAGCTTAGGTAGTAGAGTTGACCAGATGGAGGAAAGAATCAGTGACATCGAAGATAGGAACCTGGAATTTACACAGAGGGAAGAAGAAAGAGACTTGAGACTTAAAAGAAATGAAAGAACTCTACAAGAACTTTCTGACTCCATCAGAAAGAGCAATATACGAATAATGGGCATACCAGAAGGAGAAGAAAGAGGGAAGGGAATGGAGAATATATTCAAACAAATCGTCGATGAGAACATCCCAAACTTGTGGACAGAACTGGATCCTCGAATCCAAGAAGCAAATAGAACACCTAATTACCTCAATCCCAACAGGCCTTCACCAAGGCACATTTTATTGAAGCTGTCTAAAATCAATGACAAAGAAAGAATCCTCAAGGCAGCCAGGGAAAAGAAGACAGTAACTTACAAAGGAAAGCCCATTAGATTATCATCAGATTTTTCAGCAGAAACTCTACAAGCTAGGAGGGAATGGAACCAAGTATTCAAACTATTGAAAGAGAGAAATCATGAACCAAGAATAATATATCCAGCAAAGATCTCCTTTAGATATGAAGGAGGAATAAAGACCTTTCCAGACATCCAGAAGCTGAGGGAATTTTCTAATACACGACCTGCACTACAAGAAATACTAAAGGAGGCTATTAGACCACCATCAACAGGGACAACTTGTGGCAACCAAAACATAAAAAGGGGGAGAGTAAAGGCCTGAACTGGAATATGGGAATAGAGAAAGTAAGCGTACTGAAGAAACTGGAATACTCTAAATATCAAACTTTCTTTTACATAAACTCAAGGGTAACCACTCAAAAAACATCCAAATCTGAAATATATACTGTAATAAAAGAAGAAACAGAGGGAAACATCATAGAATACCACCACACAGAAATAACAGACAACAACAAAAAGGCAAAGAAACAATGGAGACACAGCCTTACCAGAAAACTAAAGACAGAATAACAGGAAATCCTCACATATCAATAATCACCCTAAATGTAAATGGACTGAACTCACCAATAAAGAGACACAGAGTAGCAGATTGGAACAAAAAACTAAACCCAACCATATGCTGCCTACAAGAGACACATCTCAGCTACAAGGACAAGCATAGACTCAAAGTGAAAGGGTGGAAATTGACACTCCAAGCAAATGGTACCCAGAGAAAATCAGGCGTAGCCATAACGATTTCCGATGAAACAGACTTCAGGGTGAAAAAGATAACAAGAGACAAAGATGGACATTTCATAATGGTAAAGGGGACTATACAACAAGAAGACATAACAGTCATCAATATTTATGCCCCCAATCAGGGAGCACCGAAATATACCAAGCAACTACTAACAGAACTAAAGGGAGAAATTGACCAAAACACAATTATACTAGGGGACTTAAATACATCATTGACAGCTATGCATAGATCATCCAAACAGAAGATAAATAACGAAATTGCAGCCCTAAATGACACATTAGATGAATTGGACATAATTGACATATATAGAGCACTTCATCCTAAAACATCAGACTATACATTCTTTTCAAGTGTACATGGAACATTCTCAAGGATAGACCATATATTGGGACACAAAATCAGCCTCAGCAAATTTAAGAAGATTGAAATCATACCAAGCATATTCTCTGATCACAAAGCTTTGAAATTGGATATCAACTGCAAAGAGAAAGCAGGAAAAAACACAAATACATGGAGATTAAACCACATACTTTTAAAGAACGACTGGGTCAAAGAAGAAATTAGAGGAGAGTTCAAAAGATACATGGAAACAAATGACAATGAAAATACATCCTACCAAAATTTTTGGGATGCCGTGAAAGCAGTTTTAAGAGGGAAATTTATATCATTACAGGCCTATCTCAAGAAACAAGAAAAA